>NW_004949099.1:14441757-14448078 GCF_000317375.1 Microtus ochrogaster | reverse complement strand
GAGAGAGAGAGAGAGAGAGTTCCTGCTTTCCCCTTCATGCTTTCTCCAGCACTTCCCAATGGTGCCAAGCTGGTGGTCAAACCTTCACTACTACATGAGACTTCGGAGACATTTCATATCCAAACTATGTCAGGACACATGTGATGCTTAATCCTGATTGTCCACTTGACAGGATGCAAAGTTACCCAGGAGACACACCTCTGAGCATATCTGTGAGGCTTAACTGAGCAAGGAAGATTCACCCAGAATCTGGCAGCACTATCCGTGAGTTGAGGTCCCAGACTGAATAGAAAAGACAAAGTCAGTAAGCGCAGCAACAGCAGTTGTTTCTCTGCTGCCTGATTGCGGAGGTGACTGTGGATGCGGGAGCTGCCTCAAGCCCCTGGAACCACGCCTTCCCCACTCTGATGGACAGCACAGCTAGTTGACTGTGAGCCAAAACGAGCTCTTCCTTCCTTAAGTTGCTTTGCAGGAATTTTGTCACTGCATTAACAACAGTAGCAATCTTGAAAAACCAAAACCAAAAACCAAAACAAAAGAACAGTAACAAATGTATCTCTGGCTATACAGATTAAAAGCAGCTGGCATGACAATAGTGTTGGAAGTCGAGATAAATGGGTACCCTTTGGTGGGTAAGAGGTTGTCCTTTCTCTCCTTTCTCGTGTGAGGCAGAGACTGTTTTGCCTGTGGCTCTCTCTCCACTAGCGTCTGGTTGCCAAGAGATGATTGTCATGTGACGACACATTTCCATAGGTGTGTTTCAATTTTCTGTGATACTGTCATCCTCACAAGTGCTGATGTGACCATGGGTCAGGGGTGGGGTGGGGTGGGGAGGGACATGGCTTTCGAAGTGTGGTCAGATGTGTTTGTGTTCCTGGTGGGTTTTTTGTTTGTTTGTTTTAAACTCTGGACTCCTCCTACCACCTGTGCTTTCTGCTTAGCACCTGGGGAGGGGATGACTCAACAGAGACTCTGAGAGCAAGGTGTGTCAGTTCTTGGTTTTGGAGGTTCAGAAGCCTGGCCTGGGGCGGGGAGTGGTGGCTGTATCCATAGCAGGATAGACAGCTTTAATTACAGGCAAGGAAAGCGGAGGAGGCTTCCGGTGTGGGTGCAGGCGTGGGAAGGAGTTCTCTGGATGGAGAAGGATTGAGGGAGGGGATTCAATGCTAGAAGGATGTCCTGAGGAGTGCTCAGCACCCAGTTCCTCCTCAGGGGTGCCAGGGCTCACCAGCCAAGGAAGTCACACTGCTCCTGAGGTCATTGCACACCAGCAAGACCTAGGAACTGTCTGACTTGTCCTCCCTGTGGCTGGCTAATGAGGACTTCTTTTCGGGGGGCAGTTAGCACACTCATCAAAGGTGAACCTTCAGCAGTGTACCCAAAGGATACCCCTGGCAGTATCTGAGGATACTGAGGGCATGCACAATGCAGAGATGGGTTAGTTCTCTGGACACCTGCCTGGGGTGGCAGTGACGGAGAAGATAGCATCCCGCCTGGCTGGAATCTGCCATGGTGCTCCGTGAGGTGACATTGCTGATCACGTACTCTCAGGAGCTCTTCTATCTTTATAGCATGCTTGGAGAGATGGGCTTCCGGTTCCTGTGAAACTGGAGACCCAGCTCCAAATCCACCCGTGGGTTCTCTCTTGGGTGAACTTAACACTGTGCACTTGATATCAGAAGCCCCTTCTCTTCCTTTCTTTCCCCTCTACTCTTTCAGCCCTGCCAATCCTCTGGAGAGTTTTTTCCCAGCCAGTTGCCCATAGGGTGGGGTCTCCCAGCTGCCACTGCCTTGTTCTGCCCCCAGCCCTTAAACCCACAGGCGTTTTTATTTCAGGAGCTCATTGCTGCAGGAAACAGATGGGACAAAGACAAATAAACAGTGCCGATTTCAAAGCGTCCGGAGCCCAGAGCTTGTCAGGCCTATGGCTAAGGGCTTCCTGGGGATGGGCCTGACAACATTGAAGCCACAGCTGTGTGAGCGCCTGGGGTGGCCTGGGCAGGGTAGGAATTCTCCCCTGTAGCTATTACATTATATTAGACATTATGTTTTCTGAAAGTGAATTCAGAAAACAGGATGAGACTCAAGGTCCCTCAGGGTTGCCTAAGAGGCAGCGACATGGAGCAGGTCCCATCAGGAAGGTTGGACAGGATGCCCAGAGGCAGACCCAGGCTTAGAACAGGTCAGGGACAGCCTCCCTTCCACCTGGCCCGACCAAAGCCCTGAATTTTGTAACTTATAAGAATAGTAAAGAACTCAAGAGCCAGGTGGACCTCTGTGTGTTAGAGGCCAGCTAGTCTACATAGGGAGTTCCGGGGCAGCCAGCGAGACCACGTCTCAAAATAATAGAAAAGGAATAATAAAGAACAGTGTGTATGTGACTTTAAAAACTCCCCCGAGTGCCCACATGGCTGGAGCTAAGATGGACACTAAAGAGGTGTAGGGGCCTTGCCCAGAAAGAGACCTTAGCTGGTGGAGAACACGCAGATACACTCTGGGGTGAATGTACCCACCCAGGGTTTATAAGATACACTGGAGGCAGTGTCTCCAGCACGTTTACTACACCATGTTCATGGGTTTGATTCTTTTGTTGCTGTGGCTCTCAACAGGAGAACTTTGCTCCCTCCCTGACATTTGGCAACTTCTGAGAGATTCTTCAGTTTATTTATTTATTTATTATTCATGCAGTGCATATGTGTATGGGCATGCATGCTGCATGTATTTGGACGTTAGAGGATGGCTTTCCAGAGTTAGTTCTTCTCCTTCCACTATATGGGTTTCAGGGATTGAACTCAGGTCATCAGGTTTGGTGGCAAGCACCTCTACCTACTGAGCCATCTCAGGCCCTTAATTGGCATATTGAGACCAATGGCTTAGCCTAACTTCTGGGGTGCTTCCATTCCAGGCCCTAGGTTGTGACTAACTATTCCAGTAGCTATATGAATCTTGAGTCTACCATGCTTAAAAGTAAACCATCCAGGGCCCATAGTTGGACGGTTGCTAAGGAGCAGTTTGGGCCTTCTCCAAGCCTTAGGAATCAGGGAGGAAGGTTCTATAAGGAAGTCATGTACCCTGGAACAGTAAAGGCTTGTGTCCAACCAAGGGCTTGCTAGCCCTGGTTAGTCACTTCTCTTTTTGTGGATCTATTGTTTCGTGGGAACCTCGTGGTGGTGACTTTAATCCTCTGAGGATATTGGAGGTAAGCAAAGTCTCAGCCATTTCAGATTGCAAATACTAAGGTTTGCGGGAGTTGACTTTGCCTTTACTTTAGGGCCTAGGCTGAGAAAGGCAGAGTTTATGAACTTGGAGTTTGGGTCCATGTGACCTTAGAACCTGGGAAGCTGTTGTATTCATCACACCGACTTGGTGTGTG
Source organism: Microtus ochrogaster (assembly GCF_000317375.1). Lineage (NCBI taxonomy): Eukaryota > Metazoa > Chordata > Mammalia > Rodentia > Cricetidae > Microtus > Microtus ochrogaster. Next base: position 14,444,705 of record NW_004949099.1, on the reverse strand, counting down.
CAGCCCAACTGGCTGGGGCTACCTGGCCCTTTGGAAATAATTCAGTGTGATCCAGAAGAGTCCCACTCCTCTACTGCCACTGGACACCTCCCCTGCCTTCCCATCTCTGGCTTGAAAGCATCCAAACATCTGGCAGACTTTAGGAGGCTGTTTCTTTGACAATCTTTGATTTAAAAACTGGTGGAAATTCTGGCCTTTGCATCTATGACATGAGCATCCCAAGTACACAGGCCCCTGGAGACCCTCTGGTCAGCATCTGCTTCTGATTGGGCTTGGGGGAGCATGCTTCCCCACTAACTCCCCTGGCTTCTGATTTATGCCTTATTTAGGAGGCCTGAGGAGCTGTGGCTTGCAGGGTTGAGCCAGGATGGGGTGGTGGGAGAGCCCTGTCAGGCTGAGATTCTGACCTGTCTGGCTGAGCTCCCATCTAGTCAGCCTTTCTTATTTACAGATTCCCCCAACTTGCATGGCCTTCGCCTTCCTGCTTGGCTCAGCCCTGACTGTTTGCAGGCAAGCCTCCCTGCGAGGTGATGCTTACTGATGAGACTCAAATCATGGCTGGAAGCACCAGCTTAGCAGGTATTCAGATCTGGACACCAGAACCCTTCCTCGGATCCACTATGCTACCCTGTGCATGAGGGAGCTTTAAAATATGTAAGCAGGAGCCCCAGATTCCAGCCTCAGAGCCACCATGGTTGGCTCCTGTAGACAGAAACCTGAAGGTTTTCAACCAAAAGCGCTGTCTCCCATTGCTTCTCTTCCTTGTTCGCTCTGCCACAGCCCTGCTGTCTCTTTCCTGTTTCTTCCAGCCTCATTGAGATCTAATTCATTTACATCCTCCTATTTGAAGCCTACAGTGGAGTAGTTTAGCATCTGGGTGGAGTTGTGCAGTGATCTTTACCGGCCTGTCTGAGATTTTTTTTTTAATATTTATTTATTTATTTATTTATTTATTTATTTATTTATTTATTATGCATACAATATCCTGTCTGTGTGTATCCCTGCAGGCCAGAAGAGGGTACCAGATCTCATTACAGATGGTTGTGAGCCACCATGTGGTTGCTGGGAATTGAACTCAGGACCTTTGGAAGAGCAGGCGATGCTCCTAACCGCTGAGCCATCTCTCCAGCCCCATGAGATTTTTTTTTTAAGAATAAATTTTTAATTTTATTTTATGTGAATTGGTATAAAGGTGTCAGATGGATCCCCTGGAACTGGATTTTTAGACAGTTGTGAGCTGCCATGTGGTTGCCGGGAATTGAACCCGGGTCCTCTGGAAGAACAGTCAGAGTTCTTAACCGCTGAGCCATCGCTCCAGCCCCTGTCTGAGATTTTCATTGTCCTTTAAGAGACCCAGTCCCCACTTATAGTCACTCCCACACACTCCTGTGCTAGCTAGGAAGTGCTAGCTACTTCCTTTTTCTATAGGCTTGCTGTTCTGAGCACCGATGCATCTGAAAGTATGGTCTTCCGTGTGTGTGACTGCTTCTTGATATTTCAAGATTTATCCATGTTATGCCATAAATCAGTACTCCATTCGTTTTTCATGACCAGATAATATTTTGTTGTATGGATGTACTGGTTTGTTTATCCATTCATGGTCTTTTGCTTTGACTCTACTTTGGGAGTCTTATGAATAATGCTGTTGGAACTGTTAGTGCTTCCTGTGGGGGGCCCTTCTTGTGGGGTTTCTTGACAACACCAAGCAGGTTTCCCTCAGGAAGTCTTCTGTGAGTGCTTCTTGTCTGCTTACCGCTCCACGATCCACTTCACACCTCCACCCACATTGCCCCCCTAATCATCTTTTGCTGGGCGTTCCCAACTCTTCTCAGCTTTAGGTCTGTCTTCTCTTAAGGGGAAGGGGGCTAGGTCTCACTCTGTAGCCTAGGTCAACCCAGAATTCACTATATAGCCCAGACCATCCTGGGGCTTGCAGAAATCCTCCTGCCTCTGCTGGGTTACCGGCACCAGCCACTTAGGTGTCTGCGTTGACCTTGTCATCCCTGAGATTATTAGGCACTTGTGTGAGCATGCGTGTTTCCCCTCTGATCTGTGAATGAGCATTGCATGACAGTGGGGCTCTCCTGCCTCTTGCTCGTTCTCAGCCGAACCTTCAATGGCTGCAAACAGAAGGTACTCAGTAAGCAACTGAATGAATGAAACAGAGACCTTGTGATGAACGAAGCTGCTCTAAAAGCTCCCAGAGTTCTTCTTCCAGAGCTGCCACAGAGGCAGCTTCTCAGCTTTGTCCTCATTGTCATCCATAGGTGAGCGGGGACCAAGCAACAGCCTCCCAGGGCATCATGGCATGAAGCGAGAGCTCCATGGCTTCTGTGAGTGCATCCTTGGCCTGGAAACGTTATTGGAGTGGTTAGGGTCTGAGCCCAAGCCCTAGAGCCCTCATACACTAGGCTCGGCCACCTTCCTCCATAGGCCAGTTAAACAAGCAATAGTGAAAGCAGAGAGAGTGAATTTCTTCATGGTGGTCATGTTGGGAAGCGGCACAAATAAAGAGCTTCAGTGACTTCCCAATTCCATCTTCAGAGTCCTGACATGAGGTCTAGTTAGAGGGTGAGAGGTATGTATAGCTAAGCGGTCCTGGTCCAGGTGGTGGTCATCCGTGTCATGTCCCATCCCTGTCCCTGCCTCCCAGCCCCAATGCCCAACACACATTGGTTCATTCTTGTCTGGGTTCTGGTGTCCTCTGTAAGGTGGTCTGACAGGCTGTCAGAAATCTCTCCCTGGAAAACAGGCACCCCCTCTGGCTGGCACCAGGCCCAGACTTTTGTTCGTCCAGCATGTGGTTCTGGAGGAAGTTGCAATTTCTTGGCGTCCATTGCTTCAATAGTCTGATAGCCAGAAGAAAAGGTATAAGTTTGGTATCAAAATATCCCTTCCCCTGTCAGGACTGTTCTAGGAGCTGCTTGAAAGCTCCTTCATACCCAGCC
>NW_004949099.1:14429613-14440904 GCF_000317375.1 Microtus ochrogaster | reverse complement strand
CTGGACAGGATGGGGACCAGAGCATAGGGCTGGACAGGATGGGAACCAGAGCAACCACAGCCCCTAAGTGGGCTCCGGGAGGGGATAATGACCCCTTTGGGTCAGCAAGGAAACTGCCTCTCAAGGGAGATTCAGATAAGGGGCCCAGCCTGCTTCCTTCCTGTCTCCCAGAATCTCAGCTTGTTTCTGTATCCTCCTCTTCTGTCCCCATCCTCTTCCCAGGCTTAATTGGGCAGCTGTGGAGGCTCCACAGGCACTTAACCTTCTCTGAGGCCTCTGGGGAGAGAATTAGTGCTAATCCTCGGCTGCCTCCCTGCCTGGCTCAGGAAGTGTCAGAGGGCAGAGCCAGGCCATTGCCTCCCAGGGAGACAGAATCCTTGCTCTTCTGTCCTGCAGCAGTTGGGGACAAAGCCCAGCCAGTTACTGTTCTTCTGACCCCTTCTTCCTCTGATCCCAGACCAGTCTGAAGAAGAATGCAGTGGGTACCAGGGTCATTACACTTTCTAGTGGAAACTTTTCTGACGAGAAATGGGCCGGGGTGATGGGTGAGTTCATAAAGCGCTTGCCGTGCAAGTATAAGGGCCTGAGTTCAGATCCCTGGCTCCCAGCTGCGCATAAATCTCTGATCTCATCTCTGGGGAGGCAGAGAGAAGGGGATCCCTGAAGCTCACTGGCCAGCCAGACTAGCCCCATCTGTGAGCACCAGATTCAGCGAGACCCTCCCCCTCAGAAAAACAAGGCAAAGAAGGACAGAGGAAGAAACGTCCTCAAACTCTGGCTTCTGCACAGGCACCCACCCCTCTCCATGTACTTCTGCATTCATAAAGATGAGCATATGCCACAGACCTGCCCAGTATACCTCAATGTGATCTTTGCAACATATTAATATGCATAGGTATGTGTGTCTCATGAGTATGTGTACCATGCATGTGGAGGCCAGAGGAGGTTATCAAGCATCTTTATCACTTCAGCCTTTGTTCTTTGAGACAGGATCTCTCACGGAACCTGAAGTTTTCCTGCCTGTCTCAGTTGCTCAAATTCTGGGACTAAAGGAATGCCCAGCTATACTCAGCTTTTTAAGTGGATGCCAGGGATTTGAACTCAGGCCCTTGTGCTTGTACAGTAAGTGCCCTTACAGAACCTTCTCATGAGCACTGTTTTCAGCAAGATAAACCTTACATTCTTCTGTGCATACTGGACTTCCAAATTTGATGTGTATACTTTGACAGCAAATCTCAGCTTGCATACTCATGTTTTCCTGGAAACATTGGATCTGTGTTTAGCTCTCATAATGCTGAAATAGTTAAAAAAAAACGACAACAAACAACAACAACAACAACAACAACAAAACAAGTCACCCTAGAGCCATATAACAGTTTCCCAGAGTGGCATCAAACATCAGGGTCTTAGGTTAACTTTAAATTAATTACAATGAAATATTCTGAGTGTCTCAGCTCATCGTTTATACTCACCACTTATCAAGGTTTGGGAGACCCCATGGAACTAGTCAGTACTGTGTATGATGAAGCAGCTCTAACCTTGGCCTGGAGTTCCTACAGCTGTTACAGCTTTCCCCAGAAAAGTGGGAGGTGTAGAACCAGAAGAGGTAGAAACTTGGCCTCTAATTTGTTGTGTGACTTGAGTAAGATTTTTTTGTTTTTTGTTTTTGTTTTTCCTAGACAGGGTTTCTCTGTGCAATAGCCCTGGCTGTCCTGGAACTCATTTTGTAGACCAGGCTGGCCTCGAACTCACGGAGATTCTCCTGCCTCTGTCTTCAAAAAGCTGGGATTAAAGATGTGCGCTACCACTGCCCTACTGATCGGGGTAAGTTTTTTGGTCTCTGAGCCTTTTCTTTCCTAGCTGTGAAACATTTTCATTCAAATACAGTAAGTTCTTCCAGCTGCCCATGGTTCGAGCTAGGCTTTTGGAGTGCACTGTGCAGGCCCCCTGTGTTCTTTTCTCCATTTCAGGGGTAGGAAACAGTGGTGACAATAGCAGTGGTCACTAATGTTTGTGGAGCCCCGACTATGTGGCAGGCATTGCTGGGGTCCTGACAGAGGCCAGCACCTTTTCATAGCCAGATACCTTCATGAGTGGGCGGTGCTGGCATCTTGGATGGAAATCTCACTACCTTATCTGAGGTCACTCAGCCTGTCAGCGGATGGATTTGAACCCAGACTGCCTGATGACATACACAGCCTTGCATCACCCCTCATTCCTGTGAGAACTGGAAGCTGTGGGGCTAGGGGCTGGGAAGAGGAAGTGGAACAAATGAGAAGAGCCTGCCCTTCAGTATCTCCCGTGGCTTTGTCCAGGGCTATCTCTGCTCTGGCTTGGGAGGTGGAGGGAGGCAGAGGGAGGCCTTCAGTAGGATACAATGGGCCACATGGCCCAGCTCAGATCTGCTTTGCAGTGTGTGGGCAAGTCTGGTCACAGCTGCTGGCACAGCCAAGCCTGCCAGGCCAGTGTGTCACATGGGCTGGAAGTAGTGGCTGAGCTGAAGCCCAGGACCTGAGCCAGGGACCCCAGCCAGCAGGGCAGCAGGCTTCAGCTTTAAACCACGCTTCCGCCTCTGTCTGTGTGTTTTCTGGGTTGGAGCCATGTCTTATCCTTCTCTCTGAGCCCCTCTCCCGACCCTGTTCTGCATTTCCCTTCTTCCTTACCACCCATCCACCCACTTGGCATTTGTTAATGGTACGGTAGATGCTACCCTTGACAAGTTCTATGCATGCTGGAAGATGCTCCAGTCCCCTGTAAATGTTACAGTTATTTTCTTGTTTGTTTGTTAGTCTTTGAGCCAATTTCATGTAGGCCAGGCTGGCTTCAAATTTGTTATATAGCCAAAGATAGCCTTGAACTTCTGATCTTTGTGCCTCTACCTCCTAAGGGCTGGGATTATAGGTGTGTGCTACAATGCTTGCTTTATGTGGTGCTGGGAAATGAACCCAGAACTTTGTGCATACTGATCAAGCACTTTGTCCACTGAGCTATAGTCCTATTATGTTCTGTTTGGATGGACCCATGAGTAAACCTATAATGTAGGATTAGAGAGGAGACGTGAACTCTAGGAGTAATTCTGAATTTGGGAAATGAGGTGTGCTCTCCATATGGAACAACTAGAGACCCAGTTTGTAGACAAGCAATGTATTTGGCAGATGTCTGCGTCTCTGGGATGCAGAAGGATTCAGGCCTATGGATAAAGTATACAGTTGTGGCCTTGTTCAGCTATCACTGCGGCTCTGTTACAGCAGGGCTTGCTCTGAGAGTCTCCTTGCTTGGTTCATCCTCTGTTCTACGTAGAATCATCAGACCATGAGAAGGGATCGGGTGCTGCGGTTTGCAAGGGCCATGTCCTCTACAGGCTTGGCCATGGGCTCCTCAGCTGGTGGTACTGTTTTGGAAGGATGTGGAACCTGTCGGAAAGTAAGCCTGGTTGTGGAAGTTGGTCATAGAAGGCCAGCCTGGGGTGCTATATCCTGTTTCAGACTTGAGCTCTCTCTGAACCCTGGTTTGCTGAGCTGGTTTGTATCCTGACTCATGTTTTTGCTGTCATGAGCTGTGTCATGCCTTCCCCTCTGTCCTGGACTGTACACGCTCAAACCCTGAGTCAGAATAAACCTTTCCTCCCTTAAGTTGTTTCTGTTAGGCATTTTGTCTCAGGGGCAGGAAAATAACATACCAGGGGACCAACTTCCTGCTGCAGTAATTATGGCATGGAGTCAGGGATGAGCAGGGATTGTCCCCCCTACCACCTTCCCATTTCCCCTCGCCCTTTCTTTTTTCCTTCCTTTTTCCTTCCTTCGTTCCTTCTTTCCTCCCTCCCTCTCTTCCTCCCCCTCCCTCCTTTCATTCCTTCCTCAGCTGTTTACTGAGCATCTACTAGGTCTCCCAAGGCTCTTGAGTCCAGTGTAGGAGACCTTGTTCACGGAAGCCTATGCTTTACCCTTTGTGTAAAGAGTAGGAAGGGCAGGGAAGGTGCTGAGAGCCTCGAGGAGGGTCCTGCCATGCTGTTATATAGACTGTTGGGGCTAGGAAGACACGGGGGTTTGGGAGGGAGAGCTAATGGGGCCCTGAGACATCGGTGGATGCTATGCGGATGAAAAAGGCAGGGAAAATGGTCCAGGGAGAGGCAGCTGTTTGTACAAAGGCATAGAGGCAGAAGAATCGAGACCCCTGCACACTCACCTACGCTGTGGGTGCACAGTTGTTCTTGGAAGAATCTGCCTGGGGAATCCTACAGAGCTGGGGGAGGGGAGACAAATGAAGGGTCTGATAAGTTCTGCAAGGCGGTGGATGTTACTGGAGGATCCCTGGGGAGCTTTTAAGCAGTTACAAGCCACTGAGTTAAGAGCTTCAGTGTATATTTTAGAAGGACCACGTTGCCTTCATCTTCAGTAATCGAGAGAAGGGATAGTGAAGCCTGCGAGGCAAAGGAAGGGACAGTTAAAAGACAAGGGTAAGCTGGTTGTGACCTACAAGGAGAGACTGGCAAGGGGGATGGAGAAATGGATGGAAACTAAGGCCAAGATCAAGGCCATTGACGCCAGTGACTGGAAGAGAGAAGGGTCTCAGCTTCGCGGTGTGAGCAACTGCACAGGTTGGTGGGAGCTGGGAGTTTGGGCTAGATGAAGATCCGGGGGTCTTAGCGGAACCCTACCATGGTAGTTTGGTTGCTGAAGCTGCAGGTCCAGAGATGGGAGCCTATGAAGTGAGGGAGAAGGTGGCAGTGGCTGAGGGAGAGGTGTCATATGAGGGCATGAGGGCCATTCCGTGCCGAGACAGAGTTCTTGTCTCTTGCACTTGTCTGTGGTGTGAATTTCAGACAGTCAAGTCTCCTCTGGGATGTCATATTCCTGGCTGTGAAGTGCCGAGATTCCTTCTCTGAGCAAGGGCTGGCTGTCGGAGCAGGAGCAGGCGGTTGTTACCTCTTTCTTCACACACAGTAGTCCCGCTGTGGTTTGTTTTGTTGTTTGGCCTTTGCGTAAGCTTTGATTTAAAGCAAGGGACCTGTGACTCTAGACTCCACTGAGGGGATGACCTCTAACCCCACTGCTCTGTGCTTTGGCAGGAGGAAGGGTACACCCTGCTGAGAGTTTCTCAGTGCCAGTCGGGGTAATCAGCGCAGACTGTCTAGCCAGGGACCCTCTCAGCCACCGTACCCATGAAGCCCTGAATGTTATACCTTCTCTAGTTCCCTGAGGGGGAACCAAGGCCATTTACCTCTATCCACACTTGCAGTTGGTGAGGCACTTGCTTGGGGTTGCACCAAGGACTCCGACGCTGGGTGTCGGTGAGGATCGAGGACTGTGATTGATTGGTAATGTCTGCTGTGGTCTCCAGAGAGCAGAGAGCTGTGTGTGCCCTTCAAATCCTCTAGATTTAATCCAATCTTTGGGCTTAACAGTGACAGACACAAACTCACCTCATTTCACAGTCCCCAGAGGCTCTCCTGTGTGCTTTCTCTTCTTTCTCCTCCTTTTGTTGTTGAGGACTTCAAAGGTCCTTCTTGGCCCACTTCCCCGTAGACTGGTCACTTCCGGAAATGAATAGGCTTTACTATGGAGGAAGCCAGACCATTCAGTGAGTCCCTAGTCTTCCAGAATTAGGAGGTTAGTCATGCTGATCAGGTGGGCTCAGGGCCAGGGAAGCATTAGGCTTTTTTTTTTTTTTTTTTTTTTTTTGCAGAGACCCCAGCTGGGTCTCCAAGGCCATGCCAAGGAGGCAGTAATTGGGAGCCTTGACCCCACTTCCTGCATCGTGAGTTATAAGGTCTGGTGGCACCAATGAGATCGACGTGGGACAAAGAAAGGCAATGACACTGCTTCTCCAGGAAGGAGCCCTTCTGGTGCCACCTCCACACAAAGATGCTCATCACAGGACAGAAGCAGGTGTCCCAGAGAACAGTGGAAACAGCCAGACACAGAACAAGAAGACAATCAAAGCCACATTCTGCCCCACGCCCTAAGTATATTCTTTAGCCATAGGTGAGGTGAGGTGATGTCGGGTGGCCTGGGTCATGGGCAGCTCCAGGGTTGCCATAGGGGATCTAGGCCAGGGAGTAGCCTGTGTATGGCTCAGGTAGCAGTTTTTGCCAACCCAGTTGGGAAGGGCGGAGTTTTCAGCAACTTGAGCTGGTGCTACCTGGTGATTGTCAGCAGGGACCCCTCGCTCCTTTGATGGTACAGTGGAGGGTGATGGAAGGCCTGGCACAGGAGAGCTGCTGGGGGTGGGTTGGGCATAACTGTGTCTAAATGATATTCATGTCTACCTTTGGAGGTCTGTTGTTCCTGGGAGGTAGGCTGGACACCGCCCCCCATACCTGCTCCTTTATCTTTGCTCATGGGTGTGCAGTAACCACAACACCTAGATGTGGAGAGATAGCTGGACCTAGAGATATGGCAGAATGCTTGCCATGTGGCAGGATGCTTAGGACTTACTTGACAAGTCACACCTATCTCAAGGAGTTGTTGAAGATTAAGTTAACGAGTGGAATGACATGTAACTGATTGTTGCAATCATTGGCCTGTCTACATGTGTGTCTGCATGTTCTTTAAAAATACAGTGGTTAGAAGAGGGAAACCTGGAGATTCTTTCTAACTTGGAAGTGGAGTGTCTTGAAACATTCTATTTTTCTAAGGTTCTTAAACTTGAGGTTGCATTGGCATTACTTGAAAGGCTTGTTAAAACACAGATTGGGGTCCCCTCCCAGGAAACCCAGAGCAGGGTTGAGTACCTCTCAGAGGCTTTCAGATCTGCAGCTCCAAGTGGCAGATGACTTTGAACCTTGTGTGCACACACTTGACCTGAACTGTGAAACCTGTTCCACTCTGGTCACATGACCCTTTCTACCAAAGCAAGAGCTGATAATCTTTTGCAATCAGACCAAAGAACTTGACAGGGAGGAGCAGTAACCCTACTCCCTTGTGGACTGATACCATCTTACAACTAGGGCTGGGAAAATATCTGTTGAAGGGAAGGTAGGAGCTGGCTTTTAGGGGTCTTAATCAGGAAGCCTCTCGCAATAGCATTAAACCAGGGACCCTCTTTTCCAGTTGCCTGGAACCCCTGAGCAGGTGTCCCCTCTCTTTACTGCAGCATCCGCCCTGCAGTCCAGTGTTCCCCTGTTCTTGACTCAACAGTGATCTTGTGTGCACTTTCCTGTGTTGATAAATATTCTCCCACCACACTGCTCTCTGTGTTGCATAGTTCTCCCTTGTATGGATGTAAGTGAAGGAACAATGTGAGCCAGTAGAACAGGAAGGGGGATTCAGTCTAAGGGGGCCGAGTGCCTTGGAGACTGTAATGAGGGATACAAGAACTTTCCTATAATCTCTGTTCAGATGTACCTATGAAAGCTACGTTTCCCTTTGGATTGGATTTTTTTTTCTTTTATTTGTAAAAAGTTTGTTTGTTTGTGACAGGGTCTCCTGTCCACAAACTCAACACATAGCCAAAGGTGAGCTTGGTCTTCTGATTCTCCTGAGCTCTGGGATGAAGGCATGTGCCACCATGCCTGAGAAATGTAGTCATAGGGACAGAACTTAGGGCTTTGAGCATGTATAAGATAGGCACTCTGTCCAATAAGCTGAGTCCCCATACTGTCCCTTGGGGTTTTGTTTCCTCTCTGTTCACACGGCTTCCAGCATGGTTGCCTACACTCTCTGCTCTCCAGGTACAGGTCCTGCCATGTTGCCAGTCTGTTTGTTTCTTAGTCTTTAGTGACCTGTGGTAATTGCCTTCTTATTGCTGCAACAGACTCTCCAGAGGAAGCAAAGTTCATGATGTGGGGGGTGAGGGATGACAGTCAAGTAGTTAAAGAAGTTTGGGCCATGGTAGTGGTCTTGGAAGGTTAGACCTAGGATGTCAACTTCAAGGCCTACCACTACAGGCCCATTTCAGCTAGCCGGACCACAGTCCCCAGGGTGCTACAACCTCCCCAAACAGGGCCATCCACTAGAAACCAAGTGTCCAAGCACACAAGCCTATGGAAGATGTTTTACGTGCAAATCATAACATAACCCTACAGGGACTCTGATTGGCCCCTCTAGGACCACGTGTTTATGTCTATACCATGAAAGAGAAGGGCCACACCCCACTGTGATTGCCAGGAACTAGGGCAGTGAGATGCTTATGTCAAGGTGGGCCATGGCCACTCCCAGTGGTCCTGTCCTGCATGCCTTCCATTTGTCTCTCCATCTCTCCACTTACATCTGACTTCAGTTTCAAGCTAGTGAATCCATTTGGGTCCTGTGGACCTTTCTAGCCTCAGATCAGGGAGCTTTGACCGACTTAACCTCATCTCTCATCCATTAGGGATAATGGCTCACAGACCCACCACAGGCTTGTCTGCTGTCTCAGAACATTTAATCCTGACAGCGGGATTTGAGCAGAGGTAGGTTTCACCCAACGGGGTCTTATTGAATACCAGCAAGTCTGTCCATGATCTGAAATGCAGCTGAAAAAATAAATATAATTAAAAAGCTAACTCAGGCCAACGCTCTCTGATACTGTTTTACAGGGGTGCATAATGAATGCTAAGCTCCATGCGTCAGCGCCAAAAAGCAAAATAAATTCTTGGAGTCGATCTGTTTCCTGCCTGCAATGCATTTGCCTGTTCCAAACAAATAGATTTGTGAATACAACACAATTAGGAAGGCTGAGGCAGTCAGAATATTGCCTGTCCAGAGAGGCAGAGTGAGGCTTCCATGCGCCCTGCTGGCTGGAGCCAGGGTCTGAGTGTGTTGTGACCGAGTCAATTATGGCTCTAGGCGCCCTTGTGCTCCTTGCCAAGACACACTTTCTCGTCCCTTCTAGTTACTCAGAGCTCAGCCTTCTGTTTTGCTTCCTTCTCAGTGTTACTCATAGCCCTCGAGGCGGCTCTTCTTCCCAAACCTTAGGTTTATTTGTATGCACCCTCCCCATTTCCCTCCAAATGCAACAAACCGTGGGCATGTATAGGTTTTAGAAGGAAGGCCTGTTGGAATGGGACTAAGTGGTTTTGATGATAAGAGTGACCAGTTTGTGTGTATGTGTGTGTGTGTGTATGCCAAGCTTTTGACATTTGTGGTTTTCTTTGCTACTTGCAAAAATCCTGGGATAGTTCATTTTATAGATAAAGAAAACCGAGGTTCTGAGAGGTCCAAAAGTTTCTATGAGTTCGCACAGCCAGAGAGCATATTATAACTAAGGATGCCAAAAGGCATAGTCTTAACTTAATGGGGGCATTAAACAGTCAGACTGAATGGCCATGGTGAGTGGATACCCTGATGGGAGTGTCAGGCAGAGGCTGAAAAGGCCACTCCAGAGATGTCTCTGAGGACCCGGTTTCTCTCTGCTCTTCTTCTTCTTCACACATCCCTCACGCCATTGGGTTTTAGAATCCCTGCTCTGGTCTTTTCCTGTATGAAGGGAGACAGTCAGGCGGCTGCAGCTTCACACTTCCCATCCCTTACCCACATCTGCCTGAGAAGGAGGGTCATTTGGTGGGGCCCATGAGAGAAGGCTGAAGTTCTCTCCTAGTGTCCTTGCTTAAGTGTCTTATTAACTTTCCTTATGGCTAAAACCAACCCAAGCAATGAGAGGTTTAGTTTGGTTTACCGTGTGAGGGTATAGTCCACCAAGGGAGGGATGTCTCGGAGATGGGAGTGTGAGGCAGCTGGTCACATTGCGCCCATAGTCAGGAAACAGAGAGGGATGGAGGCTGGTGCTCAGGTCTCTTTCTCTGTTCTCTGAGAACCCGGGAATCGTACTTACCTATAGTTAGGATGGGCCCTCCTACCTCAGCTAACCCAACTCAGAAACCCCTCACAGACACGCCTGCAGTTTGTTTCCATGGTGATTCTAAATCCCTTCACAAAGACAATCAAGGCTAACCACCCTGAGCTACAGCACATGGCAGAGGGATGATATCAGGGTCCCTCCAGAATTGGGAAGGTCTTCAGCTTCCCAAGTCTATGGCTGAGCAGAAAGATGGGGGGGGGGGAAGGTCACAAAGGGCCAACATTATCAAAATGGGAAAAGGGCGGGAAGAAGATGGCTTGATAGTGAGAATTGACCTGATACAGACACTGCATTCGGGACAGATGCTGGCCATGAAGAGGTTTGCAGACTCAAGATGAATACCATCAGACCTTAAGGGTGGCTAGGAGTGATGATGAATGCACTTACCCCTGTTTATCAAGCCTGATTCAGAATGGGACTTGTAAATGCTCCGGGAACTCCGTAGGAGAGTTGGCAGCGTCTTGAGGTGCTTCGGAGAGCACAGACTGTGTCAGACACACAGGCCTTCAGCACAGGTCCCATGGGTCATTTGGTAATGTCACAACGTTGTTAAGGAGGATCAAGAAAGTCCACATGCAGAATGCGTGGCCTATAATGGAAACTGACCCAGGGAAGGCTCTGCCACCCAAGACAACCTGAACCTCACTGTCCTAAGGACTAGCCTGGGGCTAGCCTGGGGCTTGTCCTTACAGCTGAGGCTGTACATTCTGGCTGTACATTCCAGTACCAGCACGGGCTTTAAACACCTTGATGTCCAGGCATCACTTCAAGTCCAATTCATCATCCTCTCTCTGGAGATCAGGGATCTGGGATTTTTTCAAAGTTCTCCCTACAATTCCTCAGAGTGGCCAAGGTAGAGATGTAGCGCCTTACACACACTGCCTTCTGAGCCAGTGGCTGTTAGGAAGTTCCACTCTCGATACTTCTGGGTGCATGGTGTGTGACTGCAGTTCATGGACGGTGAGGGTCCCCCTCTGTAGACCCAACTTCTAGCCCTGACCCTGAGCTACCTGGGAGGAGGAAGTAAGTACTGCTGGCACAGTATTCTGCGGATGGAGCTGAATAGCCAGGGAAGAGTTAGCTAGGCCTCCACAGCCTTGATCACAGAGGTGGTGTGGCCCTGTGGGACAGTGACCAGCTGCAGCTCTCTTCACACCCAAATGAGATGGGAATATGCAAAACATTCTAAATCGGCTATGTGTGCCCGACCCCTGAGCACATGGGAAAGTCCCCAGACCCTTCTTAAGGGTCATTGTTATTTTATGTCATGAAAAGCAAGAATTTTGGATTGGGATGTAGCTCAGTTAGTAGACTGCCCACTTAAGGTGCAGAAGCTCTGGGGTCAAGTCCTGTAAATTGGATGTGATAGTGTTGGGGGAGACTTCTTGTTCGGTCCCTGCTGTCTAGACCTGAAATAACCACACAGAAACTATTATTTAGCCGGGCGGTGGTGGCGCACGCCTTTAATCCCAGCACTTGGGAGGCAGAGGCAGGCAGATCTCTGTGAGTTC
>NW_004949099.1:14425286-14429492 GCF_000317375.1 Microtus ochrogaster | reverse complement strand
CTGCTTGGTCAATCACTTAAGCATATTTCTAGCTGACTTTAATATCTTTGGTTAACCATTTTCTATTATTTTATATTTTACTATGAGGATTGTGGCCTACTGGCAAGGTTCTGGCTAGCGGCTCACTTTTTTCTCCTCTGGTGGCTCCATGGCTTTTTTCTGACTCTGCCTACTCTCTCTATATATTTCTTTTATCCTGGCTTTACTCTGTTAAGCCATTGGCAGAAAGCAGCTCCTTTATTAACCAATGGCAATAAAACATATTCACAGCAATGGCAATAAAACATATTCACAGCATACATCACCTCCTACATTAATAGTGGGGGCTTGTAATCACAGTGCCCAGGAGATAGAAGTAATAGGATCAAAAGTTCAAAACCATCCTTGGCAATACAACAAGTTCAAGGCCTGTTTGACTGGCTCAACAACAAAGCAAAACAGAAACCTAACAACAACGAATTTTGAACTGCAGTTGTTAAGATATTAAAAAGAAAAGCCATGCACTTTGTTACGGTATTGGATATTAAGATCTAGCAGTGAGTCTAACAGCTCTTGGTGTTGACAGGAATGATGGGCAGACAAGATAGGTGTGCCTATTGTACCTGGTCCCCATAAAAGAACATGTGTGATTTCTGTTTGGGGACAGAGTCAAAGGTGCTGCCGCGCCTCCTGTGGTGTGTTACTTGTTCTTGTGAGCACGCTGGCTTTGGATTAGAGGTTAGTAGCACCATTTCTCTGCTGAACTGTGTCCCCAGACTCTACCCAAAGACGCCTTGGGTTCTGCAGCCTTAGACAAAGAAGAAGGCCCCTTGGGTGGAGGATGGGGGAAGAACAAGGAAGAGCTTTGATGCCGTGGTGGAAGTCAGAACCCCATCTGTATCGTTTCTTCATCTGAAGACCTTGCCTGGATCCTGAAGTCCGAGACCCTGTGTGAAATGTGGATGTCCTAGGGCTTGGGGTATGCAGAGAAGGAACCTAAACTTCAGAATGAAGTTTGACAAGGTTCTTTGGATGTATGGTAACCAACCAACCAAAATAAATAAGACAAAAACCAAACCAAAGAGGTGATCAAATAAAAGAAAGCGTAAATTACTTTCTGTCAGGTAAAAATAATTCAAATTAACCAACCCTCTTTGGCAGTTGGTATCTGCTGAGAGAGGACATTGACATGCATGTCCCCCCAAATACAGCAACCCATAGTTCTTTGAACTTTCTTTGGCTCTGCAATTCTAATCCTCTTACATTCATTACCACTTGCTCCCCCAGAACCTCCAGAATATTTCATAGTCTAGAGTGTGCAAGGGCTGTTCCCCAGTTTCCTCGTGGACACCCCAATTTTTTCAGGAAGCCTGACTGTTTTTACCAGGCTGGTCAACAGGTTTTAGCAGTAAGCCACACCGCACCCCTTTCTTTCCCCGCCAGTTGGTTTGCCCATCTCTCCATAGCCTGCTTGTGGGTGGGGAACGTTTTCTTCACTATCTCCAAGCTGCTTCCCAAACCTGTCCTTAAGCCCTGGGATTCTGATACTTCCTGGGAAGTGCCCCACTGCTGGGCTCCATCTCTAGCTTCGGGCAGAAAAAAAGTTGATTCTGTGGGAGACTGAAAAGACCACACAAAATGCAGGCAGAGAAAGGCCGCCTGGGAAGCCACTCCCAGGCGGGGAGGGCCTGGTAGGGCCTGGCTGGAGCAGAAAGCTGCCCAATCTTTTTCTAGCTCTTCAGCTTCCACGTTTGATGTGTTGGTTCACAGCCAGGATGAGCCTCAGGCAGAGAAATGCTACCTGTTGGGACCCGCGGCGCACCCCTTCTCACCCCCTGCAAAGCTCTTTTCAGTAAGCGCTGGTGAGATGAATTAATGAGACTTGTGTAGGTGTGGTGCTTACATTCCGCTGCAGAGCAGGGCTCAGAGCTCCCCATCAAGCCCAGTTGTGATGAGACTCCCTTCTGGGCTGGCTGGTACTTCCTCGGGTTTCCTAACAGGCTTTTGTGGGTTGCTTTGAATATCTGCCGTGCCAGGGAGGCCTCGCATTCCTCCGGCGTGCGGCTGCCTTGCCTAGCGGGGCTGGGAGGAAATCTGTTGGCAGCGCCCCTTTGTGAAGGCGGAAAGCCGTGTGGGAAAGGCTGCTGTTAATCTGAGCATCTCCCCCGAGCCGAGCCTCCTCCCCCCCACGAGGAGGGCTGAGATAAAGCCTCCCGGTGCAGCGGGTGCCAATTAGGACCCGCTGCTTTTACCAGTGCTTTTATAGTTGCCTATACCATGGGCGATAGCAAGATGCATGTGGGTGGGGTGCGGGGGGGGGGCAATAGTCGTGACCTAGCTATGCTGCTCTTCACACGCACACTCGGGACCACTTGTGAAACGCTGTGGTAAGGAGAAACAGACGGAAATGATCCTGTCTGTGGCTTACAAGTTTCCAGAGCTTCATGTAGAGTTGTGTGATGTTTTAGGGCTCAGGACTATGAAGCATGACCATGTGGACAGAGACAGCAGCTGTTACTGATTGTGCAGTTGCTAAGTCCTTTCCATGTATTATTACAGTTGATCTTCATGATAGGTCTGTATGGAGGTTCTGTCCCAATTCCCAGTGTTCAGATAAGGAAACAGGCTTGCAAGGGGTTAGGGATGAGCCAAGGCCTTCCAGTAGATGTGGGGTTTGAATTTGGGCCCTTGTGCCAGTATGATTATTGTCCTTACACTGTTTTGAAATTCCATTCTCTGTAGCCCAAGGTTGGCCTTGAACTCACTACATAGCCGAGGATAACCTACAACTTCTGTTCCTCCGGTCTCTACCCTCTGAGTGCTAGGGTTATAGGTTTGTGCCACCCCCCACCCCCCAGCCTTATGTGATTCTGGGGATCAAACCCAGGGAGCTGTGCATAATAACCACTGAGCTACACCTCCATCTGCTTGGTGTCCTTATTAATAGAAAAATCTGGATATAAGCAGTCTCAAACAGAGTGATGCCAGGTAGAGTTGTGTCCCTACACGCCAGGGATCGTCATGGGTGGTGTCACTGGTGGAGCTGGGGTAGGGTAGAGACTCTGGTTGGTGCCTGCGGAAGGATCAAGGTCCTGCTGCCTGGCTGTCACTCTGCCCATGTAGCCACCGGTTCAGAAAAGCAGCTTCTGCTGTTGGAAGCCATCTGCTTGGTTCCAACAACCCTGAGAGTGTGAGGACAGTGCCTGGGGTGGCAGGTGCTGCCGGTCTTGTCCTCCTCCTCAGGCTGCCCTGGAAGTTGCTTGATTGCTGCTCACAGCATGGCTCTTGCTCTTGTCCCTGGGTTTCTGGGCTTGCTGCTTGCTTGAACACAGAAGCAAGCCCAGCTAGAATGGAGCAGGTTACAGTGAGTGCCAAGATGAATGTCCTGAGGATGGAGGGATGGCGCACCCAGGACCCACACTGGGTGCTTACATCTGCCTTTAACTCCAGCCCCAGGGGGATCTGATGTTTGTTTCTGGTCACCGAGGGCACCCCCCCCCACATACACATAATTAAAAATAAAAAGGACTCTGTTTTAAAAAGAAACAATGAATGTCCCTGGGAGCCATCCTCAGCCATTGAGGAATGGGAGTTCGTGGATGATTGCCCAGCTCCTTATCCTTCTGGACTCAACCCCATGTGCCCACAGTGATAACCCATTAATTACACATTGGCTATTGGCCTCCTGTCATTCCCATTTTCCTTCTTATTCACCCTGCTATGTACATGCAATGCTTATGTCCAAGGTCCAGTCTCTAGCTTTACTATGGCAGAGACCCAAGAGACAGACCCGAGGGGCATGGAATGATCCAATGTTGGGAAAACCTCATCAACATTATAATTCGAAATCAAATGCCAGCATCTTTGAGCAAAGAGCATCTGCCCCTCTGAATCTTGAAGATCATGAAGACGTTTGAAGATGATCCAGGGTTGAGGAGATGGCTTGGTTGGTCAAATGTCTGCCACACACATGAGGATCCTGGGTTTATATCCCCAGCACTGTGAAAAAGCCAGCTGTGGCAGCTTTACATCTGTAAGCCCCAGTGCTGGTGGCATCGGGGTAAGGGACGGAGGCAGGAGCATCTCTAGATCTCATTGGCGAGCCAGCCTAGCTGGTTTGATGAGATCTAGGTTAAAGGGGAGACCATGTCTCAAGAAATAAGTTGAGGAGTAATTGAGGAAGACACTTATTGTTGACCTCTAGCTTCTACACACACATGTGCATGC
>NW_004949099.1:14417280-14425186 GCF_000317375.1 Microtus ochrogaster | reverse complement strand
AGTTCCACTATCTTGAGAGAAGGGGAAAGATGGCAGGGATGGTAGTCGGGGAAAAGGGGTTTATTAATGAAGATTCTTGGGCACAAATCTTGGGAAGGATGCCCATGTGGTATAACTGCTCCCTACAAAATGACAGAGAAGGCAGCACTGTGCCTGCTTGCTGGAGGGCGGCACTTGAGGCAGGGTTCATGATGGGAGACTGAATTCATTTTTTATTCTGGTACAGGGTTTCCCTGTGTACCCCTGACTGTCCTGAAATTCACTCTATAGACCAGGTTGCCCTCGAACCCCGAAGTCCTGATTTCTGCTTCTGCCTCTTGAGTGCTGGGATTAAAGGTATGCACCACCACTGCCCAACTGCAAGCTTGGACTCTTAAAAGACAACACAGACCAGGGCAGTGGTGAGGGTGAATGGGGTAGGCTGTTCTTTCTTGGGAGTCCTTCAGTCCGCATTGAGCTAGTATGGCAGATAGGACAGAGAAGTAGTGTGGGTGAGTGGTGAGACTGTGGAGTAGGGCCTGATGTCACACTCAGGCTGGGTTCAGTACCTAAGCCAAGACCAGAATTGTATGAAACAGACTCAGGTCACCTGGGTAGCCCATCGCCAGGCTATAGAATGAGATCTTTTGTGCCAATCCTCCCCCTCAAACTTAAATAAAGTAGCTGGTTATCTGTGGATCTTTGTAGCTTGGATTTTCCCTTTACAGGTGGCCAGCTGAGCTCAGAGAGCAGACTCTGGTTATTTCAGCAGATGACAGGGAGCTATGCCAGTCCCTGCCATCCCTGCAATGGATGGCTTGCCTATGTTGCTTCTAAGCAACCCACATATATCTTCAGGGGTTCAGCAAATGACTGATCCTTGACATATCCCTTTAGGGCTTCTGCAAGTGAGCTGATACTCGACATTCTTCTCTGCTTAAGCAAGCCTGAACTTGTGCTGTTTGGCTTGCAAGCCCTGTCTGATGAGGGCTCTAATGACTTACGGGTCTCAACAATCAGCTGCGATTATTGAACATTGACCATGCAGCTGGTCACCCCCATAGTCACATAGCAGAGTGGATATTCCGTGGGCACCTGGGCCAACTCCGGACACCTGACTCCCAAGTTGAGATTTTTCACCTTCCCTAAGACCTGTCAGGCCTTCGATGTCCCTGTGGTGGTGGCTGACAGCTGTGGCTTTATATTTTGAGAGAGAGCCCATGCAGCTCAGGCTGGCTGAGTATGACCTTGGCCATCTGACCCTCCTGCTTCTGCATCCTGCATGCTGGGATTACAGGCACAAGCCACCACTCTGTGGCATGTATGCAGGTTGGGCATGGAACCTAAGGCATTGGATGTACTGGACAAACACTGCCAGTTGATCTTGATCTCAAACCCAGGCAACTGTATATTATGTACACGTGTCCTGATGAAAACTCCCCTCTGTCTTTCCCCCTTTTACCTAAGGATGGACATCTTCAGATGGAAGAAGACCATGTCCAGGTCCTCAATTCGGTGTGTTGAACAATGGAATACCAGAGCAGGAAAGCTGGGAAGAGAATCTTCAGTTTTCCACTTTTCTTGGCATCTAGGTTGTACTCCGGTTAGGAGTCTCCCCTGCAAAGTGCACCCCCAACAGGCTGTGCCTGATCCGCTTCTACAGTGTGAGTTCCCTCTGAGCCTGACAGTACAGTGACCGCGCTGCAGAGGAGGCCTGGTCCTCACAGTGTGTAGAGGATCTAGAACAAGAAATACCAAGCTAGCACGTGGTGAGCATTTACTGTCTGCCAGACATTGTGTCTGAGTACTTTCTCCCATTAGTGCAGACCACATGTTATTGTCGAGATCCAAATGCTAAGTAGAACATGTGTCAGGGCTGCACAGTGGAACTGGCCCCACAGAATCATGGCCAAGGGGTGGTCAGGCTGGGCGCTTATGTCCAGTGCCTTGCTCTTCAGCAGGCTTCTGAGACAGTTCCCAGGAAGGCTCCCCTTAAATCCTCCCACTGATTTTTTACTCAGGTCTGGATTTCTCAGATGTCACATGAAGAAACACGCGCCCACCTGAGAAAAAATATGGAAGCTCTCTATCCGTGACGGAAGTCTTGCACAACTCACTGCTGCCTCCTCCACCTCCTTCTCTGGAGGAGAGGGAAGGATGGGTGTCTAAGGGACTGACGATAGGACAGAGCTGGTCCTAGCTCCACTTCCTCCACGCTACCCTTGGTTTTCCCTGCACCTGCCCTCCTACCTAGATGGGACTCCGCCAGGCGGTGCAGAACTTGGCCCCAGGCGGGTTGGGTTCTGAGCTGATCCTGCACCCTAGTACATCTCAGCCAAAGGCTGAGTCACACCCTCGTTCTCTTTTAATTATTCAGGACCTGACACACTGCCTGGGAATACATCACTCAGAGTACATGGTGGTGAAGATTAAATATTAGAGGCAAGTCTCTTAATTAATTTTTAATGTGTTCTTTAGAACAATTCTTCATACCTAACCGCACGCTGAAACAGAGTACTTAAAAGAAAAATTAATGTTCAGGGTCTCAGGGGTTTGTGGGTCCAGAAAGCCCTTATTATTTGGTTACCTCTAAGCTCCAAGTCAGAGGGTACCATTTGTGGCTTGGAAAAAAGATGACAGGTATCCCATCTGGGACTGTCCCAGTGGATATAAGCTTGCTGCAGTGTAGGTATTCATTCCTCAGAGTTTTAAAGCATTTGCTCACCCTACACAAAAACAGTGGCTCTCCTTTCCCTTTCCTAGCAGACATAACTAGTCGATTACAGCACCTTTTCCGTGCTGATTCCACACGAAGTGTTCTGCTCTGCATAACCTTCCGAGCAGCCCACTCTGGACAGCCACCTCATGTGGTTAAAACAGTTTTGAGATGAGCCATGCTTTTTTCTTGAGAAAGAAGTTTATGACACACACACACACACACACACACACACACACACACACACACACTGTGTTTGGCTTCTCTGAGGAAACATAACTGATAGAAGGAGTAGGGTATTTATTATACCTCCTCCCCCACATTTTAGAGTACCTGCTGGGAACATACTGCCTTGAGTTTGCAATAAATATCGATAATTTTAACCTGGGCATAGTGCCACACATCTGTAGACTCAGGAAGCTAAGAGAATTGCACGTTCATGGTCGGCCTGGCTTTCCTAAGGAGACCTTGTCTCAAACAAACAAAACTGGACTCGGGAGATGGCTTAGTGGTTAAGAGCACTGGCTGCTCTTCCAGAGGACCTGGGTTCAATTCCCAGCACCTATATGGTAGCCCACAACTGTCTGTAACTCCAGTTCCAGGGGATTTAACACCCTCACACAGACATACATGCGGGCAAAAAACACCAGTGTACATGAACTAAAAATAGTTAAAAAACAAACAAAACCTATGAGTCTGAAGAATGTTGGTGTCTGCTGCTGCTTCATAGCCCCCTTTTCCTCCCTCTTTTCTTTCTTTCAATAATTGCACGATTTAAAAATCACGGCTTTCAATTCACTCAGTGTTGTAACCTGTCTGGATGGGGGTAGAACAGGGACAGAAGTATTTCCTGGGACAGCTGGCACCCAGTGCAAACCGCTTGGTGCTTACTGTCATCTCCAGGCTCGGCACTAGTCATGGACTCTCTTCTCTCTGCTACCTGCATCCTTCCCACGGCTCTTGGGCTTCCTCACAGCAGGAACACTTAGTCTTGAAAGACAGAGTGGAAGCTGTCCTTTTTGAAAGGCGAGCTAGGGGCCTTCATTCCATCATCTCTTCCATACTGTGTGAGTTGACAGTCACAGGCTCAACAAGGAAAGATGACCAAAAACTTGAATCAACTGCATGGTTCCTTTGTTCTTCGTTCTGAGATCAAGATAATCTTTGAATATGCATGAACATTCCCATGTTACTGATGGTGGATCTGAGGCTCCGAGTGACTTCCCTGTATGACTTGCTCATAGCAAATAGGAAGTTAATGAGCTGTCCATATGAAACAGAGGAAGGTCATGACATTCCTTTGATTTTCTCAGAACTAGCATCGCAAGAGGCAGACCTCAAGGTCAGAGTGCACAGCCTGTACAAGGATCCATCCTTGGAAGCTCAGCTCTGACATTTGCTGTCTGTTGTGTTTGGCATGTCACATCTGCTCAGGTGCCCATGCCATCCTAAAGTCTCTTTCAGTTCCTCATTCACCTGGTGGTTTCTGATTCTACCTGCGAGCCTGTCCCTGTGCTGGGCTTAGGGACTGCAGGGAGAATGTGACAGAGATGGCTCCGGTATCAAGTCTCCCGGGAAGACAGCGAAGGTTGACAGCTGAGCTGAGGAAAGGTGATAGCTGTGAGAAGAGCTAGGGGAAGAGAATCCATGGGAGGCTGTGGGCAGATGGGAGCTGCCTTGTCACAGGGTTGGGACAGGTGTCCCGGAGGAAGCAACACTTCCCCGAGATCTAATGGGAGAGATAAATATTCCAGGCAGACGCCATATGCTGCAGACAGAGCTCCCAGGAGCTCAGGACGGAGGTGGCTGGTCACCGAGGAAGGAAGGGCCCCATGGGGCAGGACTTGCACCAGGACGGATACCCTACCAGTTTTGTTATTACCATGAGTCACTCTGAGAACAGCGGCAGACTTCATGTTTGGGAAAGATGGACCCAAATGCGACTTTGGAAGGGGTGAGGAGGGGGAATACACACAGGGAGCATACCCCCACTGACCCATGAAGCTTTTCCTGAACCTGCATGGTGCTGCCCCACTCCCAGTTCTACATAGGGTCATGTTCAGCTGGAAGCCACGCAGCTGGTACTCTGCTTGCACACGCCCTCCGAGGCTCCTCACAGGATGCTTCAGGGTCTAAGAAGCAAGGTCGAGTAGGAGGAGCGGAGCTGAGAGGTGTCCTGGGGACAGATGCAGCACCGCTGTTCTCTTTAGGCCTTCAGAGTGTTTGCTTAGACTGGGGGCCCCAGCTGTCTCCTCCTCTCCCTGCAGTCCAGGCGCTGCCCAGCTGGTTTCTCTCTAGCCTCCTGTTGTGGGCAGGAAGGGAGGAGCAGGGAAGCTGCCCTGCTTCCAGAGGGCACAGCTCAGAGCTGTCTGTTTCACTTCCCTGTTCATGGGCGGGGAGGCAGTCTGTGGCCACATGCGGCTGCCTGGGTTGCTGCCCTGTGATCTTGGTGCTGGGAGGCTGTGTGAGTGGCCAGTGGCCAGCATTTGAGGTTCTACCAGGGCAGAAGGGAAGGCAGATGGCTGTATTCCCCCTGGAGGACGAGAGGTTTCAGGGTCTGGTGAGAGCCAGAGCAGCATGGGCTTTGTGGCCAGATGGGAGCCCCAACTCCACCAGCTCCTGGCCAAGTGGCCTTGGCCAGATTGGTGCTGCTTGAGGCTTGTGCAGCTGGGTATGAGCTGAATGCACTATTCACTGCACAGGGCTCTAGAATGCAGGGTCTGCTCTCAAAATGAGGGAAAGCCGTGGCTCTGGAGGGCAGAATGCACAGTGCATGGTGTGTCGGGAGCTCCTTATTTATTTATTAATTTATTATTATTATTATTATTATTATTATTATTATTATTATTATTATTATTATTATTATTATTTGAGATAGGGTTTCTCTGTAGCTTTGGAGCCTGCCCTGGAACTAGCTCTTGTAGACCAGGCTGGGCTCCAACTCACAGAACCTGTCTCTGCCTCCCGAGTGCTGGGAATAAAGGTGTGCGCACCACCACCCGGTGAGGAGCTCCTTTTTAAACAACCCTCTTGCCCATCTTTCATGGGCTCTTCCTGCAAGTCAGGGTGCCCTGGACAGACAGCAGGCCTGTAGGAGATACGGGACAATGTGAGCGACTCTGGGCTCACAAATGTAGCTCTTCTCCCCTCTATGTCTTCCTCGTCACCTCTTCACCTATGGCTTCCTTCTTCCCTCTCCCCCCTCTCCTCATCCCCGCCTGTCCTTCCTCCTCTTCCCCTCCTGTGTCCCTTTGTCCCACCCTGGCTTCACAATGGAAAGCACCCAGTTTAGGGCTGGAGTACAAGAGCCTTGAATCAAATCGCAAGCTTCAGCATGCAGAGGGACAGAGGATTTGGAGGACAGAAAGTGTCCCTTGCCTCTGGAGCATGCACCTATAGGCTGCAGGGGTACCCCCTCCCCACTTTCCCTCCCTCCTTTCCTGCTCTTTTGCCTACCTTCCTCTCTCCTATCACCTTCCCTCAGTCCAAGGAAAAATGAGTGGAGGCAAAGGAGAACAAGGGAGGGGAGGGCTTTGTGGTAGGATAGAGCTGGGAAGGTCAGGCTGGGGAAACCAGGATGCTAGGAGAAATAACACATGGCTGCTTCTGGCATGTTCTACCAGTGAGCAGCCTTGCTGTTCCATCCAGAACCTGTCAGTCTGGAAGCTCTTGGAGACAGGCAAACAGAAGGTTAAATGTGTGCTCTCTATGGCACAGTGGGGTTAGTGACCCCCTAATTCTGATGTCTACTCACTGTGAGCCCAGTGCAGCCTGCCTTACAGCTTTGTGTCTCCTTGGTAGAGTGTTCATGAAGGTACTTGTCTCCCAGGGTATCTAGAGCATTACATTCCCGAATGTCAAGAGCTCAGACTGTCTGACTCAGTAGTGAGTATTGTGTGTTGGACTCAGAGAGCTTGGATGGTCTGCTTAGCCCTTAACCTTGTGCCAGGGGTCAGAGGTTACAGAAATGAGGTGAAGTGCGCAGCATCCGGCACATAGGAGCTGCTTCACAGGGAAGCGTATTCCCCTTTACACCCTCGGTCAAGTGCCCTTTCCAAGCAGCCACAAGTCCCAGAGATGATCAACGGCTTGCTTAAAGGGCCAGGGCCAGATACAGGGGCAGGGGCAGGATTCAGTCACATCTCTCTGGGCATGGCTGGAATGCCCTGAGAGATGACTGTGGTGGCTTGGGGGAGGGGGAGAAATCACTGTGTCTGAGAGGGAAAAGGACGGGATGAAAGGCAGCACTCTCAGAACTGAGGGCAATAGCTGCCTTCCACCCCCGCCCCCCGCCCACACCAGGCTTCGTTGGAGGAAACCACTGCTTGGCTTGCCATCACATGGTAGCTGGTGTCAAGAGGGCCTCAATGTCTGCCGAGGGCCAGTGATTGCTTCAATATGTCTTCTCTCTGGGGGAAGAAAGCAAAGGTTTTTCATTCATTTTAGAGATGCTGGGAAGGAGTGATGGGACGGGGTGGCGGGGGAGTTGTTTCTGCAGATGGTTGCGCCTTCTCTTATGCCTTATGAAGAGGCCGGCAGAGTATTAGCTCCCAAGGAACCGAGAGGTGAGAGATTTCTGGCTTGAAATTCCCACTCTTCAGGTTCCATTAGCTGGGTTATGTTCCCTCTCGGGAATAGTCAGAGGATGACTGCAGGTCCTTTGATTGCTACCCTAGCATCCTGTCAGTGTCCTGCCTGATGGCATCTGAAGCCTTGGGCATGAGCTCCACGCCGATGTTTTGTCAGGAGCATTCTGCTGGAACACGGCCACGCCCATTCGTGTGCACGGTGACGAGTGCATCTGCTGCAGAGCTGAGTGGCAGCAACAGGGACCAGGAAGCTGGAAACGATGACTGCCCCTCTGCCGCACGTGCCTGCTGACCCCACACTGGGATCTGATTTACCGTTTCCTTGGTGTTTGGACCGGGCTTGGGAAGACACAGTGCTAATTTTTGGAAGATGGATAACTTGCAAATTATTTGGTTCTATCATCCACAAATGATTTCTATCGAATATCAATGATGCCCTCTAAGACTGAGTTCACTGACCTGGAAGACGCGCATCTTCGCAGCGTCTAGCTTCAAGACTGCACTCCTGCCTTCGTTCTGTCCGCCACAGTGTTTTACACTTTCCCCTGAGCCTGCCCCACCCTTCTTGCTTCCACACCAGAGGGCTGAAGAAATCCTCCAGGCCCAGCACTCAGAAGGCAGA
>NW_004949099.1:14414203-14416963 GCF_000317375.1 Microtus ochrogaster | reverse complement strand
TGTGTGTGTATGTGTGTGCATGTGTGTGTGTGTGTGTGTGTGTGTGTGTGTGTGTATCCATTCACATTCACGGGTATGCTTCTGTGCACATGTGAAGGTCACAGAACCACCTGGGTGTTGGTCCTTATCCTCAACCTCGGTTGAGACAGGCTATCCTTGTTTTTCTGCTGGGTACCTCAAGCTGGTTGACCTTTGCACTTCTGAGGAGTCTCCTGTTTCCTCTTCCCAACTGCCTATAGGAACACTGGGATTTTACAATCTCTTCAAGCGAATGCCTGGATTTTCTGTGGATGCCGGGTTTTCAAGTTCACATTCTCATACCTGCGCAGCAATCGCTTTACCCACAGAACCCTACTTTTGGAAAATTGTGCTTAGAGATACGCATTGAAGATGAGGAGGGGGATGGCAGTCAGAGAGTCAGTGCTGTGGGGACCCCCTTGGTGGTTCCAAAGGTGAAATCTAAGGATCTGCACAGTCAGGGTCCCTAATTTCTCCACCAATTGGAGCAGCTCTGTTTTATGACCGCAAATGTAAAATTCCTTGGTGTCAGGGAAGAAAAAAATCATTTTAATGTAAAGAAAAACAGGTTGTCCCATAGTCTTGGGATTGTGGGCAGTTTCTGGGAGGCATATGGAGCAGGCAGGCCTGCTAGGCTCCGAGGCTGCTGGGGTCTGTTCATTCCTGGGCGGAGGCTGTGACAGGCCTCTGGGCTGGCTGTGGCTGGCTGGAATGCTGTGTATTTACACTCCTTCAGAGCAGAAAGAGGCCTCTGGGGACCAGGCTGGAATACCAACAATTCCCCCAGGCTTTAACGAGGGGAAAAAAAAGTGTGCCTTTCCTTCCTAATTTTGTTCCTTAAACAAATCTAAGCACAGTTACACAAAGCATGGTCTGTGGTATCTGGTTATTGGCAATTTCTCATGAGAACATTCCGGAAACCCGTGGGACTTCGTGCAGGCCGGAGGACCGCTGGGCCCACTGAGGGTGTGCAGGGTGGTGTCTGGGACCCTGGTGACTGCTCAGAGGAGAAAAGGGGAAGAGGAAACAGTTTCCAGTTCTCTGTGTCCTGTTTTTCCCGTCAGTCTGGGGTCTGATTCATCTATTTTCAACTTTATTTACAACAGTAGGGACTCCCTAGCAGTTAAGATAAAGATCCACTCCCTAGCTCTGGGGAGGGGTGTCTCAGCCACAGCCTTCGCAGAGCCAGCGTGCCCTCTGCCCACTCTTCCCTGGGGCTTCTGGAGATCAGGGTCTGTGTGGAGCAGACTAGAGCATCTGGGTTTCAGAGCCACGGGTGTTTGTATTTGCTTGGGGAGATGGGGGAGAGGGTCCCGCTGTGTTGGTTCTCCAGTCTTTGACTAGCTTTTAAAATTTATATTTTAAAAATTATGTTTTGTTGAATTTATAGAATTGCTGACCCTCCTATACACACACTGAGATGGAGCCTCCACGTGTAGCCCAGGCTGCCCTCAGCATCCCTTCTAAAAATGATAAGGATGATGACTAATAATAATAGTAGTATTATTAATCTCCGTATGAGTATGGGCTCACACATGCCATGGCTCGTGTGGCGCAGAGGACAGCTTTGAGGAGTCATTTCTTTCTTTCCACCTCTGTGTGGTTCTCGGGATCACGCCTGCTGACCATCTCACCTGCCTCTAATTAGAGAGTTTACAGCTCGCTGGTATCTGTGTACCCAGGATCTGAGAGCTCATCACCTTCGACTAGTTCTAGAACATTCCATGAGTCTTGCCTTTAAGTTCTGCTTCTTGTCACTGAGAATTCTTGACAGAAGCAGTTTAGGGGAGGAGAGACATATTTCGGCTTCAGAGGGGACAGTGTACCAGGCTTTTTCTTTTGGGCCACCAACCAACTCCCAGATCATGACACAAAGACTTCTTATAAATGTCTGGCTTTAGCTTATGCTCATTTCTGGCTAGCTCTTTTCTTTTCTTTTTAAAACTTAAATTAGCCTGTTTCCCTTCATCTACATTTTGTCTTGTTTTTTTTTTTTTAAGATTTATTTATTATGTATACAACATTCTGCCTCGATGTATGCCCACATGCCAGAGGATGGTGCCAGATCTCAGTACAGATGGTTGTGAGCCACCATGTGGTTGCTGGGAATTGAACTCAGGGCCTCTGGAAGAGCAGCCGGGGCTCTTAACCTCTGAGCCATCTCTCCAGCCCCCTGTATATCTTATTTTGCTGCTGTCTTTATGTCTGGCTGGTGGCTGCCTGACTTCTGCCCCAGGGATGTCGCTCTCTTTCTCCCTGTTCTCTTTTTTCTTCTTTTTGAACCCAGATTTCTCTGCGGGCCCGGCCTATCCCTCTCCTCCTAGCTACTGGCCACTCAGCGTTTTGTTATTATTGTTTGTTTCTTTTCTTTTCTTTTCTTTTCTTTTCTTTTTTTTTTTTTTGCAACAGGGTTTCTCTGTGCAACAGCTCTGGCTGTCTTGGAACTTGCTTTGTACACCAGGCTGGCCTCAAATTCACAGAGATCCACCTGCCTCTGCCTCCTGAGTGCTGGGATTAGAGGTGTGCACCGCCACTGCACGACCCATTCAGCTTTTTCTTAGACCAATCAGGTGTATTGGGCAGGCAAGGTAAAACAAATGCAACACATCTTTACATAATTAAACAGACATTCTTACATCGTTAAACAAATGCGGCATAAGCAAACAGAACACACCTTCACACAGTTAAAGCAATATCCCACAGCATAAACAAATGGAACACACCTTCACACAGTTAAAGCAA
>NW_004949099.1:14407356-14413983 GCF_000317375.1 Microtus ochrogaster | reverse complement strand
ACACAGTTAAAGCAATATCCACAGCATAAACAAATGGAACACATCTTCACTCAGAATAGCACTCCCCGACAGAACCGTCCACCATTGTGAGGGAGGCATGGTGGCTCTGCTGTGTGGCCACAGAAACTTGCAGTGCATTTGTTCACGCCTTGGCAGGTCAGGGAAAAGAGAGATTTGGTGCAGAAATGAATCTCACCCTACAGCTACATCCCAAGTCATCTACAGCCTTCTAAAATTCCACCCATTGCTAGCCTGTGGGGGACATTCCACATCCAACTCAACAAACCCCCAAATCAACTATGAGGCAGTTACCCCTTCCCTCCACCCATCACCTTCAGACCCTGGGACCTGTCCATCTGCCTCTTGCCTCAGCAGATTTATGAATTCTGAGTATCGTCCACTATGTGACTTTTTATGTCTGTTTCCCTTCTCTCTTCAGGCTGTGTGTGTGTTGCTAGCGATGAAACCCAGGACATTGTACACATAGGTGCTCTACCACTGAACCGCATTCCCAGCCCCAAAGAATATTCTGGATCTCCACCCTTGTTGAATCAGTGCTTTGCTTTTTTCTTCTGCTGTATGGATAGGTACCATCTGTTCGTCACTCTCGTCTTGATGGGTGTTTGGGTTGTTTCCAAACACCAGCTCCTCTGGGCAGTGTGCCAGATAGGTCCTCTCGTCCCGGCCGTGTTTCCTGGCAGTCTTGTCACCTCATGCTCACGCAGTGACGCACACATCCAGAAGCCTCCCTCAGGTATTTTGGGGCCATCCCTAGGGTGTCCTACCCAACTGATGCTGACTTCAGGTGCTCAGCCACAGCTTCCCCCTCTGATGCCCTCTGTGGTCCTAGCCTCTGAGTTTGTCCTGCAATGGAGCAACTGAGCAGAGGATCTACAGAGTGGGTAGGACCTGGTGTTAGGCTGTCTGGTTCTGAGATGGCCACCCTTTCATCTCGAGGGCACTTCTTTCCTCCTCGTTCTGCAAGACTTCCAGCACGACTCGGCAGCCTTTTCTAGGAATGAACCTTCAGGTGGCAGAGGATGTAAGAAGAGTGTTTGCTCAGCCTGATTTCTCAGAATGCTTCCGGCTTTAGTACGGAAATCTAACTATCCCCTGTACATTAGGACCAGCGGTCACGCTGGGAACTAGCCTCCTTTGGGACTGTTCCCTCATCATGCAGCATGCTATGTCTCATTTGACACACCCCTCCCCCAATTTTTACTTTGCTGGGTGGGCCTCAACCTTCCTTATGTCTCTAGGTCCCCAATCTAGATCCTCTTTGTCTGTGCGTTGCTATAGGGTTACTCTCTGGAGTAGAGGTAACTGTAAAATTATTTGCATTGCTACTCCATAACTGTAGTTTTGCTACTCTTGTGAGTCATAATATAAATATCAGATACGTGACCCCCTGAGAAAGGGGTCATGGCCCACAGGTTGAGAACCCCTACTCTGGCGGGTCTAAGGTGAGAAAGAGCTGAGGATCTAGATTCTTTGTATGTATGAGTGATGCACATAGGTGTTTGTGTGTGCGAGCCGCAGGACAGCCTCAAGTGTCCTTTCTCAAATGCTACCTGCATTTGAGAAGTATGTCTTTAGTTGTCTATGTTGGGGGTTGGGGCATGTACATGCCATGGTGTATGTGTTTCCAGAGGACAGTTTGTGAAAGTCAGTGCTCTTCTTCCATGGGGTAGGTCCTGAGGATTGAACTCGGGTCATGCCAGACTTGGCAGTGTGTGCCCTTTCCCCCAGAGTCATCTCTCTGGCCGCACTCTGTTGGTTGAGACAAGGTTTCCCACTGGTCTGAAACTCACCAGGTAGGCTAGGCTGGCTGGTCATCAAGCCCCAGGGATCTTCCTCTTTTCACCTCGTTGGTGCTGGGATTACAAACCTGTGTTACCACACTCAGCTTGTTTTTTTAAAGTGGCTTCTGGGGGTTGAACCCAGGTCTCCATGTTTGCAAGGCAAACACTTTACTGAGTCACTCTGCCACTAGGGGGTTGCTAGAGGATTTCTTTGTTTGTTTGTTTTTTGTTTTGTTTTTAGATCAGAAAGCAGGGGCCTTACTATGTCCTGGAACTCACTATGTAGACCAGGCTGGCCTCCAACTTACAGAGGTCTGCTTGCCTTTGCCTCCCAAGTGCTGGGATTAAAGGCAAGCCCCACCATGCCTGACAGCCACTAGATTCTTATTTAGGATTCATAAACCAATGCTCTTTTGGCCCTACCCTGTCTGCTCTCAGAGTTGGCTGCACCTCTGACTCTTGATGCCTTTGGGGGCTTTGAGGGCACAGCTCACTTTGCTTCTGTTGTTTCCCCTTAGGCTGAGCATGGCTTCCATGGCATCAGCACTCTTCCATCTGCTTCGAAGCCTCGTGGGAGCCTGGAGACATGTCTCTGCACGTACTCATCCATACGCGGCATCTCTCGGTTGCATGTGCGTTTTCCTCCTCCTCCCTTGCTCGTGGCAGGCTTGTTTATGACTTTGTTTTCCATTCCTTTGTGTTTGTGCCAGCGGTTCTCAGGAAGGAGCAGAGAAAAGCGTGTGTTTTATCTACCAGGCCTCACAGGAAGTCCCATTTCCTCAACAAGTAAAACAGGCATGCGGTCAGGTCAATTTGGGTTCCCATCTTGGCCTGGTTTCTCCCAGCTGAGTGACCTTGGGCACACAATTAGACCAGACGGACCTCTGGGAGCCTGAACAAGCAGGCCTGCACCACTCCCAGCATCTCAGCCCATTTCCTTTGCTGCTTGTCTTCCCTCCCCCTCTGCAGGGTCTGAGAACCCATCAGCAATGGAACAGAAGTGAGCACCCCTTCCCCCCCACCAGCTTTAACTCAGTTTTATCTCCAGGGCTCCCTTCTCCCTTTGCCAGGGACTAGCCTACCCTGTTCTCTAATGTCTGAGTTCAGCAGGGATGACTGCTGTTCACACTTATTCCTAGAGCTTTTCTCTACCCAACTCAAAAGCGTCTTCCCCCAGGATGCCTTTCCTGAGTTTGGCCTCCACAGAAATCCTCTGTCTCCACCCTTCCTGCTCTGGGCAAGACCATAGAGCTCAGTCAATCCACCAGGAGTTATCTCAGCTTTACACTTAGAGGCTGGCCTCTACTGGGCAGGTTACGGTGTTACTCTGAACCCCAGTTTCTTCGTGAGTGAAAGGGGGCACAATAACAGCACCCACCAATTTTTCATAAAGCTATTTTATGGTGGAAATGATAGATAGATAGAAGGAACATATAATCGCTCGTGTGTGTGTGTGTGTGTGTGTGTGTGTGTGTGTGTGTGTGTAGGGTACTCCATGAGAGTTTTTGTTCCTTATTTTTTCAGGAGGGAGGGTTAAGACAGAATACCTCCCTAGGTGTCCTGGAACTTGCTTTGTAGAAGATCTGCCTACCTCTGCCTCCTGAGTGCTAGGATTAAAGGCATCCACCACCGCTGCTGCCCAGCTATCTCCCCTTTTTAATATTTTTAGATTTATTTTACTTTTATGTATGTGAGTGTTTGTCTGTGTGATGCATGTATACCACATACATGCCTGTCAAATCCCCTGGAACTGGGGTTATAGATGGTTGTGAGCCACCATCAGAGTGCTCTTAACTGCTGAGCCATCTCCCTAACCCCTAGGTTTATAGTTCCTAGGCCAGTGTGATGGCTCAGCATGTAAAAATGCTTGCCTGCAAGCCCGATGACCAGAGTGCTATTCTATCACCAGGAATCACTCAGTAGAAGGAGAGAACAAAATCCTTTTGTCTTCAGATCAACACACGTGCGTGCATACACGTGCACACACACGCACACACACGTGCATGTGCACACACACATTCATGCATACACACACTAACTAAGTATATCTTACTTGAAACACCAGACTGTATGTGGGGATCAGACTCATCTTCTTCTCTTGAGATTTTGCAGTTCTACTGCTAAGGCCTAGGAGGTAGTAACATTGGAGCAAGACCTCAGGCCAACCCTAGCTGGGTGTGTAGCTCAATTCTTGGGGACCTTGATTACCTTTGAGTTACTATTTTTGGAGGCAGCTGGAAAGCAGATTAAAAGGAAGTGTAAAAGGGGCCTGAGCATTTGATGTGTGCTTGTGTCTGTGTGTATATGTACATGTGTGTGTAGCATATGTTGATGGAGGAAGGTCATTGGTTAATAAATAAACTGCCTTGGCCCATTTGATAGGCCATCCCTTAGGTGGGTGGAGTAGGCAGAACAGAATGCTGGGAGGAAGTGAGGCAGATGCCATGCCTCTCCTCTCCAGGGCAGACGTGATGAAGCAAGCTGCTAGGTCAGACATGTTGAATCTTTCCCAGTAAGACTGGTGCTACACAGATTGCTAAATATGGGTTAGGCAAGATATGAGAATTAGCCAGTAAGGGCTAGAGCTAATGGGCCAAGCAGTGTTTAAAAGAATACAGTTTGTGTGCTGTTATTTCGGGTATAAAGCTAGCTGGTGGCCAGGAGCCGGGCGGCAGAACACAGCCCGCAGCTCCTACTACAATATGTAGTATATATGTGTGCATATGTGTGTATATGTGTCTGTGTAGTGTGCATGTGTGTGTAGTATTTGAGTATATAGTATAAATGTGTATGTTGTGTATACACATATGAACATGCATGTGCAGTATTTATATATGCGTGTAGTGTATATGTCTATAGTATGTTTATGTGTATATGCATGTAGTATTTGAGTGTATGTATATGTATATATAATGGGTATATATGTGTGTAGGTGTATGTGTAGTGTTTATATATGTATATAGTGTACATGTATAGACATGTGTGTATATGTGTTTATGTAGTGTGTATGTGTGAATAGTTTTTGTGTGTTTTATGCATGAAGTGTGTATGTATGTGCATATGTGTGTATGTAATGTATATGTGTGTGTAGTGTTTGTGTGTATATATGTGTATAGTATGTATGTATGTATGTATGTGAATACATGTATTTATGTGTTTAGTGTATATGTTTATAGCATTTGTGTGGTATATGTTCTTTGCTCTGTAGGTTTATTTCTCTCTTATCACAGAGTGAAGCAAACTCCTGTAGCCTTGTCTCTCTGGCTTCTAATCCTGACTTTGCATTAGGGTAAACGGGGTAATCTTTAATATATTTATGCCAGGGTGTTGCCTTGAATCAGGGCAACTGAAATTCTAGAGTGAAGTCTGATGTGATATTTCGTTGTTGTTCAATGTCAGCAACCAGGCCAGAGGTCTTCCTCATGCTAGGCAGCTCTACGTGTGGCCTACCCCAGCCCTTTTGAACTCTTTTTGAGGCAGAGACTGTAAGTCCAGACTTGTCACGGTCTCACTTCAGTTTCTGAAGCAGCTGGGATTCCAGTGAGTGCCACTGTGCCGAGCTTAAGGAGGATTGCAGGAGCTCTCTTGGGGTCCTCACACTCAAACCCATGACCCACACTGGGAACAGAGAGGCTCTCCCAGTCTCTTGTGCTCCTGGGAAGCATTCACGGACACCGCAGTACCTCTTTCCAGAGCTTAGCCATTCAACTCTGGGTTGACTTTCTTCCTGCACCCAGAAATGTGAGTTACTAAGCTCTGCTCCTGGGCGGCAGCGACTGTCACTGCATGTCCCTGTCCCAAGGTTCACAGAGGATGGTTCTGACCGGTCCAGAGGAGCCAAAATACTTCTTGTCTGAAAGGCTCTGACAGGGGTCCCATACCAGGTCACATAGTGAGCAGGGCTTCCAAACTACCCTCTTGCCTACAGATGTCCTGCACAAGAAGAGAAGTATCTTCCTAAGCCAGCTCTGAGAATTCCCAAATGCACCCACACTAGAAATTTCTGGGGGACGTCTTAGAAGCAGCCCAACTATGTCAGCATCTGCGGGCAAGCTGGCGTGTGAACTCTGACATGAGGTAAGGGTATGAGCAAACATCATCCTTGTGAGTGGATTGAATCAGTTGGTTCTGGCTGCAGAAGGTTCTAGACAATGGGCTCCAAGATGGCAAAGGACTGTGGCTAGTGCAGGCAGGGCACTGGCCATTTTGGCCTGGCTGGGACTCCTGGCTAGGTCTCAGCAGCCGGTTTTCCAAGGTGGTGTCCTTCCCTTTGGATCCTGTTGGTCCTTGAGAAGGGAGAGGGGATCGTAAAGAGTGTGTCTGAGTCTCCTGGGAGGTGACTCACTCTTCCAAGGAGTAGTTTCCTGTTCCTGTGACTTGTTTTTCTCCTGAAACAGAAAAATGAGTCCCCTGCTGCCCAGTATATTCCTTTGTATTAGTTTTCTGGGAAATATATTCATCACTTTATGTCGCTACAGTGATGCTCGAAAGGGAAGAGTTCTATTTAAGGAAAGCTGGGGTCTGGGGCTATGTAATTCAGTCGGTAGAGAGCTTGCCCAGCACACATGAAGCACTAGGTTTGATACCCAGGACTGCATAAACCAGGTGTGTCGATACTTAATTATGATAACCAGTACTTGGGTGCTAGGGGCAGAGATTCAATGTCCATCCTCATCTACATAGTGAGTCTGAAGCTAGCCCGTGAGTCATGAGACCCTACCTCAAAATAAATAAACAAATAAAAGTTTTAGAGTCCGACAGTGGAGACTCTGCAAGGGAAGGCTGCCTCCTGGTTGTGGGGCTTCATGGCTCGGATAGGAAAGGC
>NW_004949099.1:14375682-14407256 GCF_000317375.1 Microtus ochrogaster | reverse complement strand
AGAGAGAGAGAGAGAGAGAGAGAGAGAGAGAGAGACAGAGAGAGAGACAGAGAGAGACAGAGACAGAGACAGAGAGACAGAGACAGAGAGAGAGACTGAGAAAGAGAGAGACTTGGATTCTAACATCCTTTCTAGGAACTCCCTCCGGGGACCAGTGTTTCTTATGAAAATCTGCCCCTGACTCCAGGACCTCCCACTAGGCCTCACCTTCCAACATCAACATCCTAAGGACCAAACAGTCAGTCATAATGGATCCTCAGGGACACTCCAACCATATCCTAATATATTAGGATGCTGTAACAAAATGCCCCAGGCTGGGTGGTTGAAAGAGATCTTTAGTTCTCATCCTTCAAGATCAAGGTGTCAGCAGAGTTTCTTTCTTCTGAGACTTGTCTCCTTGACTTGCTGATGCCCCCCCTTTTCAATGTGTCCTCGGGGGAGGCTCCCTATGTGCTCAGCATGAGCATCTCCGTGTGTTTTCTCCCTTTTATGAGGAAATGGATTGAAGCCCACACTTGCTTGCCTTTCTAAAGATTCTTCTTCCACGTGTAGCCATGTGAAGGTAGACCTTAGGACTTCCGTGTATGAATGGGGATGGCGGTGGCCCAGAACCTTCTCTGAGAAAGGATAGAAAGGATGGCTGTGAGATGTTGGGAAGACTGGGGCAAGCTTCGGCTGATGGGTGGATTTCTTTGTCTTAAAAACTGGCTCCTTAAATCCTTTAACGTATCTGTTTTGTCCCTTGTCTCCGCTCTGGTTTCTGCCAATCTAAAAGAAAGAAGGGGCATGATTTGTCTGAGTGAAAGACCCTTGGGCTGGTATTTTTTTCCTAAGGCCCTCCGTGCAACGAATTCTGTAGGTTTTTGCTCTTAGCTCAGCCTCACTGGAGAAGAAGCCTCAGATGATCTGCTTTCTGTCTCTGTCTCTGTCTCTGTCTCTGTCTCTGTCTCTGTCTCTGTCTCTCTCTCTCTCTCTCTCTCTACGTGCATGTGGGGGTAGTGACTGAGTGTTGTTGAGATGGACAGTCAACACTGTAGAGCTGGCTGGAGAGAAGCCTCTGAGTCTGACTCTCCTGGACCTCCTTTACTCCGGGTTTCCACATATCTCCTCCTGGGTGCCTTTAGCTGTGCTGGCATTTCCTTAAGTCAGCATTCGTAATGTGGCCTCTGCACATAGGGTGGGTCTGGGGCAGGGGTCAGAGTGCATGTACAGGCCCATGCTTGTGTTGACTTCTAGCCTGCCTCCTATTCCATCACCCAGGCTACCTCCGAATGGAGACTTTTCTAAGACTCTGCACAGCATCATCTTAGCTTTTTATTGGCTGCCTGAGGAGAAACCAAGACCCGGAGTTTGTCTCTTATCTGTGCTTCTCTCTCTCTCTCTCTCTCTCTCTCTCTCTCTCTCTCTCTCTCTCCTACCCTACTGGTCTGTGCTCCTTCACTGGTTGCATTCTTATTTGTGTATAATCTTTTCATTCCTTCCTCTGCTTCTGTGAGATCTGAGGACCCTGCAGGGGTGTGGCTGGGAGCTAACCTGTAAGCTCTAGTCTCTTCATCAACCTGGACCAACTGTAGTTTCTACCTGAATCCTTGTGGGAACTAAGAGAGTGTACAGTGCTTAGACTGGTATCTAGCAGGCATACCCATCATATGAGAATCAATGACAAATAGAATGGCTGGCTTGGTCCAGGGATCCTTGGAAGTGGCTGGATCCACTGTGGTTTCTTCTCAAGTATAACATCCTGTTGGGTTCCCCCTCTCACTCACCTTTTACCTAATCGTGAGGACAAAAGCAAGTGAGGTATCCACTCCTGACGGGGTAGACCAGAGGAACATGCCTTAAGCTCCCCCATTCCCGCTAGGCACCCTACCAGGCTCTCATGGAGGTGCAGCATCTGCTCCGTGAGGCTAACATTACCTTGGTCCTGGTACTTCTGGTCCTGCTGGCCGAGGGCCACACTTTGAGAAATATGAGACTAAATGACAGGAGCACACCTAGGTGATCAGTGAGGAAGAGAGAAGAGGGTGGTGTCATCCTGGGCTCCTTGGGTGGTCTTTGAATGGGGACTTTTTTCCTTGTGACACAGAACCTGGGTGGGAAGAGTGTGGGTTCCTCTAAGTGACCACAAGATGTCATAATGTCATTACATGAATTTTCCCAGGAAGGTTTAAGTCTGGGTGTCAAATAACATCCCTTAAAGCTGGAAAGGGAAAGCTAGGGTTATCTAATCAGGGACTGATCACAGACAAAGTTCTCTCCACTGGACCCAGGACAGATGCCAGGTCTGATGTGAGTGTCTTGGGTTCAGCTACCTCCTTCCCTTCCATCCTAAGACTGAGGTCTGCCTGGAGTAGGGCTGACTTGTCTAGAAGCACATAGTTCAGTGTTCTGAACCACTGTTCAGAGAGGTGCTGTTCCCAGGCAGAGCTCCTCCAAGCAGTCAGTGGCGGACTTACTTCCTGCCTCATTTATTTGAAGAAGCCCTAGAAGCCCCTACACTGTCACAAGCAGTGGGCGCTAAGGCAGCCTGGTTAGAGTCAGACCCCCATGTGCCCCTCAAACGCCTGTACATCCACCATTTGCCCCTATTGCATGAAGATGATCACAGCTCCCTGGGCCCCATGGGCCTTTAGCAGTACTAGCTGTGTGGTTTCACACTGGAAGTACAGGTGTGTGCACCATATGGAACCTGCTGGTGGGATACCAAGGAAAGGTCAGATAGAGGCACCCTTGGTTGGGGTGTTTGCTCTCTTTCCGTCAAGCCCATCAGAGATATGGGGTTATTCCCACCATGATGAAGACTTAGGGGCTTTGATCTCCACATCGGAGGTACCTGTATTTGCTGAATGAGAGAAAGTCATAGGGAATCGCTGTTGACAGGGTCTGGGCATGGTCCCATTTGGTGCTGTTAAGTGTTTCCACCTTGATCAAAGTTTATTATAGGGTTTCACTGTGTAGCCTAGGCTGGCTTAAAACTCATGATCCTACTTCTTCTGCCTTGTGAGACGCGATGACAGGCATGCGTGATCATGCGTCCACCCTTAGAGTGTTGACGTTCTGTTGGAACTTGGCCCCTCCCCATCAGTGTGTTATCTCTGATTGCTTTCCCAACACAGTAGCATTGCTGAGAACCCACCCTGTGCTGATATTTGTTCCTGCTATAACAAATAAAGCTTGTCTGAAGATTGGGAGTGTGGAGACGGTCCCTAGTTAGCCATAGAGGCCGGGCAGTGGTGGCACGCACCTTTAATCCCAGCACTCAGAGGCAGGCAGACGTCTGTGAGATCACATGGTGGTGGTGGCTCATGTTTGTAATCCCAGTACAAGGGAGGTGGAGATGGGAAATGGTATGGCTGGGCGGAGAGAGTAATATAAGGCAAGAGGAGACAAGATTCAGGATTCAGTCTGAGGTTTTGTAGAGATAGAATTCAGTCTGAGGGTTTGTGGAGACAGAGTCTTGCCCACTTTGGTCTGAGGATTCGGTAGAGGTAAAGGTCTCTTTAATGACTGACTCCTTTACTTCTCTGATCTTTCAGCATTTACCCCATATCTGACTCTGGGTTTATTATTATTATTACAAACTATTAGAATTTGCGCTACACCACCTCAGTGGTCCTCTCATTTGGGAAGCCCTATTACTGTCTCTCTGACCTTTTATAGAAAAAGTTGCTAGCACCGGTGTAAGTGGGGAAGCGCTCCCTACACACAGGGAAGGGTTGTTTTCCTGTGTTTCTGCTCCCCACCTGTAGAACTGCAGTTAGTAGACAGCAGGCGCTCAATAAATGCTGAGTGTGGAGAATAGCCTTGCACCTTCTTCCTGGAGAAGGCTGACCCCGAGCCTCCATCTGTTTCTCTGCCCATTGGCGTCTGCACTTGGCTCTGTCCAGATCTTTGGCAGGCAAGCTCTGGCTGCTGCCAGCCAAAGCAGCTTCCTTTTTCTGTTAAGAAAAAAAAAAGCTCCAAGAAGTCTCCAAGGGCCTTTGGCCATCAATCAGCTAGCTCTTAGCACTGTGTGCAGGAGGAGGTAGAAATGAGGCAAACATATGGATTATATTTCCATCAAAATACACATAGGTTCTGAGATGAAGTGGCAAAGTGCTTTTCAGGGTCACTGTACTGCCTGGCTGGCTCCAAAATCGTGTAAGGGAAGTTGGAGAAGCTTGCTAAACCTCCAAGGCAGAGTGGTGTCAACCTTCCCTCCCCACACTACGCATCAAGCTCATTCTGGAGTGAGGAGCCCACACATCCGAGAGCTTTTTGAATCTAACAGCGAGTGATTGGCAGGTGCATATGCCCATGTGAGGATATATTTGTTGAGTTTTGCAGCTAGTGGCAAAACAGAAGGGCTATGTACCAGGCGGGGGTGGCATTCCCATTTCCCTTCTGATGGATGACTGATGTTTAAATAAATAAAAAAAAAATTAAACAAAAGAACTCGATTGCACACTACACATGTCTATTGTCAAGAAAATGAGGGAGAGGAAGAAATAACACCTGACCTGGCATCGTTCTGCAGAGACTGGATGGCCAAACAGTTATCATGTCTGAGCAGAGTCGAGGTGCGGGAAGTAAGGATGAGCTGGCTGATTTGCAGGGCACACTGGAGGCGGAGGAGATCCAAGAGCATTCTCAGGGGGAGGATGAGGGGCCAGGTGAGTGGGAGGCATCATTTTCTAGATTGGATCTTGTCTGCAGTACTGCGGGGCTTTGTACACCCCGTCCTTCTCTAACCTCTGAGTATGACTCTGGGTGAGTCCTAAGGGCCGGAACAACATAGATTGTTTAACTTTTTGCGAACCTTTAGACTTTCAAAATACTGATGTTTTTGGCAGTGCAATGGCGGGGACAGCGCTGCTGGTGGGCCAGGCTCATTTGCTACCTTAAATAGTGACAGTCCTGTTTGTTTGGGAAACACGGGAGGAGAGGAGGCAAACCCCACCTCTGCTGTAAATCTGTTGTGTTGTGCTTTCGTTTGTTTAATTATTTGTGTATGTGAGTGAATGTGTGTGTGTGTGTGTGTGCGCGCGCGCGCATGCGTGTGCATGCACATAATGTGCCGTGGCATGAATACTGAGGTCAGCAGAGAAATTAAAACTTTCTTCGCGCTGTCCTTTTGTTCGATTTTGTTGAGACCAAGTTTCTTTTGTTGCTTCTATTGAAAATCCATGGGTTATATCTTATATATTATTAGCTGGTGGGTGAGCTTCTGGGCAGTTCTCCTGTCTCAGCCTTCTGTCTTACAGAGGAGTTCTGGGATTGCAGATGTACTCACAGCGTTGAGCTTTTTGTGTGGGTTCGGGGTGGCATGGCAATGTGAACTTGGATCATTGGGCTTGCATGGCAGTGCCTTTTTCTGCTGTGCCATCTTCCTTGCCCCGGATGGATTTCTTATCTTTCAGCCATTGTGAGAGGTATGCCCACAACAATTTTTTTTAAATTTATTTTTATTTTATGTGTATGGGTGTGGCCTGCATATATCTTTATGGACCACATGCATATGCCTATGAAGTTTACAGACGGTTGTGAGCCATCATGTGGGTACAGGAACCTGAACCTAGGTCCTCTTCAAGAGTAACCAGTGCTCTTAACTACTGAGCCATCTCTCCAGTCCCCTACCCATGGTAATTTTTTTTTTTTTTGTCCATGGCGAATTCCACCTCCTCCAGGCCTTACCCTCAAGCAGTTTCCAGAAGTTCCTTCCCTCTGTACCTCCTTGTACAGAGTACAGAATGCCATATGTCTACATCAAATGTCTTTCTGCTACAGCTGTTCCTATTTCTCCCGCTGTTGGGTAGCTGGGAACACAGGTCTAGCTTAGAAGTGAGTGCCCACAGAGTGGGACTCGCAAACTTTGTATTTGCAGTTTAGAAATGATCTATATCACATTCCTTTGGCCAATTTCTTTCTGTCCCGAACATCGATGAGATGCCCAGAACAGAAGCAACCATGTTGAACCCACAAGAGAGTGACAGAGATCAGCCCTAAAATCATTAAAGTTAGTGACAGAGATGCCTACCTCCAATAGTTCAGTCAGGTGAGAAAATTCCAAGGGGCAACTTAGCGTATGTCAGATGCCCTGATCAGCTGGCATTGAGGCAGATTGCCATTGTGGTGATCTGGGTGGTATATGGACTCAGTTGCAATATGTATATGAAAAGTGTGTGTTCAACTACACAGACACACAGACACACAGACACACACACACCATATGTACACACCCCACATATACTTTGTAGTTTGCTCAAGTTTAGTGCCTGGATCCAGATCTCAGAAGGGAACTGATGTTATCTACAAGCAATTAATTGGGGCCAATGTAGTAAAGGGGCCATTTACAAACTATTAGGGTGGGATGGGTTGATTTTGATCTTATCTTGATTGGACCTGAGAAATACCTGGGGGATTTGGGTCTCTATGTGGTGTGTCCTTGGGACCTTTCTGTTGCAGCTCCCTTCTGCTTCCTGGCTCCTGTGATTTAACAGAGCTCTGTCAACCATACCTCCCCTGTCATGGTGAGTAAAGCCTCTGAAACCATGAGCAAAATCAACCCTTTCTCCCCTAAGCTGTTTTCTTAGTTATTGGTTCACAGGGAGGACTTAGGAAAACTGTAAGCATTTAGTCAATTCCTCAGACTAGAGCTATGATGGGGTATGGAAGGATATCTGACCCCACAGATGGTCAAGGGGGGCACAGATGCTTGATAAGGGTAGGGCCATCGACCTGATGAGACTCAGTGAGATGTGACATCATTGGCTTCTCTCTCCAGCCACCACCAATCTGCCAGTACTGGAAAGAAGTGATGGAGCCTTTAGACACCTGGCCTGTTTCCTGGTACCCTGCCGATCAGAGGAATGGTGGTGGCTCCCAGGGCAGATGGGAGTCTCTGCCTAGATCCCCTGCCTACAAAGGGTCGGAGACTTTGGGAGGGGGGATGCTGGGCTCCACCCATTGAGAACATCCCTGGATCCAAGCTTCCCTTTCCATCTGGAACATCCTTTGCTGGGTCTTGTTCTTGTCAAGGGGTGGCTGCTAGGCTCCCAGCCAGTGGCTCATGGCTGTGCCTCCAGCAATGCCTGGCCTTAAGGCTCAGAGGCCCTTTGCAGGTGCTGGAGCCCCATGGGCTGACTCCCTAGCATAATCAGAAGGTTAATTGGGCACCAGGCAGCTGTGCAGAGTCATCTGGAATCAGACTGGGTGTTGAAATTCCGAGTCCATTGAAGTATCCCCTGGGCTTAGACCAACCCAGTTCTAGACAAAATCTCAGCAGCCTGGAGCCAGGTAAGATGGTCAACTCCTGACACCTGCCTAGAGAACCTCATTTTCACCATCCTGGTCAGTTCATCCATTGCCTGCCTCCCCCATTCCACCCTCTACTCCGTCCCTACTGCCCAGATGGGAAAGAAGACTTTTTTTTTTTAAGATAGGGTTTTTCTGTGTAGCTTTGAATGTCCTGGAATTGCTCTGTCGACCAGGCTGGCCTCCAACTTACAAAGATCCTCCTGTCTCTGCCTCCCAAGTACCAGGATTAAAGGTGTGCGCCACCACTGCCCGGCTGGAAAGAAGACTTCTAAGAGACAGTGGGTTCTCCCAAACTCAAAGACAGAATGTCAGAGTGAGGGTCTGAAGCTGGGCTCCAACAACATCCCCCAGGCTGCCCCTGACCCTTCAGGCCTCACACACTGCTTTCCTCTCACAGGAGATCATGTTACTGGGCACTGTGTTAGCCAGGGCTCTTCAGAAAGACAGACTCAGCAGGGTGGTGGTGGCGCACGCCTTTAATCCCAGCACTCGGGAGGCAGAGGCAGGTGGATCTCTGTGAATTCGAGGTCAGTCTGGTCTACAAAGGGAGTTCCAGGACAGGCTCCAAAGATACAGCAAAACTCTGTCAAAGAAAGAAAGAAAGAAAGAAAGAAAGAAAGAAAGAAAGAAAGAAAGAAAGGAAGGA
The DNA here is from genome assembly GCF_000317375.1 of Microtus ochrogaster. Lineage (NCBI taxonomy): Eukaryota > Metazoa > Chordata > Mammalia > Rodentia > Cricetidae > Microtus > Microtus ochrogaster. The sequence goes on along the minus strand of NW_004949099.1, from coordinate 14,399,314 downwards.
AGGAAGGAAGGAAGGAAGGAAGGAAGACCCAACAGGACATATGGGAGCTACAAAGAGTGATCTGTCTGGGAGGGTTGGGGGAACTGTCTCATGTGATTAGAGCCCGAACCATCTCAGGACAGGCTGCATATAATGCCTATCATCAGAGACCCTGGGGGCCTGACTGCTGGCGGGGCTCAGCCCAAGTCTCCAGACCCCAATGTCAAGAATAAAGCCATGAGGTATAGGCAGCTGCTCATGTGCTTTGGAGTCCCATGTTGGAAAAGCTTGAGTTCCTGTTGTCCAATGGTAGGAAAAACAATCTTCTCTCCAGGAGATGGGTGGAGATACGTGCACCATCTTGGCCCAGACTGAGTAGTGTCCGACTCCTGTGGTGGGTGGCCCTTTCCCATTTAACCCATCAGCCTCCACACACCACTGTCTTCTGATATGGTCCCCACAAGTGCTACCCGGTGCGACCTTCTCCACATGCTTCTTGACACAGTCACATTGACTCTAAAGGGCATGTCAGTCTCAGGAATTCATGCCTCTGAATCTCCCCCTTTCCAGGCCATTGCTAGGATCTCACCTTTCAGAGGAAGAATCTCGGACACACAGAAACCAGGGACTCACTGAAGACAGTTGACTCTCTGCAGCACCTCCCGGGTACCACTTGTCTTTTTAACGCATGTGTCTAGAACCAGTCTTCTAGGAAGTTCTGGGTTGGCACGGCAAAAGCTGCTGCCTGTATAGGATCATCATGACGGCAGTAGGGAAGAGTCAGCAGGGGCTTGTTCCATCAGGCAGCAGGGCCCTTCAGCCACCAAGCCTTGGCTTTCTTGTGTGCCAAGGGGACTGACAGCACTTTGATGCAGATGTGTTAGTTATTTTCTGTGTTGCTCTCGCCTGACAGGAAGCAATTTAATGGAGGAAGGGTCTATTTGGTGTTTACAGTATAAGGAGGGCACTGTCAATCATGGTGGGGGAGGCATGGTACTGATGTCGGGAGTGACTGGTCACATTGAATCTAATTAGTCAGGAAGCTGAGAGCAGACTGGGGGTGTGCCCGGGCTCTGCAACCTCAAGGTCTAACCCCACCTCACTTCCGTGAGTGAAGTTTAATCTTCTGAAAGTTCCACAGTGTTCCAACACGGCACAAAGTGCTCCTAGCAGAGCACAAAAGTGTTCAACCACATGAGTGTTGGCGTTTGAAACACTAGCTGAGTTTTCCTCAAGTCGTCCCCGGGGCAAGGACTCTCGGGTAGGGAGACTTCTTTAGAAGCAGAGTTTTGGGGAATCAGACAGGGATGAGGAGGCAGGCAGTGTTGGGTACATTGTGAAGTAAGTTAATCAGGTGGGTCAGGCTGCTGGCGCTTCATCCCGTCAGAACCTTCGGAAGCCCAGGAGTCTACACACAGAGTAGAACTGCCGTGTGTTGTCCTACCAACCTTCACCCCTCAGTGCCCGAGGGCTGCTTCGGGGTCCGCTGCTAATTCCCTGGCCATCCAGACTAGCGAGGTGCTAGGGGAGCCGACTTAAATGAGGGGGCAGCCTTAAGCAAGAGCTGCTGACATTTGTCCAGGAGGCGCTGCACAGAGAGGACGCTGTTATTGTCCCAGCTGCCTGACTAGTTCCTGGAGGGAACACCTTGTGAGTGCTCACTCAGTGGGAGCCCTCCTGAGTTCAGTTGAGTCCCTTAGCACTGCTGTAACTGCTACAACCTAAGCAGATCAGCAGCCCTTCGGGATCTGGCTATTTCACTTCCTCCGACAATTTTTGACATCCAAGCATTTTGCAGTAGTGAAGCTGGTTACTTCCTCTGGGACCAGAAACCTGTACTCCCTGCCCCCTCTCCAGGAATTCTGGCCAGGTGTATTTCCCAAGCCCAGGGAATCATTTGCTTTGTGGGAGAAAGTGGGGCCTGGCCAGGCTCGGCTCATGGACTGTGCTCTGTTTTTGCCAAGTGGAGAGAGCAGCAAAAGGCAGCCGCCTTCTCCCTTCCGCAGTCATGAGGACAGCCTGATCGCTGGCCAGCTGGCAGCCGGAATCTATGTGTGCAGCCAGGCCTGGGTGCAGCTGCCTCCCTCAGGCCTGCTGCACATCTCCGTTTCCCCAGGGGCCCCATTCAGAGTGAGCAAAGGCCCCTGGGAGAGTTGAGAGGGAAGCTGCTTCCTCCTCTGCCTCATTTGCTTCCTCTTCCCGCCCCCTCCCATTTCCTACTTCCTTCTTGTCTTTCCTGTTCTGTACTGGGAGGGGCAGCTCCAGTGTAGTCTTCCCAAAGGGTTTAGAATAGGTCCAGGGGCTGCTGTTTCCCCCTTCCTTTTGGGTTGGTTGCCTGCTTTGTGTTTCCTTTCATTTCCACTGATGCCTACAAGTGGACAGGACCACCCACTGATCTCTTTCAGTGGATTTGAGAAGTGATTGTGCGGTGTCCTGTCCTGTCATCCGTAACCACCCCCCCACCCGCCCCACGATATTGAGTCTCCATTCTGTCTGTGAGCAGAAGGGAGGGATGTAGGCTCCCTGGAGCACAGAGCCCTGCAGGTAGGAAACACTTGGCCATTAGGGGCTGATGTCCTGGACGTGCATGGCCTTGTTGTCCACAGTGGGAACAGAAGGTGCCATTAGACAGATGGCAGAGGCTCTGCCAGAGCTCTCTCAGGGTTTCCAGAAACTCTCCAAGTTCCTGTCAGTCCCGGAGAAGGGCAGATGAGGAAATGCCAGCAGCCCTTGGTTTTAAGTTCTGAATCTGTTGCTACCTGGCCGAGTTGTGTGGAAAGAAACATCTGATCTTGTGTCTGAATTTTCTGACTCCCACGCTGGATTCACTGGTACCCACTGTACTTGGCCTATGTACCCAGGTCTTAGCTCCTGCTTTCCACTGTTAATTTGACTTTTTTAATTGTCTTATTGGAGATGGGTGACTGAACCTGGCTTGGGACATAGTCTCTACCCCCAAGTTTGATAAGACTTGGGCAGTGTGTCTGCATCCCCAGTGTCCTATTATCTGGCAACAGACTGACCCAGCCCAAGAGATGTTCCAGAGCCTTTGAGGCTTAGCCCCAGGGGTGTCATATGGCCATTAATGCTGCATGTTACTGGTCAAAGCAAGCGACAAGGCCACCCCAGAGTCAAAGCTGAAGAGAACCTACATCTCTCTTAAAAATGTGTGTATGTAGCTGGGCGATGGTGGCGCACGCCTTTAATCCCAGCACTCAGGAGGCAGAGACAGGCAGATCACTGTGAGTTCAAGACCAGCCAGGTCTACAGAGCTAGTTCCAGGACAGGCTCCAAAGCCACAGAGAAACCCGGTCTCAAAAAACAAACAAAAAAAATGTGTGTATGTATGTATGTATGTATGTATGTATGTGCAGGAACATGTGAGTGAGGAGGTACATATGCATGCATGTGCAAATTGAGGCCAGAGGACCACTTCATATGCCCTTCCTCAGGTGCTGTAATCCATTGTCTTTCGAGATGAAGTCTCTCTCTGGCTTAAAACTGACCAAATAGGCAAGGTGTGTCCCCGGGATCTGCCTGTCTTGGTGCACACATCATGCCTTTCCCATATGTTTTGGGCATTGAGTTCATATTCTCACATTTGTGTGGCAAGTGTTGTTACTAATTGAGCCATCTCCCTAGCCCAGAAATACCGTACATTTTGATGGGAGAAGCCACAGCCAAGGGAAATGGCAGAGACTTGCGGTACAGTGAGCGAATGCATTTCATGTTGTTTGCAAACACACAGCTCCTCCACAAAATGACACCTTCAGAATTATTCAAGATTATTCCAGTCCCCCCTGCCCAGAGGCACTGGTTGCTATTACATTTGCCTACACAACCCAGCCATTTTCTAGGCTCCAGTAATGGTGTCTTCGGCAGGGCAGGCAGAGGAATTCTAATGACCAGACAAATGAGTTAGAAAAGAATCCTTTGTGTGGTTGTCTGTGTCTGCCTCAGAGATCTCTGGATTTGGCCTCACCCACTCAAGTATTGTCAGGATTAATGGCTTTGATAGCTCAGATAGTGGTCCCATTTCAGGGACCCCCCACTATTGGGGTGGAGTCTCACACAGTACACAGATGTCCCTGGGGCATAAACAGTCAGGTAGAAGGAGCCTGGGGTGTCATGTGGTTCATACTGCATCCCTCTGGCTCAGAATGACACACATGTGCTTTCTGCACTGATAATGTCAGCAGGGGAGCAGTCTCTAAATGTTAAAGTTTCAGAGGGGCCCTAGCCAATCTTGCCTGTGACCCTCCTGAGTCAGTGTGACACAGGAAGCATGCCTTTTGTCCCTCAGGTGGCATAGGAGCAAGAACTGGTGCCAGTAGAGATTTGGGGGATCTGGGCAACTCAACCACAGCAGCATCATCAACGAGAGCTGTTTCTGTACAGAGAGCTGAGAACCCAGACATCCCACACTGTGACAACTGCGTCTCATTCACAGACAAATACGAACCGTCTTTGAGCCCACACTGATTGCAATTCTAGTACTAAAAATTTCTCTCCTGTTTCTGCCAGCGCAGATAGTCCCATTAAAAAAAAAAGAAAAAGAAAAAGAAAAAGAAATAAGGCTGTTGAGATGACTCAGAAGGTAAAGACGCCCAGCAGCCAGGGCTGGCAAACAGAGTTGAATCCCTGAGAAAGAACCAGCTTTCAGAATTCTCTCACATACCCCCACATGTATACACTAAATACATCAATGTTAAGATATTTCTGTGTGGTATGACAGGATCTGAGGTGTATAGGGGCTATTCTGTCTTTCTTTCTTTCTTTCTTAATTAATTAATTAAAACTTTCCACCTCCTCCCATTTCCTTCCCACTTGCCCCCTCCCCCTCCCTCTCCAGTCCTAAGAGAAGTCAGTGTGTCCTGCGCTGTGGGAAGTCCAAGGCCCTCCCCTCTCCATCCAGGTCTAGGAAGGTGAGCATCCAAACATACTAGGCTCCCAAAAAGCCAGTATGTGCAGTAGGATCAAAACCCAGTGCCATTATCATTGGCTTCTCAGTCAGCCCCCATTGTCAGCCACATTCAGAGAGTCGGGTTTGATCACATGCTCGTTCAGTCCCAGTTGAGCTGGCCTTGGTGAGCTCCCATTAGATCAGTCCCACCGTCTCCGTGGGTGGATGCACCCCTCGCGGTTTTGACTTCCTTGCTCATGCTCTCCCTCCTTCTGCTCTTCATCTGGATATAGGGGCTTTTCTTGAAGAGAAGCCATTTTGCTGTTGCTGCTATTGTTTGAGGCAGGCTCTCTTGATGTATCTCAGGCTGGCCCAGAACTGCAGTTCCTCCTGCCTCAACCTCCGACCACTGGGACGACAGGTGCGTGTCTCTGTCTCTGACTAGGGCACCATTTCAGAAAGAGATGGTGTCAGCTCCTTGTCTTCTTAAGCACTGTGTATTTTATTGCCTACCTGGGAGCTCTCTCTTCCTCCCTGGTGGCGCTGCGTGGTCACACGGTGCTTCCCACTCACAGAGTTTAATACATCACACGGTGCCTTGGGCAGGGAGGAGGTGTGCCTAGGCAGCCCCTGTCCTGCTTGCAAACCAGAGGATGGCTGTCACCTCCTTGCTTTCTCCACTGCTAGGCATGGTTTGATTTTTTTTTTTTATTTTTATTTTGGCTTCCTTTCAGCCCAGTCTACCGATGTGGTCAGACTGGACCAGGCCACGAAAGGAACCAGTCACTTGTAATAAGAGTGAATCTGATCAGAGGGGAGCTGACTGTGAGGAGAGAGAGGTAGGCTGGTTTCCGCTTGGGACCCTTGTCCCTGTCCCTCGCAGAGAGCAGGTAGATGGGCTCCTAATGTTCCCATTGCGGGCTGCAGGGATGCCTGGTTCATTTGCCTTCTGGCCTCTGGGGGCTCTGTGGGAGTGGCGTGGCTCTAATGGGAGCCGGCTAATGGGCTGGAGCAGGAGCAGGCGACAGTCTGACTCCTCCTCGCCACTCACTTTACCTGGCAGGTAGAGGAGCCTAATTAGCTGCTTTGGCTAACCAGAGCCTGAGGCCTCACTGCGAGCGGGTCGTGTCACTGACTTCCATTAGCAGAAGCCAGACACTCCATGTGGAGAGCGGGGTGCGCTATGGGGCGTGGGGGAGAGCCAGAGTTCGGCAAAGACTACCCACTCGCTAGGTTTCACGAAGCCCCGGGCAGCCCCTTCTGGAAGGCATCCTTATTGATCCCTGGCAGTCCTGAGAGGGCGGCAATGGAAGGACTAAAGGACGCCACTTTCCTCTTATTGCTCTAGGAGGCTCTGGCTCCTCCTGAGGTCCCCCTGGCTTTCCCACAGTGAGCCAGGCAGGGTCTTGCCCCCCGGCGACATCTGCCACACTGCAAACAGTTGCTGAAGTTATTTAGTGTGTCCTTGAGGCTCCTCGATGTCACTGGTGTTTCCTAGGCAACTGCTGCCGGAGAGTAGTCAACTTCTAGAGGGATTTGTCTGCCCAGCAGGGGCAACAAATGGCTCCCACCCTCTTGTTAAGGGGTTCTCCCAATAGGGTCCGCATGCTGGGACTGAGTGTTCTCATATTTGTGTTTAAGGTGGAGGTAGAGTTAAATGAATATATTTTCATATGCACTGAGGCACGGGAGTTAAGAGAGAGATGCCCGGAAGAATGTAAGCCGTACCCAAGGGCTGACAAATGGCTCCGAGTGTAAAGGCACTTGCTAAACCTGAAGGTCTGAGTTCAATCCTGGCACCCACATGGTGGAAGGAGAGTGCACCAAGTCCTACAAGTTGTCCTCTGTCCTCCATGTGAGCACTGTGGCCCACAAATGTGCGCGCACGCGCGCGCACACACACACACACACACACACACACACACACACACACGTATGCTTGGTGCCCTCAGAAGTCAGAAGAGGGCATCGGATTCCCCCCGGAATTGGAGTTAAGAGTGTCTGGGAGCCACCACATGGGCATTGGGAACCAAACCTGGGTCCAAAAGCATCAAAAGCTCTTACCTGCTGAGCTATTCGACTAGTCCCCATACCTGTTTTTATATAGGTGCCAGAAATCTCAAGTCAGGCTGTTATAGTTACGGTTACTTTTGGTGTGAGGAAACACCATGACCAAAAACAAGTTGGAGAGGAAAGGGTTTATCTGACGTACACTTCCACATCATAGTCATTACTGAAGGTGGTCGGGACAGGAAATCAGCAGGGCTGGAACCCAGAGGCAGCAGGTGGTGCAGAGGTCATGGAGGGGTGCTACTTACTAGCTTGCCACCCATGGCTTGCTTCTCTATAGAACACAGCACCACCAGCCCAGAGTCCACATGGGCTGGGCTCTGTTCCCGCCAATTTCTAATTAAGAAGTGCTCTACAGATGTGTTTCTCAGCCTGTGGGTCACAACCCCTCTAGGGTCAACCAATCCTTTCACAGGTATGGCCTAAGACCATTGGAGAGCCAGATATTTGCATGATTCATAGCAGTAGTAAAATTACAGTTATGAAGTAGCAGTGAGAATAATTTTATAAGATAGAAAAAGACAAGATATCCTGAGTAAATTGGGAGCATGGGGATCATGGGAGTGGGTAGAAGGGGAGGGGAGAGGAAGGAAGGGGAGCTGAGAAAAATGTATAGCTCAATAAAAACAATTAAAAAATAAATAAACAAAATAGCAAAGCTTTAAAACTTAAAAAAAATTAATGTATGGTTGGGGGTCACCATATCATGAGGAACTGTATTAAAGTGTCACATCCTCCGGAGGGTTGAGAACCACTGCTCTTCAGGCTGGTCTACAACCCAGGCTTAAGGAGGCATTTTCTTAACTGAGGATCCCTCCTTTCAGACATTTTAGCTTGTGTCAAGTTGACATAAAACCGTCCAGCACAGGTCCTCAAGCTTGCCGGGTAAGCACCTTCTCTATTAAGCCATCTCTCCCTCCTTGATTGCTCTCAGTTCTTATTTGGAAAGAGGACAGCAGGGGCGAGTCTGTCCTGCAGAAGCTGAGCAGGTGGGGAGTCCTGGTCCCCTGGCCTGGTTTTTGTAGATGGTGCTGAGAAAGGCTTCAGAGACTCAGGCTTCATGTCTTACATCCGCTCACAACAGACCCGCGAGAGAGCCCTTCCTCTTTTCTCCCCCAAATGGTACATACAACACACATCTCAGCATGCCTTGGTTTTCTAGCTGTTTTTCTTGCCTCTGAGAGACATTTCAGACAAGAATGATATAGTATGGGAATTGCTTCAGCAACTTGGAAAAGGAGGCTGGCTGGAGAGGTGGCTCAGTTCTTGCTCTTCTTCCAGAGGTCTGGAGTTCAGTTCCCAGCATCATCCATGCCACGAGGGCTCACAACCACCTGTAGCTCCACCAGCTCCAGGAGATCTGACCTCCTCTTTTGTCCTCACGGGTACCTGCACGCATATGCATACAAGCACATACGCTTGAACACTTACCCACAGATGGCCACTATCAACATTCTGGCAGTGTATTTATATAAGAATCCTCAAATAAAAGGGTAGTGTGTTAAAATTGCTTTGAAGCACGTTCTAGAACAATCTACTTCCAGCCAGTCACGAGCATTGATATCCTAATGAGAAGTAGATTGGCATATAATGAGCCAGTAATTTACAAACCCACTGTCTGTACACTCACTACATAGCCACACTGGCCCAGTCTCTCTGTCCTCTTGCCTCAGCCTGCCCAGGTCTGCATCTACCAAGCTGAGAGTCTCCTAGGGTATTTGGTCTGCAAATTCCAGTTCTTTTCCACAAAAATTACTAGGGAATATTTGAGAGCATAGGTAACCAAGTGGACTTTAACATTTACTATAAACACAGTGACATCATCACACAGGTACCTTCTGGAAGATTCTATTGCTCAATAGGGACAGACTATAAACTAACAAGGCCAATGGTTTCTTAGCAGTTCTGAATGTATAGATTTGGTCCTGGAAGTTAAGATCTGTGCCTGGGTCCAGGTTTTGGCCTCTTACTCCAGAATGAGATGGGAGTCCACACAGACTGCAAGGAAACTTTATGCAAAGCAAAGAGATAGGGCAAGTTGAATACACTGTTGAGATTGACAGCAGGTCGTATGAATTAAAGTCCTCAATGACCCCAATTATTTGGGGGGCTTTCTCTTACGGGTTCAAGAGAAGGAGCTTGGTTGCTATGGGGTGGTTCTTTATTTTGATTGAGCAATTACATTATATAACCATTTCTCTACTGTGGGTATCTCTTCCCATAGTGCATCTGGTTTTAATCACGAGCATGCCCAATTACGCAGAGACATAAGATGGCAAGTAGGGATTTCTCCCTAAACATAAACTCTGTGGATGCATTTGCCTTATTATACAAGCACCCTAAACGAGTTGAGGCCAGGTCAACTTTCTATCTTCTATACTGGACTTAACAGGAGTGTGACTGAAAAAAAAAAATCAAGTCCAGTGCTCCTTAAAGTGAGGAGAAACTTATTCCATCATGCAGAGAGATGTGCCTGCAGTTTGCTGCAAGCAGGATCCTAGGTTGCTAACAGTGTGGCACGCTGCTCAGAGTGTGGGCCTGAGGCTGCCAAGTGCACACTGTTGGAAGAGGGGTGTGTGCACAGCCTCAACCAAGTGGAGTCCTGTATTGCTAAGCTATTCCCTACGCCTGACTGCTTCAGAGCCTTGAGCAGGATCTTAGGGACCTTCAGGAGGTCCCAGCGCGCAGTTGGAGAATGCTAACTTAAAGAATGAACATTTACTAGTGCTTGTAAATCCTCAGGCCGAGTAGGGTCTCTCAGGTCCTGCCTGGGCCCAGTGACTCGTCTGTGATTAGCGGCGGTGGGTGGTGACTGTTGAACACAGTCAGTATCTATGAGTATCATTTGGGAGAGGTGAGTCCAGGATGGCCTCAGCTGAGACCGTGCTATCTCCTCCTGTTTAGTTATCCTTCAGACAGGCTCGGGCTATGCACGTATCATAGGCGGGGTTCTAGGGTAGACGGGTAGAAAAGGGAGTAGAGGGGAGAAGAAGGCAGGTTCACGGCCTTGTGCTGCCTGGGCTCCGAACAGGCATGGGGTCACTGTCTCTGCGACATATTGACTGAGGTACCCTAATGGCTGGGGAGTGTGTCATGGACCCTGCTTCTTCGTGGGGATTGCAGTATCATGCTGCAGAGGCATGGAGGGGGACTGACCCCTTAGTCTCTCCCACCCTCTGGGCTTCTGTAGCCACCAGCAGGGTTCCCACTGAGTGGAAGGCTGTCATTGTCTCAGTTGCTGGACATTGTTGGCTTTCATGTTTTGGTTGGGGTGAGACTGGAACATCCCTGTGCCGCTCTGGCCCTACTCTTAGGATAAACTCCTAGAGGGAAACTTCAACAGAGACTCCCTCTTTATTTTTTGTTTTCTGAGCTACGAGGGTGGAGGATATAGCTCTAACTCACTGTGAAACTCAGGCTGGATTTATAAGGCAGCTCAAACTGGATTCACTACGGAGCTGCCATAGGGTTTCTATCGCTTCAGTGAAACACCATGATCAAAAAGCGAGTTGGCTTATACTTCCATATAACAGTTCATCATCAAAGAAAGTCAGGACAGGAACTCAAAGGGGGCAGGAACCTGGAGGCAGACACCGATGCAGAGGCTCTGGAGGGGTGCTGATTACTGGCTTGCTCCTCATGGCTTGATCAGTCTGCTTTCTTATAGAACTCAGTACCACCAGCCCAGGGATGGCACCACCCACAATAGCCTGGGCCCTCCCCCATCCACTAATTCAGAAAATGCCCGACAGGCTTATCTATAGCCCAATCTTATGGAGGCATTTGCTTATATTGAGGGTCCCTCCGCTCAGCTGACTTTGGCTTGAGCCAAATCTAGGCAGCACAGTAGCCCAGGCGGGCTTTGAACTCATCCTCTTGTTACATAGCTTCCGGTTTCTGCTAGGGTTCTCAGCCCACTCTCCCCACTCTACCCATGGAGCATATTTCTGCTCTTGCCAGCGAGGAGGAAGGAGCCCACCTGGTGAAAGGAGAAATCAGCATCTCAGTGTGGGAGGCTTCTTGCTGAAAAGTCCCCCTCCTTTCTTCTTATTAATTAATAGAATTGAATTTTTTTAAGCAATTAGTGCGTCTGTGTGCATGCCACAGTGTTCATGCGCAGGTCCGTGGACATCTTTTGGGAGTTGGTTTTCTCCTTCCACTTTGTGGATTCCAGGGATTAGACAGCTCACCAGGCTCCGTTATCAGCAGAGCCTTTTCAACACCTTGACCCCTGTTGTGGAGACAAGATCTCGCATAATCCTGGTTAGCCTCCGACTCACCACGCAGCTGGCAATGACTTTGAACTTGTGATTCTCCCATTTCCATGAGATAAAGCCATGTCACCATGCTGGGCTTCTATGCTGGACTCAAACCCAGGGCTTTCTTTGACAATGCTAGGCAGGCACTCTGGGCTACCTCTCAGCCTAAAAAGCTCATTGTTGTGCTTGACCTAGAACAGCCAGGACACCTGGTACCAACCTACCCAGTGAAGTGTTCTTTCCCTTCCTGCATGCTGCCAGTGGCCACAGCTAGGGTCCGGCCTGGTTCCTATGCTGCAACCGAGTACAGCACACTGCTTCTCTTCCTGGTCCCTTGTTGTCTTAGTAACTCATTAGAGACTCCTCTCTTTCCAAGAGAGAGAAAAGACAACCAAGAGCCCTGGGATAGGTGGCTCAGCAGGCTCAGGAATGGAGTCCTCAGTCTGGGGGCACCGATCCTTGCTGGTGTCCAGGTGTGAGGAGGAGAATCAGGACCAGTTAATTGTTGACAAGTCTCTAGTTAAATCCTGCTCCCTGTCCCTTCTTCTCATGGCGCTGACCCACCTCTTCCTGGAGTCCCAAGTCAGTAATCACAGGGTCTCCTCCACAGGCAGCAGTGGGTTCTGACTTCATTTCTGTACAACTCAGCCACCTCTCACTAGCCTTAACTTTTCACCAAGCCACACACAGCCTTGTCTCTAGAAAAAGTCACATGGCATGCTCTCTAGTCTAGGGCTTCTTTCTCTGCTGTGGCCTCTTGGCATTTCTGTTCCCACCTTTACTTCTTCTCATTCTGCGGACAACTACTTTGGGCACACATCCAAGCCCTGCTGAACATAGCTTGAATGTTCATGCTTGAGGTAGGTCAGGGACTCTTAGACCTTCAACTGTCACCTTAAGGAACAGCCACTCTAGGAAGCCCAGTGGTTCTTTGTCACCCTCACTGTGTGATCAATCTGACCGACTTCTCAGATCTCTTCCCGAAAATGTCAGGCTCCTCTGTCGTTTCTGCTTGCTTTGATATACAAATCAATAAACAAAAAAGTACACACCATCTTAAGTAAATTATCAGTGCTTATTCATTGTTCAAAATGATGGACTTTGTTATGTATCTTAATACAGGTATATATTTAGGTCATAGTTACCCCCCCCCCCATACCGCTCCCCATTGTTCTCCTCCCCTTCCTTAACAACCTCTCCTCTGCTTTCAGGTCTCTCCTTTAAACCTAGGTCCTTTACATAAGAGCAGCGATGCTGTCTTACTAAGTCTGGCTTATTTCACTCCACACGATGCTCTCTGGTTCCTCTCATTTCCTTGGCTGAATATACTGTGTGCGCATCCTGTATTTCCTTTCGGTTCATCTGGTGCTGGGCATCCATGACTCGGCCACAGTCTCCACTGACTGTGCCAGGGTCTCTGTTGTATGCTGCTTTGGCCGCATGGCCCTGTGTTCAGAAGTGGCATAGGTACTGCTGGTGCTGGTCTGTGTCATTTTTTTTTTTTTTGAGGGATACCCACACTGATTTCCATAGTGACTCCACCAGTTCACATCTCACCAGCAGTGGATAAGGGCTCCTTTTCCTGCATCCTTGGCAGTGTGTTGTGGTCCTTTGATTTCTGGGGTGAGAAGGAATCTCAAAGCAGTTTTGATTTGCATTTCCCCAGAGGCTAAGGATAGTGAGTACGTTTTTTTTCAGCACCTGCCAGCAATAATTGCAAACACCTAGAGATTGTTGGGGGTGGAGGCTACTTTGGGTTCCGGAAAAGCAGAGTGAGGCACACAGAGAATTGATCTTGAAGAAATGATTCTTAGAAGGGGCATGGAGGATGGGAGAAAGCAATAGAGAGGTATCCAGGCCAGCCCAAGCTGCATTAATGAGAGCTGTAGCTGGGACCTGAGCACCTCTGTATGACCCTGCAGAAGGGAACTTACCATCGTCCCCGGGGTGTAGAGGAGGGGCGATGACATTCTGATTTGACCAGAATACTCCTGGGGCTTGCTCCCTAAAGTCTCCATGCTGTATAATGGAGCATGCTCAGAAATACCTACTCTCCAGCAGAGAAGCCCTGCAGGCAGGGATGAGGACGCTGTGCAAAGCAACTGTCATTGCTGGATGCTGACTCCGTGCCTGGAGCCTGGCATGGAGCAGACGTTGCCTGTGTGGTCCTCACTTAATGCAGGGAAAAGCTCTGTCTGATTGGCTTCTGCCTCTGGTCACAGCAGCCAGATGTTCCCCTCTGGGGAGGGCATGAGAAGGTGCTCTCCCCTCAACTGAGGCTGACTGAATTTCTAGAGGCGCTGGGTTGGATGACGACTTTCCCGGCTTGTCCTCTAGGGAGCCTGTGGACAGAGCTGTAGCCTGGGTAGTAGCACGGTTGCTGTTTTAGGAACGTCCCTTCGCTGCCCATCCTCCTGCCTCTCCTTCTGTGCCAGTTTCTCTGATGTGATGCCCCAGAGGCCACAGGCACAGCAACCACTGACCTTTGCACAGCATGCCACTGCTAAGACACGCCTTCAGTCCCATATCCACTCTGACATCAGCCCCAGGGGATTAGTTGACATTTGGGTGCAAGTGACAGGAACCAGCTTCCCTAAAAAGACAAAGCTAGCCAGAGAAGTCTGTCACTAGAGGTCTTTGAGGAATGCTGTCGCACTTAGTCTGGAGGTAAGTCTGTGCCTTACAGTTCTTAGAACCTGTCTAGAGGGTCCCAGAGTGGGCAGTGTTTTCTCACTCATGACTGTCAGCTCTGTGCCCATGGAAAGATATAGCCACCGTTTGATAAGAGCGTCCCAGGGCTGGGGAGATCAAAGCTCTTACCGTGTAAACCCAATGACCTGTATTTCAATCCTCTAAACCCACATAAAATGCTAGTACTAGTGAGAACGAGGCAGAAAGAGGTCCAGCCCAGATTCCATAGCTAGACCCTGCCTCAGGCGGAGTAGACAGAACAGAATGCTGGGAAGAAGGGAAGTGAGGCAGACGCCATGCCTCTTCTCTCCAGGTCAGATGCAGTAGAGCCTGCCGCCAGGTCAGACATGCTGAATCTTTCTTGGTAAGCCACCACCTCATGGTGCTACACACATTATTAGAAATGGGTTAGTCAAGATGTGAGAGTTAGCCAAGAAGAGGCTAGAACTAAAGGGCCAAGCAGCGTTTAAAATAATACAATTTGTGTGTTGTTATTTTGGGGCATAAGCTAGCCAGGCGGCCTGGAGCCGGGCAGCAGGAATGCAGCCCGCAGCTCCTTCTACAGTCTGTTTTCACCTCCCAGTTAGCCAAGGCTGGGGTCTCTTTTGATCCTACTGTTATTCAGTGTGTGCCAGGCTTAGCTGGCCCTCCAGCTTCCAAGCAGCCCTCCCATCTCCACCTCCCATCCCGCTGCAGGAGATGTGCCGGCATACCCTGTTTTCTACCTTTTCTTCTTTGTCGTGTGCTCATGGGAAATAGGCTGACATGGAGGGCTTCCAGCCCCTCCTGTACTTGTTCACTCTTGTGCATCTGGTTACATCATTGCACATGCTTCTCACCAAATATGAATTACTTGAATTTTCTCATATCTTAATCCCAGTATATGTATAATATGGGAAAGTTGGGGCCCAGAATAGTTAAATGACTTATTCGAGGCCACACAGCTAGTGAGTAGCAGAATTGGTCATTTACAGAGGATGCTTTTCTCACTGATCTTTTGCTCACTACAAATACAAGACTCACATAGACCCACAGCTCTCAGTGGGTAGGAGACCTATGATGTCACTGTCTGATACTATTATGGTCTGGGAAAGGGAAGAGGGAGGTCATATTATGTCCTCGATGCCTACATGGCCCTCAGTTTAATCTGGTGTCTGCTTCTCTCCCAAGTTCCAGGGAGTCAGTTCACATAGTGTGGTTAGCAGGGCCTATAGCTGGGGAGAGCCCACTGTATCACTGCTCTCCTGGCACAGCAGGGGGCTGTCCTTTCTTGCCCCACAGCCATCATTTGCACAGAGGGGATATGAGGGGAGTCAGAGCTTCCAAACAGCTCTCCGTGTGCCACTGCTAGGGGTATGTCATGGGGCAGAGCCCCTCTCTTATCCTCGGGAGTAATCACCGCTGTCATCCACTAAAATAAAACGTTTACTTTCCTTTGGTATGTTTGTATCTGTGCCTGTGTTAGTAAGTGAGAGCTGTGCCAGAGAAGACAAGGCTGCTGTGAACTGTGAGCTGCCCAACATGGGTCCTGGGAACCAAATTCAGATCCTCTGCAAGAGCAGTACATGTTTTAAACCACTGAACCCTTGAACCCCATCATGCATTTTTTTAATTTAATTTTTTTGTTTGTTTTGCTGGGCTATCAAGAGTATTAGGGAGAGAACTTACAGAAATAGGCTCTGCTAGCTTAAAAATGAAGACATTTGTTAAGAATATGTCATAATTGCAGACAGAGGCTGAAGTGTCAGGTTCGGGGATATCACCAAAGGCCCTGCGAGGCTGACCAAGGAGCCCAGAGGAGTGAGCAGACTGTCCACATTCATCTCAACTCCCACAGTGCCCACTCTTGATTTCTTGTCCTTGATGGCTCCAGAAAGGTGGTCAGGGAACTGGTCTTCTGGGGCAGGAAGGACTGATGTGGTCCTTTGGCCTCCACAGGAGGCAGTGGTAGCAAAAAGTCTTGTGCATGCAGGCTTCTCAGAGAGGCACAGGTGCTTTCCAAGTGATGAGACAGCTATCTGGGACGAAGGACCAGAGAGCAGACTGTGATCTCTTTGCAGGCTCACGTTTGTAGAGCGCTCCCGCTGCTGCTGAAGGGCTGTCCCACGTGACCCTTCCAGCTCCTGCGCTCTATCAGGGAAGGCAGAGCTTACCACTCTGGGTTCTTGGCCACCAACTGCCCCATGTGCCACCGCAAACCAATTTTTCCTGCAGGTCATTTTAATGCGGCTTCTCTCGGAAAGCAAACTAATGAACAGAACGAAGGTTTATGTGCAGGAAGTTGATTTGGGGGACAAGGAAGGCAATAATGGCTGTCCTAGACAAAGGTAGAAGGCATTTGTTGAAAGGATGTCAGAGGTGGGATGTGACTCAGTTGGTAGTGTTTGCCTGGTGTGCGCAAGGCTGGCCATGTGTCCAGTCCTAAACACTGCATAAATGGGCAGGGTGGTATATACTTGTGGTCCCTTGCACAGGAAGAAAGATCGAAAGTTCAGTCATTTCTGGCTACACAGCAAGTTCAAAGCCTGTCTGGGCTACATGGGACCTCATCTTCAAAAACAAGTCAGGGTTGAGGATACTGTATTCAAGGGTTCAGATGCTGGAGACCCAGGTTGGAGAAGGGATGTCACCAAGGGTTCCACAGGCTGTCCTGAGTGTAGGGTGAAAGCTTGGGCTGACTGCTATAGACCTTTCACATCCAGTTGCACGACAGGAAGCCCTACTGTGCTAGCCACCCCATCCTCCCAGGTTTGTGGGGCAGCAGGGGAACATACAGGGCCCCTGTGGTTGCTACACTAGTGATGTGCAGATCCGGGTGGGGAAGATACGGAGTTGGGTGGCACAACCTTCTTGTGGCTCCTCCCTGTCTGTCCCTCTTCTACAGTTTCTGTGCTGAAATTTGTGGCTTGAAAGTTGCCTGCAGGGGCTCAGGTTGTTGGGAAGGGGGCTCCATGACTCTGTGCTATACAGATTTCAGTTTGATGGCCACTCTTTGCCTTGGGGTATTGCTCCATGGTCCCACTACCTTTCCTTTTGGATGAGGCTTTGTATTTGCTGAAGTGCCGGGACCTTGGCATTCTGCCAGCCACACTGGCTCAGCCCTAGGGTGAAGGTCTTTGTGCTGGGACAGGGAGACTATGGGGAACCATAGGCAGCCCGAGTGGGACTCTGATAGTTGGAGGCTGGGGCGTGGGTGGTCCTGGCTGCCACAAAGGCCACATAAGTAAGAGAAAGGTGCTCAGATGGGACCTGGTGTGGTCTAGCATGCTTCCCTTGCTTGCTTGCAGAAGAGGCTCTTCAGAGCACGAGCCTGGAACTTCTGGGCATGGGAAGTCTGAAAGGGCCTCGATAGCTTCTCAATGAGTTACCATTTTAAACTCTATTTGTTTGTGGCCTTTCTTTGAGTTGGGATATAGGCCACATGCCGTCTTACAATTTCACTATTCCGGGTTCTGAGGTCCCAGCCCGATGGACCAAGCCTTTGATGAAAGAGGCTGCTATTACAATTTCATTTTCAGTAGGTGATCATTGAGGATCCGGTGTGACTGTATTTGTCAGGGCCTGGGCACGGTGCTACATGCTTTAACACGCCTTCTCTTCTTCCCTCTGGTCCTCAGGTCTTCACAGTCTCCTCCTCCTTGGAGCACACTTTCCTTGACTGGGCTATCCCTGCTTCCCACCCTACTCTCCACTCTGTCCTGTAACCCACCACAAACCTTGACACGGCCTTTATAGTGTGTGTGTGTGTGTGTGTGTGTGTGTGTGTGTGTGAGTGTGTGTGCGAGTGTGTTTGCGTGGTTGATTACTGTCTGTCTTGCTCTCTGACGGCAAGACCAGGGCACCTCAGAAGCTCAGCTGAAGGAGGAGACGCTTGTTACATAGGGCTTGTTACAAGAAAGCAGGTGTAGCTCCCTCCCTAGGAGCAGGCTCTGCAGGGGAGCAGTCTTCAGGTGATAAACATCTGGGAGGCAGAGCTATGCCGACTTTCTCTGCTTACACTGGTTGACATCTGCACACTGTTCAGAGAGGAAGTGTTGGCCACTCGTTGAGCCTTGCCCTGGCAGGGAAGACAGCCATTTCCTTGTGGGCCTGCGGCTGTGGTCCTCACAGACTCAGGGCTTCCTCTGCTCCCGATATTGAGGAAAGGAGTGAATGCTATTTTTACCAGACTCTTCCAGGATAGATTTGATGCAGAGGCTCAGAAAGGTTAAGCACATGGTTCAGGGTCAAACAACTAATAACGATACAGGTAAAATTTAAACACAGGGCTTCATCATCGTACCCGAAGTCTTTTAATTCTAAGCATACTGTTCTTCTCTTGCCTGGCTCTACCCGGGAAGGGCAGAAAGCCCTGACCCCCCCCCCCTCCCCTCCATCTGTCTCTCTTCATTTCCCTTCCTGGCCCTCTTGCTCGGGTCCTGCCACTCAGCCCCATGACCCTTCCAGCTGTGAGGTCTGCCCTCTGCAAATTCACTGGGTACCATTCTGCAGTCGCTTGGCTGCCAGCACTAGGCTCCATCTGCCACAGTGGCTTGGTGCCCACTCACAAGATGGCATGCTATTTTTACTCAGCTTAGGTGCCAAGCCAGCCAGATGTTTTTCAGCAGGAAAGGGAAGCTGAACATGGCTGGGGAACGGAGGAGGGTTCCAAATGGCAGTTCCATGGAGGTTCTGAGACCCGCAAGGGAGGGCTCTGCCTAGAAGGGGCTGCCTCTGGGACCAACATCTCCCCCTTCCTGGCAGCTGACCCTGGCTCCAGCTGGGTTCTCTGAACTGACTGTGGGTTAAAGCGCAGGCCCAGCTGTGGTGGGTCTGCTTCAGGGAGAGGTCCTTGGGCCAGGAGCCTCCCTGGGATTTGGCATCTCTTCCACTTGGGTCCTGAGGGTCGAGGCAGAGATGTCTGTGATGCCTGCAAGACTCCTGGGCCTGGGACAGGCTGTTTGGAAAATTCCGGGTTTGGCTGGTTGCCTAAAGAGCTGGCCAGAACAGGCTGAGAGTCCAGGCAGCTAGGTGGGTCATCTTTCCTTTGAAGACCAGAGGTGGCCGCTGGTGGTCTTCATCTACCGTAGCTCTCATGGATAGGTGACCTTCAAATGAGGCATGCCCCTCCAAAATCAACAAAGCCCATGGCACACCTCACTGGCTCGCTGTTCCTCTACCTCCTCTGTTTCTAACTGGTGTGACCTTTCCTGACCTCTGAACCTTAGATACGTCATAGGTTGAACTCCCAAGGGTTTACTGTCCCACCTCGATCTGGGAGCTTGTGGTTAGAATTAGCTGTAAGGAATCACAGTTGTTCCCAGGCTTGCTGACCTTTTCTGGACCAGCCGTCCTCCCACTCTATAGTAGGGGAGGAGCCAGGCTTGTGTGTGACCAATTTTCTCACTCCAGAGGAATATTTCAGAATCCCCAAGCTGCCTATCAGAGACGGCCTCCATGTCTGGGTTTCTGGACGGCTGACCCCGTTCTACGTGAAAGGACCAGGCTAGAGGGAAGAGAGGGGAAGTGTCCATAGGGGTTACAGCTTGCTGAGCAACCAGACTGCATGATGGGCTTGGTTTTGTTTTAGAAACAAGATTTCTCTGTGTAACAACCCTAGCTGGAACTGGCTCTGTATACTCGGCAGGCCCTGAACTCACAGAGATCTGCTTGCCTCTGCCTCCCTGGGTGCTGGGATTAAAGGCGTGCGCCACCACCACCTGGCTTGCATGATGGTCTTCTGATTTGAGTGGCTCGCCGTGTGTGGGGTTTGGCTGACTAGTGGGTGTGGCCTGCAGATCTGCCTCATTTGGGATACAGGTTTACTCTCTGAGTGTATAACCTGTTGCCATGAGAGCCGATCTGGGCGGTACAGGGAATGGTGTGGAGTTGGAGAATTTGGTGGCCTACAGCCCTTCAGAGAGCCCCTGGAAAGTGTGATTTTGTCAGCTCAGGAGCCCCGTAGGGGAGTGAAGGCTAGAGAGAGACTTCAGGAGGTTTGTCACTGTACCTGAATGGGATGAGAACGCTGGATTTGGGGAGCCACAGCACCCTTCCATGTGGAAGAGAGAAGCAGAAGATGGGAGGAGGCCTGCTGATCTTGGCAGTGGAGGAAGGGCCTTGCAAACTGACAGTGACCTTTGTCTCTGCACTGGTGAGGTCCAGGAGGCCTTGCTGGGAGCCTTCTGGAAGGATTGTAGCCCCAACAACAGCTGGCTTTTCACCAAGCAAGTCACATCCCAAGCTTGGGCCTGTGACTTTGTGTATATCCACAAGGCTTTGTTTCTGAAATCCTAAGAGGCAAATACACTGTGTCCCTGCTAAGGTTGTGTGGGTGGCAACGGTGGCTTCAGACCTGACTGGGTTCTCAACAGTGGAGCCATTTCTGCTCTGGGTGAAGACCTAGAGAGGCCAGAGGTGGCTTACGTTCAAACTAGCTCTTCACTCTCGTCTTCTGGTCATCGGACCCCCTCCCTGCAGAAAATATCCATGGTGCCTTGCGGGACTCAGGTCACTTAATGTCTCAGCTCACGAGATGGGTTGTTGGTTTGGCATGGGTTGGTGACAACAGGCTCCTGGGATGCCGGGGGATGTTACCCTTTGAGTCCCTCCTGTCCCTTTCAGTTTACAAACATTTCGACTTGTCAATTAGCCAGGTGCTCGGATAGGATACCTGTGGAGGGTGGTGGTTTTGAGTTTTTCTTTAAGTAAGTTTATTTTTATTAGTGGGGAAAGAGAAAAAAAGGGGGGAGGGCAAGAGAGAATGAGAGAGAGATAGGGAGAGAGGGAGGGAGTGAGGGAGAGGTCAGAGGACAATTTTGGGGAGTCATTTCTGTCATTTTGCCGCCAGTTCTGGGACGTGAACTCCAGTCCCTAGCTTAAATGGAAAGAATGGGTACACACTGGGCTGCTGAACCACCTGTCAGCCGAGGGATGGTGGTTTTGAAGAGGTTTTGTGTTTCAATTCTACCTGAACTCAGTGGTTGACCAGTATCCCAGGCCTCCTCCCTCTCCACACTGAGCCTGTTATACCCAAAGCCCAGCCCATGGTTTCCTTTTGTTGTGACCGTAGGTCTGTCTGACTGTCTGTTCTTCACTGTCTGGAGGGAGGCCTCAAAGGTGGCACCCTTGGCCCCATGACTGGGCAGGACCCAGTAACACACATGCCTAATCCAGTTTTGTTGGTTGGGGATGGGGGGTCCATAAATAACAAATGGCTTCTTTCCTCCATGGCCTGAGATGCCAGCTCAGACTACATGATCTCACAGCGAACCAGCCCTCAAAGCCCTCTAGGGAAACAGCAAACCTGTGGTTGCTTTTCCCACCATTCCCCAGCCCTGTCTGGCTCTGCTCACCTCTGCTGCTTGTTTCCTGGCTGCTCTCCTCTCCTCTCTGATTGATGCCCAGTAGGAGACAATGCTGTGTGCTGTGCCCGATGCCTGGACAGCCCCTCCTCCCACTCCCACTGCAGCCAGGGAGGCTTCTGGATGGCACAAAGTGCAGTGCCTGTATTTGCTTTTGTTTTATTCCTTGTACTTGCTTTGGCTCATGGGAGTTCTGGCAGCTTCTGGAAGTTTCTGGTCGTCTGTCTCTGTGGGAGATACCCAGACTTGGGGATGTATAGGAGTGGGTGTATTGTATCTACTAGGATGGCAGACTAGACTGTAGGAATAGGAAGACAGGAGAGGTTTCTCCAAGCTGCCTAGAAACAACTCTCCTTGGTGCAATCTGGGAGAGAGAGATTCTGTTGTTTGGGACTGATTTGAGCAAGGTGGCCTCTAGGGCAGAGGAAGAGTCAGACGCAGGGCAAGAGAACCAGTGTAATAGTCAACAAGAGTGATTGCTTTTCTATATTCTAGCTGGGTGGTTCTTAGGTTGTGTCCTGGAAGAAGTGAAGGGTGAAAGGCCTGTCAGAGCTCACTGGAAATTAGCTCCCCCGCCCCCAAAATTTATCCCTCCTGTCTCTAGCAGTAAGACCCAATGGTTTCTTGGTGGGGCTCGAGCTTCACTAGTTTGCATTTTCTGTCTGAGTAGCATTTCCAGCCCAGATGCAGGGGTGGTGTGGATGGCCAGTCTGCCTGCCTGTCTCTCTGCCCAAAGGGAGGCTTAAGGATGGCCACAGGCCTATTAGAGTAAAACTCACATCTTTCGAAGAGCTTCAGGAAACTTTGGTCTCTAGCTGAATTGAGTCTCGAGATGAGGCAGCATGGTGCTGTGAAAGCCATAATGTCACCATGAGGTAGACATACTGTTACCATGTGGTAGCCATAGTCACCATGAGGTAGTCATATTGTCATCCTGAGGAAAGGGCCTAGGCAGAAGGTTGAACTGGAAGGTCATTTGAATCCTAATGTATGGTGTGAGTCCTGATCCAGTTGTGACAGACACTGTCTGACCTATCTTTTCTCCAAGGCCCTTGGACTCTTTGGTGTGCTGAATGCTTGAATGGGTTCTCCTGCCACCTGCAATGGTGACAGGCCTCTGCCTCCAGTAAGGTGGAGAAGGTGGCATGTCGTTACAGGCTAGAGGGAGTAGCTTGGTAAGTTTAGGAGAGAGAAGGTCTAGATGCACCAGGCCATGGTGTGCATGGGAAGCACGGGACACTGTGTAGCCCCCCCACCCCCGCCCTCCAGGTGGACAATGACCTTGAAACAACTCAGAGTGCGAGTGTTCTAGTGTTCTGATAGACACACAACTAGGGAAGGGTCGGTGTGGTTCAGGAGATTTGAGACGCATGACAAAGAGATGCCCGTCTGCGACCAGACCTCCTGCAGAGTTTAAAATGCTGGCCCACACCTTGCGTGCCAAAGAGAAGCTGAGGCTGTTTCTAGAACCTACTCTTCCTGAGACTAATACTGCAAAGAATTCCTGCTAGGAGAAGGTTATTGCTAGGACAGCAGTTATGCACTGGCTGCCGAGAAGCCATTTTATAAGATGAACAAATGCCAAGGAGGGAACGAGCAAGGTCACCTGATGCCAAGGAGGGAACGAGCATGTGGTGGTCCGGGCTGAAATGCAGGTGACTTTCTCTTCACCCCCATCTCCAAGACTTTCTGTCTTTAATGTTCCCATAACCAGCCTAATCCAGGACTCAGCCTTCTATAAGTAGAAGAAACTTGGCTCAGGCCATCAACTTCAGGACTCTCCAGCTGGAGGGTCAATGCCAAGCTCTTGGTGACAGTCAGCCAGAGGGTCAATGCTAAGCTTTTGGTGACAATATCTACTCAGCCTTCTCCCCTTTGGTTCACGCAACAGCTGCTTTCTGAATACACATTGGGTGTTAGGTGCTAGTCTGGGTGCAGACAGATCTTCCTGTCCCCAAGGAGCTCTGATTTTAACCGATGGAGGCTGGAGGCCCATGACCTGTAAATTCATGTGCAGATAGTCTATTATGGGATGTAAGATGAGTTCCACTGGCCAAAGAGTCGGAGACAGTGGGCAGAGGATGTTAGCTAGGGATTCCAGGGTAGGTTACAGAGGAGGAGGGAGGGAGGGAGGGAGGGAGGGGGATGAGGAGGAATGGAAGGGCCAAGAGAGAAGGAAGGAGAGAAAGAAAGAAGGAGAGAAAAAGAGGGAAGGAGAGAGAGACAGAGAGAGAGAGAGAGAGAGAGAGAGAGAGAGAGAGAGAGAGAGAGAGAAATTGAGAGAGAGAAATCCCTGCAAATATACAGTAAAATGAGCTGGAGAGTGATGGGAAGAGAATGCTCTAGGCAGAGAAACTTCTGGGACAAGGGATACATGCTGGAGGGGC
>NW_004949099.1:14371995-14375582 GCF_000317375.1 Microtus ochrogaster | reverse complement strand
AGAGAGAGAGAGAGAGAGAGAGAGAGAGAGAGAGAGAGAGAGAGAGAGAAATTCCTGCAAATATACAGTAAAATGAGCTGGAGAGTGATGGGAAGAGAATGCTCTAGGCAGAGAAACTTCTGGGACAAGGGATACATGCTGGAGGGGCTGAATGCCCAAACAGTGGAAGAAGCTGTTTGGTTGGAACTGAAGCATCGGGTCAGGCTGTCAGGAGACAATGCCCTGGCTGTTTGAACAACGGCAGATGCAGTCTCCTTTGCATTTTTACATCTATAATTTCTTTTCCCACCTTAAACCACAGCTCTGTGTGTTATACTGAGACTCAGATGCAGGAGCCGGGGTGAGGACAGAGACCAGGGAGCAGAAGACTGTGGCAGAGCCTAGCGAGAGGGTGAAGGCTGTAGCGGATGCGCTTGGTGTTTCCATTTCAGTGCTAAAGATGGTAAAATCCACTTGTGGTGACTCTTGACTGTCAGCTTGGCGGGAGCTAGTCTCACCCAGAGACTTACAATATTGAGTTGAAGTAGGAAAATCTACTTCTAATTGCAGGGGCCCCAGACAGAGTGAAAAGGAGAAAGTGGACTTGGTGCTAGCTCTTATTAGTCGCTCTCTGCATCCTGGTGGTGGATGCAATGTATCCAGCTGCCTCAAGCTCCTGCTGTCCTGCTTCTCTACCATAATGAACTGTGCCAGCCTGCCTACCTCCATCTTTCCTTCCCTCCCTCCTCCCCTCTTTCCTTCCCTCCCTCCCTCCCTCTTTCCTTCCTTCCCTCCTCCCCTCTTCCCTTTCCTCCCTCCCTCCCTCTTTCCTTCCTTCCTCTTTCCTTCCTTCCCTTCCTCCCTCCTTCCTTCCCTCCCTCTTTCCTTCCTTCCTTTCCTCCCCCTTCTCTCCCTCTTTCTTCTCTTCCTTCCCTCCTTCCTTCCCTCCCTCCTTCCCCCTCCTTTCTTGAGTTGCTTTAGTTAGGTATGTGTCAAGGTTACCCCCCAGAACTTGCTTACACTAGGCAAGATCTCTATCAATAAGTTGTTCTTTCCCTCTGGTTGAGTGTGGAAGGGCAAGCTGGCAGGATATCCTCCTGGGATGTGGCAGAGAGAGAAGAGGGTTAAGAACTTTAGCCACCATGAGAATCAGGAAGTGTCGAGCTGTGCCTGCAGGAGTGGTTAGCCTGGCTGCGAGAGTGATTGCTAACGGGGAGAGTCCACACTGTAACAGTGCAGAGTGCATTTGCCGCAGCCGTTCTTGACCAATAGGATGATCTGGCAAAGCTGGACCCAACGTCCATCTGGTACTTATCCGCTGGAACTTAGCCGCACATGCTGCAGTGGGCAGGTATGCTTCCGTTTCCGCAGAGAGAGCACCTGTCTGGCTCTGAGGAAGGCGGGAAGGGAGTTTAGGAACCGTAAAGAGCGGCACGTGGTGCTCAGACCAGGGTGGTGGTGGAAATGGCAAGCTCCTTCAAACAGCTGGATTCACCCTGGGGCCTGGGAGGGGAGGGAAGAGAGGTGTGGTTAAATCCTGAACTCCGTCATTCTTACAGGGTCCCAGGTGTCACTGCCAAGCTGGTCCGAGAGCCACACTTGAGACTCTCAAGACCCTCTGAACGGAACACTGCTCAAGTGCTTGTTTTCCATGACCCACGACCGAGGAAAGCCATGTTGTTTCCCTCGCTTCAGTACTGGGGATCGACTCTAGGGCTTCCAGAATCCCTGGCAAGCTTAAGCCTGACACCACTGATTTTGCGGAAGTCAGTTCTCTCCGCCTACCATGTGGAACCCGGAAATCACACTCAGGTTGTCAGGCTTGACGGCAGGTGCCCTTACTGCTGGGCCATCTCACCAGCCCCGGTTTTTATTTTGACATAGGGTCTCAGTGAAGTGCTTAGGCAATTCTCCTGTTCCACTGTTGTCAATCTACCCAAATAGCTGGCCTGACAGGCCTACATTTTGATCAGACTTGGGGGAGCAGGAAGGGACTTCAGCGTTCCTAGGTCTGCGGGAAGACTGCTGGGTAGACGCTGGCTCTCTTCGGTCAAGGTCATGAGCAGTTGGTGTCCAGTGCCCAGCGGAGAAGCGGGGAGGCTGTCTCTGGCAGCCCCTCCAAGGAAAAGAGCTAATTCCCTGCAGCCAGCTAAATGGCTTGCGCGGGATTTCTTATTTATTTCAATTAAACTCTGGGCTCATTACGCAGCCCCAGAGCTCCATTCTTCCCCAGGAGGAGCAGAATCACATTTCCATATGTCTCTCCAGCTTGCAGAGTCCCAGACCCCAGCCGAGGCTGGAGGATAGAAGGGGGGCCCCTTCCTCCTCACAGAGCTCCAGGTGAAGGCTGGGAACGTTGACTATGAGGAGCTTGTTTTCTCTCTTTCCTGACCAGCAAAAGTATTTCTCTGTACATCTGGTTTGCATTTTCCTCTAGATCTCTGCCAGGAACAATCGTGGAAACAATGTAGCCCCGCATGGCTGAAGTTATCCATGGCTCTGGAATTCTCCAGCTGTCCCATAGGGCCTCCCGTTAAGATGTAAGGAATTCCTTCAAGTGAAGTCATCAGGCTCTGAAAACACTGGAGGCCTTGCTGTTGGGCCCTCAAGGGCGCTGTCTCACACTGTCTCACCTGCAGAGGTGTGCTGCAGGCCCTGGTCCCCTAGGCTGCTTGGACCACTCTTGAATGCCACCGTTCCCTCATTTATACAGCAAAGATGAGCATCTTGGGTTGGGGAATGGAGCAGAGTAAACAGCTGGCACCATCCTGAAGCTCACCCTCTGTGGAAGGAGTGGGTAGTCAATATAGTGCCTCTCACCAGTTAAGATAGCCTGGCTGGTGACGCTGCTGTAGAACTCCACTGCTCCCTGTCCGTGGGCGGGGAGCTGCTACATTCTATCCACCTCAGAGACACGGTCCTCCTCAGAATGGTGTGTGCCCTTTGGGCCCTGTGTGTCCTTTGGGCAATACTGGGAAGCTCTCATCACTGTTTAAGAAATTAGTTCCCCAGTCCCTCACTTGGATGGCATGTCATGCTAAAGAACTTGCTTGGAGTAGGGAGCAAGAGGGAGAGGCTGGTGTGCTGAGAACCAGGGATTGGATGTGCCAAGTGAAAGGTCAGGATGGGCTGTAAAGGGGCTGGGGGGTGGGGGTGGCCTTTGGTTCTGTTCTCACTTTCAGGTGATGGCACCTGGAGCAAACTTTGTGGGTTACGCTACAGGGTAGAGGTTGGTGCTGATGGTGAAGGGAAGGGGTGTTGAACGCTGTTGACTGAATAGGCTGCTATGGATAATGGCCACAGAGACATCGTTTTATAATTTTATCCTTCATCTTTTAGTTCTGGAGCCTGAAAGTCTGAGATCGTGGGTTTCAACCCTTGAGGCTTTCCTCGAGTTCTCTCATAGTTCCCGGTGGCTTGATGGCCATCTTTGATATTCTGTGACTTCTGCTGATTCACCCCCATCTCTTCGTTTCACACTCCCATGACTATGTATTGTCCCCATGTCTATGTATAAGGACGGCAGCTGTTCCCACCTGTGTTAAAAATCTTGATTAAAAATGGCTCCCACATGGGCTGGAGAGATGGCTCAGAGGTTAAGGGCATTG
>NW_004949099.1:14359483-14371738 GCF_000317375.1 Microtus ochrogaster | reverse complement strand
CACATGGTGGCTCACAACCATCTGCAATGAGGTCTGGCGCCCTCTTCTGACCTGTAGGCATACAGACAGAACATTGTATACTAAATAAATATTTAAAAAAAATGGCTCCCACAATCTCACGTGTTTGACTGCTTGCTACCGAGTTAGTGGAGCTGTTTGGGAAGGAATTAGGAGGTGTGTTGTGGAGGTGGGCTTTGAGGTTTAAAAAAACCCATGCCAGGCCCGGCCTTGTTCCCCCTGCCTCTCTGAATGAGAATCAGGATGTAAGCTCTTAGTTACTCTTCTATCACTAGTCCTGTCTCCCCCACATTCCTGCCACGATGGTCATGGGGTCACCCTCTGAAACTGTAGGCAAGTCCCCAATTAAATGCCTTCTTTTATAAGTTGCTTTGGTTATGGTGTCTCTTTATAGTAATAGAACAGTAGCTGAGACAATATCCAAACAGAACCTCAGCATTTTGGGGGTGTGTTTTTTGAACCTACAGTCAAGTCGGAGAGAGAGTAGTGACTTACTCTAAGGTGGTGGCAGGCGTCAGGAATGGGATGAACCCAAGTGGTCTTCTGAAGTTGAGCTCAGCAGGATTAAGAGTTTGGTTGGATGTTGGGGGTGAACGCTGTAAGATACTTGATTGAACTGACCTTCTAAGACTGTTCATAAAGTTAGCCTTGAGTCAGGAGGCCAACTCAGCGACTAGCTGACCGAAATGAACCATAGAGAAGCCAGGAATAAGGACAGAGAGGTGCACAGGAAAGAAGGGATAGACTTGGATCTCTCTGAGGTCCTTTTTGATCTGGGCAGTATGGAGAGGTCAGCTGGCCGTCCCCTCACTGCTTTCTTGCTCTGTCAGGTTTTTACCCCATCTGACTCCTGACTTCCGAGGCTTTTTTGGGGTGGTGGTGGTGGTATAGGACAACTTAGATGAACACGTCAGGTGAAGGTGGAAGTTACATGTCTCAGACTTACTCATCAGATCACCTGAAGGTAGCTGTGGTCTGAATGCGGGTGTCTCCCTAAGATGTGGGACTATTCTGAGGACTCTTTCCTCGAGTCTTGGATTCACATCCTGATAAAGCCTGCAGTGAGCATATGCCTCTTGTACCATGTGGGCATATGGACACAAAGAGTCTCCCATGAAGTAGAGACTAACTCTCACCAGAATCCACTCCCATCTCTGTCTGGGATTTGCTGGCTTCCAGAACTAGGGACAAGGAACATCTGTATTTGTAAATTACCCAGTCAAAGGTATTTTGTTTCGGTGGCAGAGCTTGTTAAGACAGAAGTCTTGGCAAGCAAGTATACAGTTTAGTGGCTCTGGGACCAGACTGGGGAGTTTGTACCTCAGTTCGTATCCCACTCGAGTCTGCTGCTGGGCCAGGTATGTCTGAGGCGTGGCCAGGTGGTAGAGGTGTGCTATTTAGCAGGGTGGGCACATGCCACACACAACACTCAAGATATTGCAGTCTATCCCAAACCAAGATGGGCCGTGAGTGTAAAATACACACTCGAGTATGACAGTGGGAAAGCAAATGGATTAATTTTAGCTACTATTTTGAATCATGTTGGGGCCAAATAAAACACACAGTTAAAAAAATTCATCTATTCATTTTATCCTTTTGAATGTGGCTATGTAAAATTGTAAAATTATACATGTGGCTCACATTACAGTTCAAATAACAATGTCTCAGACAGTGCTGGCTTCGTGTTGGTTTCTGGAGCCTTTATGTCAGTCCCTTACTCTTCTGGAAGCTTCTTGACCACTCCAGCTGAAGATCGTTTCCACAGGCATTTCATTTTTACAAATTAGTTTCATGTCACTTGAGACAGCTTTGTTGTGAAGGCGTCTGGGTTTGCGTCTGTCCTCCCACGTTCCCTGTTAGTCTCACAGAGCAGGCACCTTGACAGAGTGATGATGCGAATTCTGGAGGCCCCAGAAGCCATCGAGGAGACTGGGGAAGGTTGCTGAACAGGGGCTGGAGTGGATGGGGATGGATCGCAGGTTAATAGAGTTAGGGATCTCACACACTGAGGAAACCCTGCTCCTCAACTGGAGAAAGGAAGGTGAAAGTTCAGTGGTGTCAGAGGGAGGGACCTGCTACTTAGGAGGCTGAGGCAGGAGGATGAGAAATTCAAGGCCAACTTGGGCAACTTAGAACCTGTGAGAATAAACAGACTAAAAAGCCCAGGGAATACATCTCAGTGGTAGACTGCGTGCCTGGCGTGTGCATATTCCAGATTCAATCCCTGATTTTCATAAAAAGCAAAGCAAAACGACACAACGAAGAAAAACAAAATCCCAAAGAAGGACAGAGAGGAAGGGACAAAGGAGTAGCCCCTTCTTCCTGTCACTCTCTGTTTAGGATAATCGCTATACTGTTAGAGGCACCATTCCCGCTAAACCCGTCACCCTGTGGTATCAGTACTCAGCACCTGAATTTTAAAGATGAACAGAGTGAATTTCCCAACACTGGGCAGCCAGAGGACAGCAGAGGTGGGATTTGAACATGGATCTACCTGGTCACCCAGCCAGGGATCCACACAGCAGCAATGAGGCAGGATGAGGGAGGATGGAGAACAATGAGGGGCATCGCTCAGAGCCACAGGTCGTCAGGGAGGGCCATTTAGTCTGTGGCTGAAACTGAATTCCTCGTGGGTCAGGAATATGAGAGTCCCGAGCCTGGCAGACATGCATCTGCTTCCGGGTCTCAGAGACCACCTCAGGAGAGTGCCTCAATCTTGAGAGGAGATGGGGACCCAAGTCCTGTCTCAGTCCTCAGTTTGTGTGGAGAGGTAGCACAGTCAGCCATGTTTGTGACAGAAGTGCTGCGGGCCACACAAATGACTCCAGATTGGATATTACTCACTCTGTCCCTCCCTCTCTTCTTCCCCTATTTCCTTTCCTTTCTCTCTAGACAGGGTCTCATGTAGCCCACAGTGGTTTGAACTTGCTATTCAGTCAGGGATGACTTTGAACTTCTTATCCTCTTCTCTCCACCAGATGCTGAAATTATAGATTTGTGCTAGTGCGTGCGCGTGTGCATGTGTGTGTGTCTGCGTGCATGTGTGTGTGTCTGTGTGCATGTGTGTGCATGTGTGCGTGTGCATGTGTGTGTCTGCGTGCGTGTGTGTGCATGTGCGTGTGTGCGTGTGCATGTATGTGTGTGCATGTGCGTGTGTGTCTGTTTGTGCTTGTGTGCATGTGTGTGTCTGCGTGCGTGTGTGTACGCGTGTGTGCATGTGTGTGCGTGTGTGCATGTGTGTGTGCGTGTATGTGCATGTATGTGTGTCTGCGTGCATGTGTGTGCATGTGTGCGTGTGCATGTGTGTGTGTCTGCGTGCGTGTGTGTGCACGTGTGTGCGTGTGTGTGCGTGTTTGTGCGTGTGTGTGTGTGCACATATATATGTGGAAGCCAGAGGTCAACTCTGGATGTCTTCCTCAATCACTTATCCACCTTATTTATTTTTTTGAGGCAGGGTCTCTCACTGGACCTGGAGTTTGATGATTTACCTAGGCTGCCTGGCCCAGAAGCCCCAGAGACTCTCCCATGTTCTCCTTCAGCTCCCTAGCCCTGGGACTG
This sequence comes from Microtus ochrogaster, assembly GCF_000317375.1. Taxonomy (NCBI): domain Eukaryota; kingdom Metazoa; phylum Chordata; class Mammalia; order Rodentia; family Cricetidae; genus Microtus; species Microtus ochrogaster. The sequence goes on along the minus strand of NW_004949099.1, from coordinate 14,368,162 downwards.
CAAATGCATGCCGCCATGCACGGTTTCTCATGTGCGTGCTGGGGGCCTGAACTCACCCCTCGTTCTCGCATAGGGAACACTTGCCTGAGCCACCTCCTCATGCCTGATGTCTTAAGTAATTAGTTTTACCCCACACTGTGATATTCCCTTTCCTTGCTTTGGACTGCCACATCTTGCCAAGGTCCCCTGGGTCTTCTGACCTCACCTTCTTGCCCACAGAATTTGACCTGAGTTCATACTTCATTCCTTTGACAGTTCTGCTGTTGTGTCTCAGGGAGAATCTGGAGGCATCCACATGTTGAATGATTGGTTTGGCTCTTTACAGAAGATGGGGTTTGGAACAGAGAAACCTGGCTGTGTTCTGGGCCGCTCTCACTAGAAGCCTGTTGGAAACTTTGCCAGGCCCCAGTGGCGGCCTGTCTGTTCTCCCTGTGGAGGGCCAGGGACTAAGGGCTGAGGCTGAGGAGGGCTTGACCAGCTCTACTGTGCCTCATGTAGGGAAAGGAGCTTCAGGCAATGAGAAAAATGAGCAGGCTCATGGATGTGTCCAGAAACCCGAGTTTACAGAGCAGGCGGTCGGCAGGCCGGGCTGCCAAAGATCGATTCTGTTTGCTCAATCTAGTAGTTGAGATGAACGTGAGCTGACCATGGGTCATGATTTGGCCAGCTTCTAATCCAGTGAGTTTTAGGGTTCTGTTTGCTTGTGTTTTCACTTTACACACCGTCCTTTAATTCCTCTAGAAATTAGTAAGGGAAGAGTCATTCCTATTTGACAGATGTGAGCACACTGAGGGTCAAGGGAGGAAGTAGCCTGTCTGTTGCTACAGAGATGGAAAGCAAGAAGCTGGATTTGAATGCAGGACTCTAGCCTTAAGGCCTGGCTTGTAACCCAGAGGCTTTTGTATAAGGGCCAGTGCTCCCTGGAACCTAAAGAAACTGGGTCACAGGGGCTGGAGGGATGGCTGAGCAGTTAAGAGCAGTTGCTGCCCTAGCAGAAGGCTTGGATTTGATGTATGTCAGTACATACATGGTGGCTCACAGCCACTTACCACTTTAGTCCTAGGGAATAGTGATGACTTCAGCTTCCTCAGGCTTCTGCACGCATGCGGTACATATAAACTCACGCAAGTAAATACATGTATGCAGTCAATGATGAATAAATCAAAATAAACAAAACACCCCCAAACATATAAACGAAGGGCCCTCCCTGCTGGTCCCCTCATTCTTCCATCTCTGCAACCTGCTGATTTAAATCTCTTATCCAAAGAGCAAGAAGCAAGGTATAGAGTAACGATCATGGCAGGACTGGGTTAGTGTGACCCCCATCTTGGGGACGACTCTAAGTCTGTGGTCTAATTTTGATGACTTTTCTAGACCATGTGGCAGTAGCCACTTATTTCCCATCTGAGACTCTGGTGACCTAACCTGGCCTGGTCTAGTACATCTGATGTGGCATTATGAGCCAAAGGCAGTAGCTCACCTAGCTGGATGGGATGTGGGAAGTCATTCTGCAATGTCTGAAGACATCTTTGGTGTTATCTTAGTGTGTCTATTGCTGCGAAGAGAGACCATGACCACCACAACTCTTATGAAGGAGGGCATTTCATTTGGGTTGGCTTACAGTTCAGAGACTTAGCCCATTGTCATCATTGGCACGAAGCATGGTTTGGCACACAGGCAGGCATGATGCTGGAGAGCTAGCTGAGAGGCCTGCATCCGGATCAGCAGACGGTAGGAAGGGAGAGTGTCACACTAGGCCTGACTTGAGCATCTGAGACCTCAAATCCCTCTTCCAGTGACCTGCTTCCTCCAACAATGCTCTATCTTCTCCAACAAGGCCACACCTCCTAATCATGACACTCCCTATGAGCCTATGGGGCCATTTCTTTCTAACCAGCACAGGTGATGTCCCAGCTGTGGTGGGAGAGATCTAGAGCCACATGGTCACATCCTAGACAAGGCACAGGGGCAGCTGCCCGCAGCAGAGAATAAGCTCATAGGCATGTCGGGTGCAAAGGTTCTCTTCGTCTGCCTGTGCACTGATAACAAAACTCTGAGCCAGGGTTGTTTATAAGTGAACATACTGCTCGTTGTTTTGGGGGTGTCTATGTCCAGACCAAGGCTCTGGAGGCCTGTGTTGGACAAGGGCTGAGTCTTTGCTGCCAATGGCATTTTGACTGCTTCTTCCTCTGGAAGGGTAAATGTGGGTTCTCAGAGGAGAGAAGGCATGGAGTTTTGCTCCTCGGCCATTTATTTATTGTTGTGTGCATACATGTATATACATATGTAGGTGTGTGTGTGCATGTGCAAGCTAGAAGCCCACATCAGATCCTTTAGGTGTGCCCATCTGAGTTTGAGACAGGGTCTCTGCCTGGCCTGGAGTTCTCTTAGCAGGCTAGGCTGACTGGCCAGTGAGCCCTGGACATCTGACTGTCTCCACCTCCCCAGCATTGGCCTTACAAGTGCGAGGCACCAAACTTAAGCAGAAGACACAAACCAGGTGGAGTGGTTCACACCTTTAGTCCCAGCACTCAGGAGGCAGAGAAGACGGATCTCTGTGATTTTGAAACCAGTATTGTCTACAAGGGGCGAGTTCCAGGTTTGCCAGCAATATATAGTGAGAGCCCGCCACAGAACAAAGCCAGAAACAAACAAAACAAGCAGGTTCTGAGGGTCTCTGCTTGCAAGGCAAGCGCTTTGCCAACTAAGCCGTCTGTCCAAGCCCCAGCTTGTTTCTTCTCCTCCTAACTTAGTCACCTACGAAAGGCTTCTCCTCCTAAGGTTAACACTCTGATGAGCCTGTTTAGACACAAGAACGTGGTGCACACGGGTAGACAGGGCACTGCTCTATTGGTTCTATAGCATTCTTGCTATCCTAGCTCTTCCCCATTTATTTTGAAGCTGGGAGGCAGGGGTTGATTGCGGAAGGATCTCAGTCAGGTCTTAAGCAGGAAGATGATAGACATATAAATATTTGCAATAGAAGAATTTGAGTGTAGGGACAGGGGCATTGTCTACAGCCAATCTTAGCTTCCTTCCAGGGAAGAGACGGAACTGCAGGATCCCAGGGGCCAGGTTACCTTGGAAACTGGGGGCATATGGGTTCTCAGTGGGAACTGGGCCATGGAGAATGGCTGCAGAGTGGACTAGAGGCATGAGGCCCAGGGTCTCTTTGTCCTCCAGTCCCCCAGCAGAGCTCCAACTGGACACAAACAGCTGGATGGCAGGAACCTGGGAGATGCAACCTGCAGAGGAGACCCTTTAGATCTGGTTGGAGAGCAGGTGGCTATGAGAACAGTAAACCACAGGCTATCCCTCCTTCTCCTGCTGCTAGAAGGAGGATGTGGAGAGGTCTCTGGTGGTGCAGAGGGACCCCGAACTCCCCCCAGGTATTCCTGAGAGAGGAGGCTTGGTTAAAGGACGTGAGTCCTTATGGCTCTCTTATGGAGGCCCTGAAGGGTAAATCTTTTATATGACTCTGTTTGGGAGGAGTCTAGAATGTAGCATCAATTTTTTTTTTTTTTGAGAGAGAGAGAGAAGGTTTCTCTGTAGCTTTGAAGCCTGTCCTGGAACTTGCTCTGTAACCAGACTGGCCTTGAATTCACAGAGATGCGCCTGTCTTTGCCTCCTAAAGGCGTGCGCCACCATTGCTTGGCTGTAGCATCAATTCTTATGCTAGCTTGCAACAGAGAGTTCTTGAAGTAGCAGATTGCCGTGACTGGAATCCCTGGGTGCTGGCCATCATTCCAATTCCAGGTCTGTAGCTGTAGCTGTGGAGTCAGACACTCTGTGGAGGAAGGGAGAAGGGGATGGGACATCAGTACTGTTTTAAAATTGATTGTTCAAAGACCTTATTATAGGCTGAATTCTATCTCCCCTACCAAATCCATGTGTTGAAACCCCTTCTCCTTTAGCATGTTGTCTAGCTATGTAGCTTTGGCTGGCGTGGAACTTGCTATACCGAGCAGGCTGGCTGTAAAGGAATCACAATCTTGTTCTGTTTCCCACTGAGTGCTGGGTTATAGGTGTGCGCCACTAAGCCTGACTACACCTGCATCTTGGAGCAGTTACTCTAGCAATTTCTGTTCATTCTCTTACACATGGGCATCCAGGTTTCCCCAGCACCATATCTTGAAGCTATCTTTTCCCCAGTGCATACTTTTGCTATTGTTGCTTGAGACAAAAGGTCTCATGTAGCCCAGGATGGTCTTGGTGTCACTATGGAACTAAGGCTGGCCTTGAACTTCTGACCCTCCTGCCTCTTTCTCGCAAGTGCTAGCATTAGAGGCCCCATCATGCCTGTACTTGGTGCTGGAGACTGAACGCAGAACTTTGTGTGTACTTGGTAAGCATTCTATGAACATAGCTGCACCTCCAGGCCTGGAGTCTGAATTTTTAACAGACTCCATCCGTGGCCCCTTTGCCCTCAGTAGTTGGGGGTCTGAGCTGGAAGATCTGCTCTTCTGTCGGGGCTCCTCCTGTATGGAGTTCTTGCGTAGCTGGTAAGCTGCATAAAAAACCTCCTCATTGCCATTCTGTTCCTAACAGTTTTCCTTCAAGTGTGGGAGGTTGTCCCATGGGTGTGTTAAATTGATAAACTAGAGTCTTTAAGGAAAGAGGAACATCAGCTGTCGTGTTTGTCTTTCCCTTTGAGTGTGTGTGTGTGTGTGGGGGGGGATGTGTGTGTGTTAGGGAGGGGATTGTGTATATTAGTCTGTTTCCTGTTACCAGTAGCAGCCTGCACACTTTGTAAGTTATAAGGAAAGCTTTTTTAAGCTCAAGGTTCTGGAGGTAAAAGGACGGTGGGGGTGTTGGGATGCACTGATGGTGACTTTTAAAAAATAATTATTTTAAAAACTTACTCTATGACTCTCTTCCAATTTTATAAATGAAGGTACTGTATTTCGGTCCTCTCTCCGCAGACACCACTCCCACTCACCCCCTTCTCCCCAGCGAGTCTCCCTGCTGCTTTTATGTCCTTGGCTGTGTTTTCTTTTTCATGCCCCAGCACACGAAATTAGGGCGGCCTGTCTGAGCCTGGTTGGGGGGGATTTACTGGAGCATGTGCAACTCATCAGGGGCTACACCACCAAGAAAGGTGCCACCCCTGCCCCCAGCAACCACTAACCATCTAGCGATCCTCCGGAGAGGGATGGCTCATGAGCCCCTCTGCCATCCACGGTGGAACGTTGACACACCCCACCGTGTGCAAGCAGGTGTTCTGCAGGTAACTACAGCTGCTGTGGCTTCACTGGAGCAACCACGCATGTCCGGAACTCAGGGTGGCCCAGCACTCCTCCCTGTCCTCCAGCTCTATCATGCTTTCCACCCCCTCTTCTGTGATGTCCCTGGACCTTGAAGGGGATGAGGTAGATACTCCATTTAGGGCCAAGCACTTAGCAGCCTCTTATTGTCTGTACTTTGACCAGTAGTGAGTTTGCGCATGAACTGTTGCCCACTGCAAAGAGAAGTTTCTCAGACCCACTGGCTGCATTCTGTAGTGGCCCAGGTCCAGGGTATCACAGGGTAAGACCCAGAGAACACAGACAGCATCCCCTCCATGGACCTCTCTTTCTCATCTTATATGCACCATCATCGAATCACTAGGCCCCTGTGCTAATGACCCCATCCAGTCCTAACCACCCTCTGAACTCTAAACATTATAGTTGGATTAAGTTTCTACCCTTCAAGGCTAGGTGTAGGGTGGTGCCTGGCTTTAATTCCCCCACGCTCAGGAGGCAGAGGCGGAGATAGGCAGATCTCTCTGTGAGTTCAAGGCCAGTCTGGTCTACACAGTAAGTTTCGGGACAGCCAGGGTTCTACAGAGACACTTGTATGCACCACCATGCCCAATTGTCGTCCACTTCTTCTATGGGCTAGGGTTGTCTCTGAGCTCTGAGGAGGATCGCACAGCGCTCATGGGTACCAGACACTTCAGATGGGCAGCATCACTTTCAGCAGCTCTAAAAGGTAGGCATCTCCTGGCATTATATAGATGAAGGAGCCGAGACAAAGCAGTAAGGTAGTCTGCCCAAGGAATGAAAACCCTGGGCATGGCATGAACTCTCAAATGTAGACTCAAATAAATTCTCTTTTCTTGCTACTCTTCCAAAGGGAATAGAAGTCAAATTAATATTTAAGCACCCAGCTGGATTCTACTTCTGGCCTAGCCATGTGAAGGCTTCTGCTGACCTGCCCTCAGTGAGACTCATGAGAACTCTTAAAAGCAGCTCTCCGGACATGGTCCTAAGGGCACAACAAATGAAGAAACATTTGTTGAAGGAAATTTAGTCAGTAGGAAAAGTGAGAGTAAGCCTGTGATGTTAGAACTGAGACATCCCCCCCCACCCCACCCCCGGCTTGCATGCTTTTCTTCTCTCTGCTCAGCGCAATTGCAACTCCACCCCAGACAGATGTAGCCAAGAACACGAGGTCTCCTCTCCTCTGGCTCCTGGCCAGAGCTGCTGTCCCTGGAAGGACAGTGTGTCAGTGTTCTCCACCCTCTGCCAGTGACCTACTGCCTCGGGTGCTGGTTTGAGGGGTGCGAGGCTGAGCTGGAGGCTCCTGCATAGCTGCATAGCTCCACTCTTGGCTCTGTGGGAATAGCAGCCTGGCCTGTATTGTGGGAATGCATCAAGTTTCCTTTGGTCTCAACCACAGCAACAGCCTTGGTCCTAATGTTTCCAAAGAGAAGAATTCAGCCAGGATGCGGGAGTGGGGCAGGTAAGAAGTTAATCAGAGCAAGCAAGGCTATACTCTTTAGAAAGAGTGTGCCGAGCTGAGTAGCAGCGGCTCCTAGGCACACAGGCATGTCCCTTATATCTCACCTCTCTTCCCTCTGTTTCTTACTCGTGCCTTTTCCCAGGGTGGGCATGTCAAGGAGAAGGGCGTGCTTTTCTTGGAAGCCCATTTAACACAGAATCGAGACTAATTAAATGTAAAAGATGCAAGAATACAAATGGGGTCTTTGCATTGTGTTTTGGGAGCTCTGAGCTGGTGAGCTGGCCTAGCTGCAGTTGTCCACCCTATACGTCTTAACTACAGGTTATTAACCGCCATTATCTTTACAGCCTATTCTGGACCCCTGAGTTGGTCCAACTGCAGAGACCACCATTACCTTTTGTTTTTTATGTCTTATTTTGGGAGGCCTGTTGATCAGTCCCCATCAGGAGCTAGCCTCCTGCCTAGGACTGAGACCCAGAATCCTTGACCCAGCTCAGGGACAGGGGTTAGGTGCTGAGAAAGATAACTCCAGGCTTCTGCCCCTCACCCCACTGCTAAGATAGGATTGTAGCCTAGAGGACCGAGTCTGTTTCTCCCTGTTTGCGCAGCCAAAGTCAGTACAGCAATTTTGCCTGGGGGAGAAGTAGGTCACAGAGCAGGAAGTTCTGTGTCTCTAAAAAGATCTCAATCATTGGGACCTTGGGAGCTCAGTCCGGTGCTCCAGTGTGGGTCTCTGTCTCTATCTCCATCCATCACCAGATGAAGGTTCTATGGTGATATGCAAGATATTCATTGCTATAGGATAGGGTCGTTTCAGGTTCCCTATCTTCATCTGCCCAAGGAAGTAACTGGGGACATCGCCTTGGGCTCCTGGGAGCCACTCTAGGTTCAAGTCTCTTGCCAGCCCTAAGGTGGCTTCCTTAACTAAGAATTGTGCTTCTGTGCTCCCCTATCCAGCCTTCCTTTATCCCAATCATCCTGTTTCCCCAAGTTCCCCCCATCCTCCCCTATGAGGAGTGGAAGGAGGGAGAAGATGAGCAAGGAAGTCAGGACCACGAGGGGTGCACCCACCCATTGAGACAGTGGGGCTGATCTATTGGGAGCTCTCCAAGGCCAGCTGGACTGTGACTGAAAAAGCATGAGATAAAACCGGACTCTCTGAACATGGCGGACAATGAGGGCTGATGAGAAGCCAAGGACAATGGCATGGGGTTTTGATCCTACTTCATGTTCTGGCTTTGTGGGAGCCTAGTCAGTTTGGATGTTCACCTTCCTAGACATGGACGGAGGGGGGAGGACCTTGGACTTTCCACAGGGCAGGGAACCCTGACTGCTCTTTGGACTGGAGAGGGAGGGGGAGAGGAGTGGGGGGAGGGGGAGAAGGGTGGGAGGAGGGGGAGGGAAATGGGAGGCTGGGAGGAGGGGGAAACTTTTTTTTTTCCTTTTCTCAATAAAAAAAAAAGATCTCAATCTCAGGTAAAAACCAAGGAAGGCAAAGATTGAGTCTGAGAATTCTTCCTAAATGTGGTAAAGTGTACTAAAAGACAGTAGATTGGAGGTACCGGCTACACCATAGACTGGCTAGTTTTCTAGAAGAAGTCAAGGAAATAGGGAGCAGGATGGTTCTTTAGGGGACAGAAAAACAATTGACAACAACAAGGCCTCAAACACTGCCTCCAGTCACCATTGCTACAAAAGGAAACGAAATTTGATTGGAATAGCCGTGAAGTAATTTAAGGCCCACTGGTGAATGGATTACAGCAGCTAGTGGAGCTAGCAGCTCGTTATGGTCAAGAAAGAGTGTCTACCAATACCGTGGTCAGTGACTGAGTGACGTGCTCCACAGGCTATGGTCTCTGGGGAGTTCAGTCACAAGTTTCAGTTTGAAACAATGGACTCCATGAAAAGAAGCCCAGCCAGTCACTGAGCAAAGAGAAAGGCATGCAAACCAAACCA
>NW_004949099.1:14337578-14359303 GCF_000317375.1 Microtus ochrogaster | reverse complement strand
TGATTTAAGGAAACTATGGTTTGAAAGTGTAGAATGATATGGGAACAATGTTACGTCAAATAGTTTGTCAGTGGAAATACAAATTACAAAAAAAAAAACCAAAAGGGAAAAATTAAATTTCTGAATTTGCAAAGTATATAACTTAACAGAAAGTTCTGGAAAGAGGGACTGAATTGACCAGAAGAAAGAAGGTGAGATCTCATAGAGAGGTTGTACAGGCACTGAAATCCAGATGTGTAGGAAAGGAACGAGAAGAGTGAATGAACAGAACCTGAGAGAAATGTGAACCATTGCTCAAGACACCAACATCTCACAACCAGAGTTTCAACAGAAGATTAGGGAGAGGGCAGGGAGACTCGGGCATTCAGAGAAATGATGTCTGAAAGCCTTGATTTATACACAGATAAAGGATAGCAAACTTCAAATAGTATAAACACAAGAGACTCCCCCCTCTCCCCCCCAACAGATGCAGCAAAATGCCAAATGCTGAAACCAAGAAAACCTTGAAAGAAGAGAGAGAAACAAGATTCAGTCAGTTACACGGGAGCCCAGTAAGGCTAACATGATTTTTTTTTTTTAAATCAGGAGCAATGGAAGACTATAAAGTAAGTCAATGAGCTCAACAAGTTAAGACAAATAAACAAATGAGGGATTCTTACAGGTAGGTTTTTTATTGGGCTGGGGAGATGACTGAGCAGTTAGAGTGCTTTCTGATATTTTAGAGGACCAGAGTTTGGTTCCAAGCATCCATATCAGGCAGCTCACAGCACCCATAACTACAGCTCCACGGGGTCTTATGCCCTCTTATGGCCTCCATGGGTACCTACAAACACATGTGCATACACACATATAAAAAATAAAAATCTTTCTTAAAATCCTGTATCAAAGTTATCTCTTAAAAATAAAGGCGTTTTCAAATAAATAAAGACTGAGTGTTTTGCTAGCAACCTCCTTGATAAGAAACACTCTTTCCGTTTAACCTCTTGGGTTGAATCTTTGCTTTATGCAAATGTAAGTACGTGATCATAAGAAACCAATGTGAACGCACACTGCTGCTTTCTTAACTGATTTAAAGAACGATCACACAGGATGAAATGTGTAGAGTTTGGGTCTACAGCGTGGTGCAACATGGGACATCCATCACGAACTGTGAAGACGATGGATGGCAGGAAAAGTGAGCTGAGCTAAGGAAATAGCCTGGGATGGTCATTTGAGTCCACAGGGACAAACAGCAGGAAGCAGCCATAATAACAGGAAGGCAGATGTAGCACAGGCATAGATAGTACATGCTTCCCTTCTTGAAGGGGCATAAAATTATAAAAAGCAATAACAACGTGCTGCTGGGTTTATAACATTTACGGATATAACATGTACAAAATAAGCCCTCAAATGGAGTTGAGGTGTGTGAATAATACTTCTGTGTCTCAATGGAATTAAGTTGATAGGAATCGGGAGCCAGTTCTGATGAGTTAAGATGTATATAGTAAGCCCCAGGCAACCACTAAGGAAATAACTCAAAATATACAGTGGAAAAAATATTAAAGAAATGAAAATGCATCCTGTATCTATTTAGAGATTTATTGCAAGGACTTGGCTTATACCGTTGCGGGGGCTGGCAAGGTCCTGGCCACATCCTGGGGGGTGGGGTGTCAGGGAGGGCTGGCTGCAACTTTCTGGCTGAAGCTGGCATGCGGTCTTCTTCCCATGGATGTCCTCAGTGTACCTTTCAGCTGGCTGGACGAGGCACATCGAGCCTGTGGAGGATGATACCCTTTTCTTACAGTCAAATGGGCGTGGTTCTCAATCACAGTTATAAAATTTAACAGTGGAATGAACGTTTAATCACTGATGAGAGGGATATCCTGGTTAAACTGTCACTTAAAACTGACCATCATCATATAGCCTCACACACTCTTCTCTGCCTTCGGCTTCGCTTTAGGTATAGACATTTGGGGTACCCTTACCCCTACCTAAATCCCCCCACTCTTTGACTAGGCAGAGTCTGCAGGACCCCAGCCCAAGACGGGAAAGCTAACGTAGAGCTCAGTCAATTCCCGAGTCAGGCCGCGTTCTTGTCTACTGTGGATTCTTCGATTTTCTTGTCCAGAGCCTTACACATTTGGAGATGGTGTCCGTTCTCTCCTGGATGGTGCTTGCTCATGCAAGGCCAACTTTGACACGTTATTTTGGCTGCCACAACCCCCTGGATTCATAAGCCAGTGTTTTCTGTCATCACTTTTGCTAAGCGTCCCAGGATCCAAATAAATACAGCATCCCCTGAGTGGCGTTACAGCTGTCTTCAGGTATTCTGAGAGAGATTCCTGTTTTAACATTCCCCCCCACCCCATTTCCCCTGAGCCCAACATCGAATATTTTCTTACTGCAAAGCCTGACTCAGGATAGAAAACCAGCAGATAAACACTGCCATATGTTTTTAAGCCTCGCAGGAGGATGTACGTGTGCGAGGTTGATACCACTTTAGAATTTCCATTCGAGGACCTCTTATCATTTGGAGCTATTGGAAACAGAAGAGGGCATCTGGGCTGGGGACTGCCCTTCCTGTTCCCTCTAAAGACGTTTGCAATTTCTATTGGAAAAAGTGCAGCTGGGACCTGAAGACTCAAAGATGAACAGGCAGGGCAGATGCCAGCAAAACACAGTTACGCTTATTTACAGTGGCAAGTGCGGACAGTCTGTATCACTGCAGATGCTGGGCATATGCTAAGCTCTTTGCAGGGTGAATCTCAAAACCACAGCGGGGTGGTAGTTTCATGCTTCTTATCCCAGTTTCAGATACCCACAGCCTGAATGACTTGGGGACAAAGTGAGAGAGGGGAAGCTGGGGTTTGACCTTGTGTTTGTCAATTTCGGGAGCTCATGTACACAACTGTTGGCTGCCCAGAGACACAGTGCATGACGAGTTTCTGATATTACCCATGGCACTGCTTTGAACCCTTCACAATCCTCTCCTCATAGAGCTGCTGTCCTTGAGTGCCACTGGCTATGACGTGGCTCTGAAAGTCATTGTGCCTAAGCTCCAGTGGAAGAGAAAGATTCTGAAGGAATGGTAAGGGTGACAACCTGCCCCCACGGGAAACCCCCTTTTCTGTTCCCTTGCAACATGTTGTCACAGAAAAGTAACCCTGGTGCCTGGGAAACCACGTCACTTAAGACTCTGGTTAAATGATTAATTTTCTTCGTATTAACTTAAAATGAGCCCGTTTAGAGGACTACTTTTTCCTTGAAAGCATTGCTCATTACGCTATCATTCTAAGTAATTAAATCAGAATAAATGGCTCTACGAAGCTATTTTAATGTAACATCTAATTATATCTGACCCAGACTGTGAACTGTAATCATTAAGCACATGAACTGTGTAATGTTCTGCACATTCCTTAATAATTTATATCGCAGGGTTCAGCCTGCTTGGAGCTGCCGGCATCTTCCAAGACACCTGTTCTCTGCCTGAGATTGCAGAGGTAGCCTATCTGTCCTCAGATGTCCACCTGAGCAGCCTTCCTGTGCAAAACACTTCCCACATGACTAGCACAGAGGGGCAGATGTTAACTGGTCATTCCTGTTGTCCTAAATGGAGCTAAGCAATGCCTGTGAGAGTTCAGTTCCCAGTGGAGGACAGACTGTGTTTGTTTCTAGTTTCGAGGCACAATAATTATCTTGACGAGGAGTTTTGGTGGGAGGGATGACTTTTGTATGCTTCTGGTAGTTGGTAGTTTTCCAGACTTGATGGACAATGGCCCTGCTGGGAAGGGGACCTCACCCTTGACTGGCTCAGTCTTAGCCCCCAAGGTGTCTAGACCACAGAGTGTTGCTCCTAGAAGGGCTCCCTTTTGGTTTGCCTTTGCATTTTGAGGCATCTAACTTGGCCGTGGGAAAGAGTCCTTGGCCGCGGCTCAAGAATAGAACTCTCCAAAACCAGGAAGGATGTTTCAACCAAATTTGGAAAGACACGGCAGTATGACAGGTTTTGTTTTGGATTTGTGATCAAGGAATGAGAAAAAAATCATAGCTGTTGCTAAAATTAGTTTCCAGTTTGGATCTTTTTCTTTCCCGTCTTCTTCTGTAAGCATCGCTCTTGCTGGAATAGAGTTATGATTCTTTTAAACATACAAACATGTCAGACTTCGGGAAATGACGATGCCTTTTCTTAGGGAAGAGCAGAAAAGAAAAGGTTTGCATTTCCCAATGGAAGTACCCAAAGTTTCAACGAGAGAGAGAGAGAGAGAGAGAGAGAGAGAGAGAGAGAGAGAGAGAGAGAAAGAGCGAGCGCACCACAGTTTGCATGTAGAGACCAGAGGACAGATATTTCAGGAGGAGATTCTCACCTTCCAGCAGCTTCCGGCTGATTCTTCTGTCTATGCAGTCTCTGCCTCCTTTACTCTAGGAGAGCTGGGAGTACAGATGTATGCTACCACATCGAGTCTTTTTGATGAGTTCTAGAACTCAGACTCAGGTTCCCGAGCTTGCCTGGCAAGTGCTTTCGCCCCCTGAGCCTTCTCTCCTGCCCTGCAATTGGAAGCTTTCTAATGCTACTGATGGACATAAAGCCTGCCCCGCATTCCAGCCTTATCCAGGAACTTACTGTGCACTGCCCAGAGGTTGGGTTAATCTGCTTGGCCATCGCACTTCTGTCAATATCATTTGCTGGATGCACAAAGGTTAGAATCTTCAGTTACTGGCCACTGTCCTCACCCTGCCAATGGTGTCTTTTAGTACACTGTGAATACCTGCTCTAAAACAAGCAAAGAGCTGCATGTCGTGACACACACCTGTAATCCAGCACTTGGAAGACAGAGGCAGGCAGATCTCTGTGAGTTTGTGGCTTGCCTGGTCTATTGGCCAGGCAGACTTACATAGTAAGACCTTGTCTCAAGGAGGAGGGTAGGGTAGCTCAACAGTTAAGAGCCCTGGCTGCTGGTCCAGAGAACTCAGGTTCCCTTGCTAGGACCTGCAGGGTAGCTCATGACTCAGATTCTAATTTCAGGGAATCTGTAGGCACCACACATACAATTCATATACAGACATATAAGCAGGCAAAGCACCCATACACATAAAATAAAATCTGGAAACTTCTATTTCCCTAAGTACTTCTGGGCCTCGGAGTCTTATAGGAGATAAGGGCTGGGAAAAACTATTGTTATGGCAATAAATCTTAGTGTTACCTCTTTAGACCTGGGGCCACTTTTTGTATGCATTATCCCATCAGACAGACAGAAAACCTAAAGTTCAGAGAAGCTAAGTGACGCACCAAAGAACATATAGCAAATGTGTCATATATCAACTGAATATCCTCTTGGACCCACACAGTGTTATTATGATATTTGCTTTCTAGGATAGATATGTAAAATGTGAAGCACAGAGGACATCAGTTCATCTACAGACATTATTTGGACTTGATCTTGTGTCATTTCCTGTGTGTCTTTGCTTATTAGCTTCACATTGATGAGACAGGGCATAGTACTGCTTTCCTGTGTCACTTTATGAATGAGGACGAACTAGGACACCCATTCTCTCCCAACCCCGGCCTCCGGGAAGAGAACAAGAGCCTTTTTCTACCTCAAGGAAGTCGTTTTTAACTCCAAAAATGTGTGTGTTTCAGTGGGCATGCTCTTCCCACAGCTCCCTGAATAATACAAACTCAGCTGTGGAGTTCTCCATGTCTGTCTTCTGTGTAATTTCTATGTCATGCAATCAAGACTGCTGCCTGAGAGACTTCAGCAGATGAATTATTCTCTACTCCACTTCTGCAAAAAAAAATTAGACTCTTTGATGTGAAAATTACACATACTCGGAGATATGCTAATGCACGAACGGCTTGAGCCGCACGGGAGGGGGGCAGTGGCTGATAGACACGCAGGCGCTGGCGTCATTGGCACCTGCAGGGGACTGCTTATTCCTAAGTGTGGAAGAGCTCTCCAAGTCTTCCCACTTCAGAGACTTTTAGTTTGAAAGCCCTTGATTTCTTCAACCTGGTGGGAGTGATTCTAATGTAAGATATGACCCCTGGGAAATATGGTGTCCTGGGCCAGGTGAGTTGAGAAGAGGGGATACTCGGAATACTGGGACCATTCCGTTCAGTCCTCCAGGCTCTCTCTGACACCTGTTTCTGGGACATTAAACATTTGATGTGTAGCAGGGCATAAAACAGACATGAAGTTTGCCCTCTTGAGCTTTTTAGTGCTTACGATGATGCCTATTGGTAAAGAAGAGGAAGAGCCCTTGGCCAGGAAGCTTATTTGTGGTAAAGATGAGAGGTAGGGACCACAGGACATTCTCAGGGAGGGGCAGAGGTGCAGAGAGCTCAGGCTCCACTCCTCACACCTGGCAAAGCTGAACTGGTCTTGTCCCACCATCTTTGGGGATTCCTAGGGCTGCCAGACATGGCTACTTATCACAAGCATTTGAGGAGTTATAGGACCTGAGTCCTAGGTCCAGGCTCGGTGCTTGTAGCAAGCCACTGACCTAGGGTTTCCCAGCTGGACTTCTAGGGTGGGTCCCTGGGTCTTGACTTGTCGCCAGCCACTTCTCAGTTGAAGCCAGGGGTGAACTGCCCAGATCCCCTGGGAGACTTTGCCAAGGTAGGGAGAGAAGGAGAATGGACAGAGAGGAGCAAACAGCAGGGGAGGGGCAGGCTCTGTTTCTTTCTTTTTTCTGTATTTGTTTTAGCACATCTATGTTTGCATGTGCATATGTAAGTGTATGTGTGTGCATGTGCTTGTGGAGGTCAGAGGTCAACTTTAGGCTGCTATTTGTTGTGAACTTTTTGCCTTATATTTGGAGACAGTGTCTCTCCTTTCCTGGTATTTATTGCACAGGCTAGGTTGGTTTGCTAGGAAGGCTGCCTCTGTCTTCCTGGCACTGGGATTACAATCATGCTCCACCAAGCTGGGTTTTTCAGCTTGGGTTCTGGGGGTTGAACTCAGGTCTTCTTGCTTGCATGGCAACTACTTTACTGATCAAGTTATCTCACCAGTCCTTGCCACATTGTAATGTTGATAATTAATGAAAACTTACAAGAAAGAGACAAAGAAAGCCCTTAGACTCTGCATCCAGACTCCTTGAATGGTAACTTTTTATCCAGGTGCTGGTGGTCTATCCTGACTTCACTAAACATGCACATATTTTTCCATAGGTGGATATATTCACATGTGCACACATCATATTATTTACTTTTCTGTGACTCTGATAAAACACCATGATCGGGGCTGGAGAGATGGCTCAGAGGTTAAGAGCATTGCCAGCTTTTCCTAAGGTCCTGAGTTCAATTCCCAGCAACCACATGGTGTCTCACAACCATCTGTAATGGGGTCTGGTGCCCTCTTCTGGCCTGCAGGCATACACACAGACTATTGTATACAAAATAAATAAGTATTTAAAAAAAAAACACCATGATCAAGGCAACTTATAGAAGGAAGGGTTTATTTGGGCTTAGATTTCAGAAAGTTAGGGTCCATAATGGTGGCATACATGGCAGCTGAAGCTCGGAGCTGAAAGCTCACTTCTCAAATTGCAGGAACAAATCAGAGAGTGAATTGGGAATGGCATATGGCTTTACAACCTCAAAGCCCTTCCCTAGTGACGTACTTCCTTCAGTAAGCCCACATTTCCTAGACCTCCCAAAACAGCTCCACCAACGTCCATAGATGACATTCTCATTCAAACCACCTCACCACACAGGAGTGTGCCTGCAGGTATGTGCAAACCATTGGGTAGACTGTGTTAGGGAAATATCCTTAAACAACGTGCTCAAATGGTGTCGGAAGGGGGAACTAACTTGTTTAAAATACAGTATCTGCTCTACCCCTAGCCCTTTGCCACATATGTATTTTGAGTCAGAGTCTTTCAGTGTTGCCCAGACTGTCCTCAAATGCACATTTTTTTTGTCTTTGCAGTCTACGTGCTAGATTAAAGGTTTACATTACCACACCCTGCTCTCTCCAATATTTAATTAACTAGTGAAGTAATGTGTGTTCATGTGGGTGCCCTTGTGAATGTGTTTATGCAAAGGTCAGAGGTCAAGCTGTGGCATTGTTCCTCAGGCACCATTCACCTACTATTTTGAGACAGAGTCTCTCATTGGCCTGGTACTCATCAATTCAGACAGGCTGACTGGCTTGTGGGCTCCAGGATCCACCTGTCTCCACCTCCCCAGCTTCAGGATTTCAAGCATACAGCACTGAACTGCCCTTCGTTCCTGGACTCTGGGGCTTAGCCTCAGGTCCGCATACTTGCACAACAAACACTTTATTGACTGAGTCTTCTTCCCAACTCCTCAATGCTTTTGTTAAAGCAAATGTAATTGATGGGCTCATAGCATGAACATCCATGACATTTCAACTTAGTTTTCTGAGAAGTAGCAACTCTCAGTACGGACTCTGGTTCTGAAGTGAGTCCTCACCACTGATGCTGCCTCTCTTTAACCAAGCACTCTGCTAGTGGGATGGGTTCGTGGACTCTAATGGAGGGTGAAGGATCGCACCCCGGGGGAAGGCCTATTGGATAATCATTTTGTGCTTTCTCAACCAGGGCCTTCCCTAGGGTGGAAGTTCTTATTTAAGAGTGATCTTGCCTGTAAGGGGATATTTGGCAATGTCTGAGGACATTTTTTGGTGGTCATTTGGGGTGGGGGTGGGGGCTGCCACAGGCATCTGGTAGACGAGGTCAGGGACACTGCTTACAATACTTAAGACAGCCCCATAGCCAAGAATTATCCAGTCCCAAATGTGAGCAGTGCCCAGGTGGGTGGGACAGAGGCGTACAAGCATATATTCAGGAATGGACAATGTCATGGGGAAGATGATGCAATGTATGGCTTGACCTTGGGGCTTACAGTACATCCAAGCCTAGTAAAGGCCCTAGAACCGTGGTTCTAAACCTACGGGCTGCAATCCCTTTAAGGATGAACGACCCTTTCACAGGGGTTTCCTAAGACCTTCAGAAAACAGATATTTACATTACAATTCTAATACTAGTGAAACTATAGTTATGAAATAGCAATGAAAATAATTTTTTGGTTGGGGTCACCGCAGAACTGTATGAAAGGGTTGCAGCATTAGCAGGGCGTGAACTCCTGATCTGGAAGGTCCACAGTGAAGTAATGAAAATGAGTAGCTGCATGTCTTTTTTTTTTTCCTTGATGGACCTGGCTGTTCTTGGGGGCTGCTTGGGGAATCATGGCTTCAGAAGAAGTCATGAATCTGCCTTCCATGGACTTCAGCCAATATGACCATGACCTCCATGGCAGTGACAATCAGGGTCTCTAGTCTGAACTCCTTAAGGGTAAGTCCAGCAGTCTGGCTGTCTTCAACTCAGTCGTGTTAAACTGAGTCATGAGTGGTGCCTGGAGGCCAGGGATGACACCAGCACGGCGTTCCCTCCTCTTCTCAATTTGCTGGCTGAGAAGTAAATACCAGTGATTGATAGTGTAACTGGCACCTCACTTCATAAGTCAGGGGACATCTATTACAAAGTTAAACCCACAGAGACACGCGTCACTCTGCCCGTGTGATTATTTTTGATGATTTGGTGCTAATTGCCAACCTGACAGAATCTAGCATCTTCTGGGAGGCAAGCCCCTGGCTGTGCCTTCCGGGGATCATCTTGATTATGTTAATTGATGCGGCCCATTTTAATTGTGGGTGGGGCCATTCCCTGGGTTTGGGATCCTGGGCTGTGTAAATGGAGAGAGTGAGTTGTGCCCAGGGATCTATCCTTGGCTGTGATTCCCACAGCATGGCCTTCCCTGCAGTGGCTGACTGTACCCTTCAACTACAAACTCCCTCAAACCCCTTGCTTTCATGGGGGAGGGGGGTGTGCCCTTTAGTCAACTGGATCTTCCCTCCCGTGCCCCATGCTGCAAAACCCGGGCTGGGGAATAAGAGAGCCCTTGGAAGAGTAAGCCTCTCCTCAGTGTCAGTGTATGCAAGAATGAACTCTCCCTGAAGTTGCTCTTGTAGGGAGATTCTGTCATAACAGCGAGGAAAGAAGTGAAGACAATTTTCTTTCACATTTGGGCTTTAGCTCTAGGCTCTGTCTAGAGGGATTTCAAATGGAAGCCAAGAAGCGTGCTTTGCCGGATCCTCCAGTGGCAGCCGGCCTCTACTGGAGATCTTTCTCCGCACACAGAGGCACACAGAAGTTAATGTTTAGCTTTCCGTATTGTGACAGAGGCTCCTGGCTGCCGTCTGTGACCCACTCTCCCCTCCCTAACAGAACCACAAGTTTATTTGAACTACCAATACACCCAACACAGAGACAATATCCCTGCTTGACTTAGAGCCAGGGCTGTGTGGGACTGCAAACGCACAGGACTTTTGGGAAGACTGTGGAAGATGTTGGTAATTCTCGGAGGTGCCCACTCATTTTCCTTCCCTACATCCATTGGCATGTACCCGGAATGCACGTAGGATACCTTGGCTCTTGCATCCATCTTGGGCCATAAGGTGATCTGGAAAATAGAAAACATTCTCTCTGTGTTAGTGAAGCAAAAAGAGGAGCCTGCATACCCAGAGACGCCACCACTCTGCCACACCACTGTTAGACTACTTGCTTCTAGGATTTTCTTTTATATGTCCAAGAAAAAGGTTCTAACCTATTTGAGCTGTTGAGTTGTGCATGTCATTTCAGTTTTAGTAGATATACTTTTTAAGACTGTTTTTAGTGATCCATACAGTTTTCTCCCATCCCCTCCCTTCTTCCCCTTCCCCTTACTAGATATACTTAATGGCTTCTAAACTTGGCATGTAGTACATGTGCACACATGTAGCGTGTGCATATGACTTCTCATGAGTTAGAAAGTTTGCAGGGAGCTACATTAGAAGCATGTGTTAACTGTGATTACACGCCTTAACACGGGCAGTGTTTGACCCACGCAGAGGAAGTGAGTTCTTTGGAGAAAGGCCCATTTTTTATTCCGCTCATCGTCTATATCCCCTGCACAACCCCTGCTCCACTGTTGAGCACATGCCTAGAGTGAGCCCCGCCTGCATCAGACAGAAAAGGGCACAGTGACCTTCTTACCCAAGCTTTAAATTGGGCTCCTTTGCTTCCTGACTGGTTGACAGTACCCAGGACCCACACGGCTGGGCAGAGACAGTCTCGAGTAGTGCAGAAGGACAGAAGCCAACTCCTTAGCTTAGACTGAAGCTAAGAGACCTGTGGAGTACCGTCACTGAGGGGTCGTGCAGGAGGAAGATGTAACAGGCCCCTCGACCTTAGCACAACTGACGTCATAATGGAAGTACCGTTCAGGCCTCGGAATCCAGCACATAGATGGGCCAAAACGAGAACACCCAGTTCATCAAAGTCCATAGTTCTGAAGTCCATCAAAGTCTGTAGTTCTGGAAAGCCCCTAAATGTGTTGACCTTGCTTTTTGGCTTCTGCAGTTCTGCTTCTGGCTAACTCAGGTGTGTCAACCCAAGATGTGGTTTTGTTCTTTTTGTTTTAATATTTATTTATTTATTATGTATATAATATTCTGTCTGTGTGTATGCTTGCAGGCACCAGACCCCATTATAGATGGTTGTGAGCCACCATGTGGTTGCTGGGAATTGAACTCAGGACCTTTGGAAGAGCAGGCAATGCTCTTAACCTCTGAACCATCTCTCCAGCCCCCTGTGGTTTTGTTCTTAAAAGCTCACTCTGAGAAAGACTTAGGACTGTACTTGGGTCCTGAACTCCCAGCGTAGTTGCCGACTGGCTAATAATAAGGACTTTCTATTGGATTGAATGTGTGTCTAGTAGTCTTCTCTGGTGGATAACTCACATTACTGGAGGCCCCAAAAGATTCCCAGAGAACAGATCTCAGGACACTGGGGGTCTTGGAGCCCCTTGGAGCAGGGAGAAGTGCAGTGGTCAAGGGACTCATAGGGGTGTGCATCCAGAAATGTTTTAGGGTTCTACAATTCAGTCACCGAAAAAGGGAACAAAATTGGAAGTCACCTACCTGGTCTAGCACCTCTAGAGGTAAGTCTGGCTAAGGTACCTTCTATTTAGGACACAGAGGAGGGGCCCAGTGTGGCCAACAATCCAGTTTTGGGGATCCAGATGAGATATTACTAGACTCTCCTGCTCTGTTGAGGTGTATAAATGTGCAGTGTCCACCCCTGAGTATCTTTACTGTGTGTCTCTGTCAGTTCTGTTGGTTGGAGAAACAGATTTAAAATGGAAGGGAGAGTGATCCTACCAGGGGCCTCAGTGCCCCCCTACCCCCCGGCCCAAGGCAGTGCATGCTCTCCTGCCTGCTCACGGGCTGTGCGTGGCTACCCACTTACACCATGCACCGTCTTCCTGAGACCGTGACTGCACCAGCATCGGTGGCAAGTATGGCTCCATCAGTGGTGACAGAGGGGTGGCTCTGCCCTCAGCCCAAGGGGAATTTTGTGGGCCAGTATGGATATGGTGTTTCCTGACCTTCTATGAAATCGATTGACCCTCTTTTGGAGTTGGCTGGCCCAGGGATTGTTCAGGCTATCTAGAAGAGGCTAGCTGGGAGACCCCGCCCACCCTTCCCTGTTTCCCGTTATCAACCAGTGGCTTTCTCTTGTGTGCGGATACCACCTAACCCCTTCACCCCTGCTTAAAACTTGTGCTCCTTGTTGGGAATTCAAATCCTTTTGGCTTGGCCAGGTCACCCAGAGAAATCCCAAATCTCTGCCCATTCATTCAATCCCCAGGAAACTGACTGAGAGCACCTCCTCTGATCCCAAGACCAGGAGTATTACTGTTCATTTTCTCCTTGCCTCTTGCGCTTCTTTTTCTGCACCCCCATTAACAGTCTGGTTCAGTACTTGCATAGAACAGAGAAAGGCCTGGCCTCTTGGGGGAGTGAGGTGGGATCCTGTCTACTACCACCTGCTTGAGAGTGGTGTGCACACAGCACGGAGGAAATCCTTCCCTGAGTTGTGTACTCCCTGGGAAGGGGAAGCAATGTAGCTCAGATAGAGTGGATTTTCCCCTCGTTTCTGATCAGATAGCTATCCCAATACTGACCAAGGTAAGGAAGCTCTGGACAGTTTTTGCCAGGCCGTCTCTAGAATTGAAGGAAGTTGCTAGAAAATAAAATATTGCTTTTGTTATGCGGTTGATCTAGATTTTAGAAAAGAAACTTCCAAAGTTATAAGGGTTTGACAGTATGCATAGATATATGATAGTTATCATACAACTTCTAGTTATTGGAGGTTGCTCAAAAGGTTTACAATTACTGTTGACTCTGTAGAAGCAAAGCAAAGCAAACAAATAAACAATGAATAAATAAAAGAGATCCCAGAGGGGTAAGCCAGAGACAGTGCAAAAGGAAGGGGGAGAGAAGGAAACTCTGCCCTATGTCAGTGCTCAGACATTGGGACCCTGGAATGAGGCCAGCGTCCCATCTCTCTGACAGACCTGATTCTGTTTCTGCCTGTTGGCCAGTTTGTTTATGGGCAGTTGACAATACAGCCGTGCTAGTATACAAACAAACAAATGACTGACTTTTGGCCAGGACTGTCCCTAACCACCCCTCCCTCTGTAGAGGCCCTCCTGACGGGGACCCCAGAGATAGATATACAATGCCTAAATCACACATGAGCAGGGACTTCTGGGCCACCCCATATGAGAGTCTGTACAGTTTCAGCCAGTCCATCAACCCAGCCAGCCTGCTGCCAGTTTAGACAGCACCTGAGTTAGGGCTCTCGAACTCCACCAATCAGATGAGGGGCACATCACATTTATGGTGGTGCACTGGGTGCAAACAAGGATCCCTAGCTAAGACTGCTGAGTTACCCAGACCCAGATACTCCTGACTGAGAAAAAAATTCCTGGATTTGGGTTGCCTCTCACCCTGGGGTCCAACAATGGCCTGACCTTCACAGCCAAAGTTTTCCTAAATCTGGCAAAGTTCCTAAATGTTGATTGGAAACGACACTGTGACTCGGGGCCCCAAAACTCAGGACAGGGAAACTGAATATGTCCTCCAGACCAGAGAAAATTGGGCCGGTCACCAACATTTTGCCCTCCTAAGGGCCTGAGGCACCCTACACTGAGAATTTCAGGGTAGAAATTGCTAACCATTTCCCTCCCAAAGTCCCAGTGGGTTATGCCTCAGATGGACCTAGAGGCTATGCCCTTGCAGGTGACTGAGCCTGCCCATAACTTCCAGCTTGGTGATCTTTGTAGGTAAGGGGATCCTGACCTGGAGCCAATGTGGAAAGACCCATATCCCCTGGTCCTCACCACCACCCCCCCCTACAGCAGTGAAACTTGCCAGTATCACCCTGTGGACCCACCATCACACACTGAAGGAGGTCACAGAAGATGATGACAGATGGGTTGTTACCAGGTCCTCTGACTGTCACTAAATATAAGACTATCACAGGCCCTACAAATATAGTTGTCCTATTGTGTGTGTGTGTGTGTCTGTCTGTCTGTCTCCTCTCTGGAAAGGTCACCACAACATCTTATAGCCGGGATCTAGCTATGAGAAATAAGGAAGACCAGAACTGGGTCACTCATAGCCAAGCTACCCACTGAGACTCAACCCATCTTCCAGGTAGATCTCTGTAAAATATTACAACCAGAAGGTATGGGGAGTGGGGATGATTTGCTCGCTCCTGGGGAGGAACACACCCTGGGGCTGTGAGTCCAGAGGTGAGAGAAGGGGCTCCAATCTATCCTGTACTGTGCTTGCCTGGCTGATGCCCTTTCTACCCCTGAAGCTGCCAAAAGCCAGGCGAATCCTCCTTGTAGTACTCTGGTCCCTTCATAGTCCTGGGAAGGAAACTATCGTCATCTGTCTGTGGTTACAGGCAATGCAATCCCATGTCCATAAAGGTTAGGGCCTGGCAGGAAGCCAAAGATTATTATTGGGAAACTGGTAGAACCTGGGGAGTCACGTGATACCTGGATGGTCCAGAGCCAGACAACGAATTTACTATCCAAAAGAAACTGTCACCTAGAGTAATCCAGCCCATTGGCCCAAACTGACCCTTTTCCATACCCCTGAGATATAAGCCCTCTAAGGTGTGAATCCCTCAAATTCCAATTTCCTCAAGAATTCCTTTGGTCACCTCAGATGCCAAAGGCCCAGGAGGCAGTGGCAGCCGGCCCTCAGTGTTCGGGATGCTGGAAAAAGTACATTGTTTCCTTCCCTCTTAATTGGATATAGGTCAGGACCTCTGGCTGTGCCTGGACTCCAAGCCTCCTTATTATGTTGGGATTGGGACTAATCAAACAGTATTATTCACATAACCCTAACAGCTGTGAATGGGACCAGCCTAAGCTCACCCTGGGGAACCTTTAAGGGAAGGGTGTTTGTTTAATCTCACCAAGATGCCCTTTAAATAGTTACCCACATGCAGATTCCTGCAGCCATATAGAGCAGGTTTACTTCCAGGAGTGGCAGTTGAGTGTGTTTCCAGGCCTCAGAGACTACCTGGCTTGCTTGCACTAAAGGCTTAACCAAGTGTGCATCTTCTGAATCGTTTGCACTAGAGGAGACCCCTCTCTCCTTTGCGTCTGTGTGCGCGCATGCTATACCACAGGTGTGCATCTATAATGGAAAAGAGAGCCCACCTAAATCTAGATTCTGGGCTTCCCTGTGTGCAGGGAGCTGTCCCCAGTCTCATTCCTCTGTTGATGGGGCCTGGCATTGGGGGCTGCACTGCAGTTGTGGCTTCATTCCTAGTTATGAGGGGTAAAAACTTGAAAGAACTCAGTGCGTAAGTAGACATAGGTTTGGGCCATCAAGAAATTGCTACTTCCTGTGTGGAAGCCCAGTTAGACTCCTTAGCCAAGGCTGTCCTTCAGAATCACAGAGGACAGGGCCTCCCCTTCACGAGACAATGAGGTAGGTCTCTGTATGACATTTGGAGAAGCTTGTTATCACTATGCCAGTTAGCTGGGGGTAATTAGAGAAAGTTTAGCCATTTAGCCATGGTCAGAAATAACCTTCAGGTGAGAGAAAGGAGACACCAAGAATCTAATAAGGGATATTAGTCTTTGTCCTCCTGGTTTCCTGGTTAGCTATTCTACTTACAGCCACGGCTAGGCCACTGATCCTTTTGTTCCTAGCTTTCACTAAGGAACCCTGCTTACTCAATTGTCTACTTAGTTATATAAAAGAGAGACTAACTTTTGTTAAACTACTAATGCTAAGGAGAAGATATAAGGCCCTGCCTTTAGATGAGACCACGGTTTGACTCATGCCCATAGAACCAGTAAGGAATGCAATAGGCCCCCAGACCTTAACACAACTGACACCATAATGGGAGAACCATTCAGGCCTCAGAACCGAGCATGCAGGCAGCAAGACCTGCCGAAATGAGAACAATGACCATCAGAGTCCATAGTTCTGGGAAAGCCCCTAAATACCTTAGCCTTGGCTTTCGTCTTCTGTAGTTGGGCGCCTGGCTAACTGCTTGAGAACTGAGGTGTGTCTACTAAAGGTGCGGTTTCTGTGCTTAAAAGTTCACTCTGAGAAAGGCTCAGGACTGTGTCCTGAGTGTCCAGTGTAGCCACGGGTCAGCTCACTGTTGGCTTGAGCCCATGTCTGAGTGTCTTCTCTGGTGAACACCTCACAACAGATGGGCTTGGCAGCTAAGAAAGATCATCTTAGGGTCCTCCAGGATGCTATCCTGACACCACAGGGATGCTGTGGGTGTTAGTAACCTTTCCAGAGGGCTGGCCTCTCTCTGCCTCATCTCTCTCCTTCTTGCCTCCCTCCTACCCTTGCCCTGGGGAGTAGCAGCAGCAGAGGTCTGTTTATGTTGTGTGTCTGTCACAGGACAGCTCATGCTCCTGTCACATGACAGCTCGTACTGCTCCCAATTTCCTATCCCTGTATTGTCCCCAGGTCTTATTATCATCATTCCCAGTATCCAGAAGGACAAACCGAGGCTCAGCCCTACTGTGCAAAATGGCATGTTTCCAAACAAGGTCATTGCCTAAGGTCCTGGGAGGACGTGACTTCCGCTGGGTACACTATTCAAGCCACTTATAACACCCAAACGTGTAACCGCTGGGGCACACTCAGTCTTATGTAAAAGCCATCTGAGGCAATGCGGAGTTCTGAGAGTGTGTTCCCTGGGGAGGAATTCCACGCCAGATGGCCTGTGTGTGTCTCAAAGCCCAAGCTGCATCCTAAGATGTATTTCGCTCAACAGGCTTGCGGACAAGCCCAGCCTATTTGGCTTTTACTGGGTGTCACCGGTCCATCGATCAGGCACACCCGCATCCAGAAAGCTGTTTCCCTGCATTTTTTATGGCTGCTGGAGACTCCATTAAAGGTGCATTCAGTCAGTGCTTGACAGTGACAGAGCCCAGTCGCTCACCAGCCCTCTCTGAAAATTTATAGGGATCGTAAAAGCCTGGCAGGGAATCCTCTAGCCCCAGCTTTGGGGTTGCAAAGTGGCTGCTTTTGAAGGCAGTGTGCCACTGGAGACCATTTAGTCAACTGGATCTTCCCACCCTGGCCTCAAGCCACAAAACCCAGGTGGGGGAATGATCGAGCCCAGGGACGAAAAGAAACAGTGTCTGCTTAGCCGCATGCCCCCTTCTTACCTTTCCAGGGGCTGGGAGCTTGCCAATGGAGTGCTGTCCTTCACCCTGGTTTGCCATCTAAAGTTCTGCTCTGTTGAAATAACTGGAGTTGTGGGGTTGGCCACGTACCTGCCCCAGCTCCCCACCCCCACACTGCATCTGCAGCAGCATGTGGCAGACCTCTGGGCTGGCCAGTTTGAGACCATGCTAGAGAAAACCAGCCCAGTGATTTCGGGTGGTCCAGCTGATTAGTGTCCCATACTTCGCCTCGCTCTGTCCCCTCACTTCCAGATGTGGTTTCAGCACTCACAGCTGGGCAATCAGACTCCTTCTAGGCCACCAGTTGGCACTGTTAAATGGCTCACATTCTACAGAGATGGTATGATTTTTGGTCTGTGGTCCTCAGCCCTGTCGCCTGCATCCTTCCTCTTCCTCTGCTCTTGCCTGTATCCCAAGGGGCTGGTCCTGCAGGCTACATTGCACAGGCATCCTTGTTAGCTGCTGTCCAGTTTCTTTGGGCTTTTGAAAGGCACTTGTGGACTGGAAGACAAGGGAAGGAGAAGCCAGACAACGGCTTCTCTGCCTCCCTCCTGTCTGGAGCTCCTCTCTGGCTCCAGCTTCTATCAGGTGTCCCCAGCCTCTGTGTTTGCCCACCTGACTGTTCTTTGTCTCTGCTGTCAGGGCAGAGGCAACTTTCCAGTTGTCAAACAACTCTAGACTGCCTACTGTCCCAGGTCATCGTCTCCTCAACACTGTCCTCACTTCTGTCATCAGCTCCCAGAAAGACACGGCTTCCAGCGTAGCTACCCAGTGTGATTCATTTCCATGAATGATACAGGAGAAAAACCACGTGGAGCTGCATGCAACAGGGTAGCATTCAGCGGAGAAGTAGGGAAAAGGCCAGGAAAACATCGCTGAGAAAGAGGAAAAAGGAGTCCTCGGCACGGCTGAACTCCTGGATATAGCTTTGCCTGAAGCTCTTGGTGTTCTCCTTGTAGGAACAAACTCTTCTGCTTTATTTTTTTTATTAATATTTTTTCTCTTGATTTTGCTAAAACTCCAGTCCTTTCAGAAATGCTGGATGCAGTGAGAAGCCAGCGAAATACTTTTTGTTTGCTTTTGCTTTCAGTGCACTCAGAAGATTCCACCAGCGGCAATGAATTTCCTCAGGGAAGAAGTGACTGTGGAAAATTCACCAAAGAATCTTCAGTTAGGCCAGTATGCGGTGTTAGAACTCCAGTGTTCTGGGAAGAGCCTAAGGAAAAACTAGGTCTTGGTTATGTATTGATGTTGATCCTAAAACTTTGTATGCAATTCTGATTAATATAAAGTCTCTGTATTCATATGGCTATACACATATATTAAAATTGGTCAAATCACATGCTATATGTGCAGTTTAGCGCATATCAATCATATTTAATGGAATGCTAAAAGACAGAACTTAAAAATGGGAATGATATTCAACCTTAAAAAGAAGCTGTTGTCACCTGAGTGCTGTTTGGCCTGCGGATGAATCGCAGACTTACCTTACTGAGAAGGAAGGCAGACACAAGTGAATCTGTTGTACCACTCCCCGTGTGAGCTATTCCAGAAAACAGCGAAGAGTTCTCTGGGAGTCTCTTGGATAGGAAATCCCATTGCAACCCACAAGCCCATTAGAGACCCTGTCTCAGGACTGAGAGATGGCTCGGTGCTTAAGAGTGCTTGCTGCTCGTGCAGAGGACCAGAGTTTGGTTCTTGGTACCCACAACAGGAGGCTCACAACCGCTTATAAGTTCAACTCTAAGAGATCTAACACCATTTTCTGACCTCTGCAGGCACCAGTACTTCCACACTCTTTACAGGTGGGTGGTGAGGCACCTGAGAGGTAGCTGGCCACATTGTTATGATTTGTAAATCTGCTGCCCCACTGCCAAGAGACCTAGAAATTCTTGAGAATTGAATTGATGACAGCGAATTATTTTTATGCTCACAGAGTGACTTTGAAGTGCTCTGATCTCACTCGAGAGGGGTCTGACCTCTGGCCTGATGATTATAAAAGTGTTTTGACATGAGTCTCTGAGGATGGGTGACCCAGAGTATTGGTGATATTGTGGCTGATGACAGTGAGACATCCATTGGGACCTAAGGCTTACTCTGGTACTAAGGCAGAGCAAGGAAGAGACCAGAGTGTGGGACTGTGGGTTCAAGGAGGGCAAGCTGACCCCCTAAACTGTGGCCAGAAGTGGCAACCAGAGGACCAGTTTGTACTTCCTCTTCCTCCCACCTTTTCTTCTTTGTTCCATTGTTCTTGTTGACAGAACCCGAGCATCCACTCCCGTATGCCACACGACCCCAGATTCAGCAGCTTTAAAACACAGCCCCATGCTCTGTCCTTGAGGGTCTTTGAGGACCAGGAACTTGACCATGGCTTGGCTGGGCCCTCCACTTCGAGTGTCCCCACAGTTAAGGGGTCTAACTGGGGTCTTTGGCTTCATCTACTAGTGTGACTGGGGCAGAATCACCTCCAGTTACTCAGTGTGGTCACCTTTGGGCTACCGGACTGGGCATCTTGGCTCTATTGGCTGTTGCCAGAGGCTGTTCTCGTTTCCTTGCTACACAGTGGTATCCAATGGGGGAAGGAGGCAAGTACTGAGAGAAAGAGAGGGTGAGGAAGGAGAGAGCAAGACAGGTGAGGAAGGAACAGAGCAAGAGCGGAGCAGGCAGAAGGCACAGACGTGTGGACTCCATCTCAGAGACGGTACCCGGTTACGCTTGCTGTGTTTTGTCTGTCGGAAGCAAACGGCAGTCTGGGAAGACGGTTTGGTTGGTGGAAAGTGCACACTGCTCCTTCAGAGCAGCTGAGTTGAGTTCTCAGCACGCATGTCAGGTTGCTCACAACTGCCTGTATCTCCGGCTCCAGGGAGATCCAACACCCCTGGTCTCCGTAAGCGACTGGACTTGTGTGCACCTATCCCCACACAAATAGACACGTAATTAAAAATCAATCATGAATAGAGTACAGTGTGGTGATCTGTGCTTGTAATTCCAGCCCTGGGAAAATGGAGACAGGTACATCCTTGGGGCAGTCAGCCTAGCCTACTTGGTGAGTGCCAGGCCAGTGAGAAACCCTGTCTTCAAGAAACGTTGGCTGGTGCACACCTGAGAGTACCCCCTGGACTCCACACTCATGTGCACACACATGCGCAAACACCCATAGTTGTGCACCCCCCCACACATAAATAACTGAGCTCCTAGCTCTACGTCTGAATGGTGGAGACTGCATAAGGACATGAAAACAAGGAGGCAGGAATTGCAGAGACGACTGTCAGCCACCACAACGATCATTTATGGCCCCTGCACTGTGCCAGATTCTAGGTCAGACGTCGAAGCTCCTTATTCTAAGATGAACAAGAGGGGGCTCTGGCCATAGAGGTGTTCCGGTATGCATGGGGAACACATAAAATGGGCACACGGCCATGGGCACAGATTTTACCGCAGTAGAGAACAACAGAGAAAACTCTGCTTTGGGAGCCAAGTCACTTCCCTTGTCACATTGGGGTGCTGGCCAGGTGCCATAGCCGGACATTTTTTGTTCCTACCCAAACTCATGTTGAACTTGGTCCCCAGTGCTGTGGTATTGGGGGCTGGTGGGGTATTTGAGAGATAATTGGAGCACAATCTACAACCTCCAACAGTTCTAGATTGAATGTCTTTTTTGAGGGATGAGTGATAAGTTTCCGTAGGAGAGGATTGATCATGCAGCTGGCCCTCACCATAGGCTCTGGGGCTTGAATGCAGGTCCTCAAGCTTGCAGGGCGAGTGTCTCTACTCTCCAAGCCATCTTCCTGGCTCTGCATGTACATTTTACTATGCCTGCAGAGCCAAGACAGCTATTACCACGCTTTGAGAGCAAAAAGATATCCAGAGAAGCTTCCAGTCATTTCATAGGCCTGAGCCCATTTGACTTGCACAGAATATCTTACTCTTTAGAGTAGCTTTGTAAAATAGGTAGTGATGTTAAACTACTTTGCAGATGAGGAAACCAAGGCTCAGGCAGATAAGTGATCTATACAGGTTTCCAAATTCATTGGAAGAAAAGCCAGGAACCTGACTTAGGCAATAGGACTGGAGTTCCTCAACACAGGGGCCAGAATTCTTTTGGACTTGGGTTTAATCAATGTGGTTTCTCATAAGCATGTAGCATAGTTCC
>NW_004949099.1:14313519-14337427 GCF_000317375.1 Microtus ochrogaster | reverse complement strand
AGAGAGAGAGAGAGAGAGAGAGAGAGAGAGAGAGAGAGAGAACACATGATTATGAACTTTGACTCCCAGCGTCAAGCTACCTTAATATTTGTCATAGTGTGTGTGTATCTACCCCCAGGATAAAGGTCTCTCACTCTGCCATGGAGAGAAGACAGTGTTTGGGCTATGGCTTCTATCTCAGCCCCATGTGTGAAATGAACTCTCATGAGCATGGTTTGATTATCATCAGATCAGGTTGCTATGGCTTCCTTGGCTTTTTCTTGCCTCTTCTCTCACCACACAAGAATGAAGTCTGTGTCTTCTCATGAAGAAAGGTTGTTTTCCTCCGCTGTGGAAAATGCTGGGTGAAAAGACTGAGCCTGTGCGTGTCTGTTGTGTGGTGCCACCTTGTCTGGAAGGCATATGGCAGCTGCCTGTGTGACTTATTCTGCTTCCTCCTAACAGGTTGGTGGGGAGGCACAACAGACAGCATCCTAAGGGGAGAGGAGTGCTCAGGGAAGGTAGTGGAAGACAGGCCCCCCGTTGCTGGCCTATTTGATTGACACCACAACCTCCCACTCCTTCCAACCAGAGACTTCCCTTTCTACAGCGAATTACATCCCCTAAAGCCACAAGAGTGGGCTGGAAAATGCATCTCAGTCAATTAGCGTCTTGTCTTTCAGCATGGTATTTGGCAGTCAATGGATTCCTTTCAAGAAAAAGAACATGGCCACATTTAATGATTTGGGAGGTACACCTCGAAGACATGATCCACAAGGACAGTGTAGAGGAGGAAGGTCTGATCTTGAGCTAGGCAGTTCGCCTGTGAGTCCTGCCTCTGCTGTGTGGTAGCCTGGGGGGTTACAACAGCACCAGAGTGTTGCTATTTTGTGCCACTCACAACAGGGATACATAAGGGAAATTTAGTTAGGCAGTTTATATGTGTTTATGTGTTTGTGTTCATGTGTGTATGTGTTTGTGTGTGTCTGTGTACACACAGGTGTGTAGAGGTCAGAGGTTGATTTGGTTGTCTTCCTCAATTGCTCTCCAGCCCCCTCAGTGTGTGTGTGTGTGTGTGTGTGTGTCTGTGTATGTACTTTGTATGTGTGTGAATGTGTGTTCATGTTTGTGTACTCGCACGCGTGTGCGTGCGCATGTAGAAGCCAGAGGCTGACTTTCTCCATATTACTTTTTGAGACATGATCTTTCTTTTTTTTAATTGATTTTTATTGAGCTATACATTTTTCTCTGCTCCCCTCCCTGTCTCTTCCCTCCCCTTCAACCCACTCCCATGGTCCCTATGCCCCCAATTTACTCAGGAGATCTTTTTTCTACTGCCCATGTAGATTAAATCTATGTATATCTTTCTTAGGCTTCTCACTGTTGTCTAGGTTCTCTGGGATTGTGATTTGTAGGCTGGTTTTCTTTGCTTTATGTTTAAAAACCACTTATGAGTGAGTATATGTTTAAAAAGCACTTACGAGTGAGTATATATCTGCGGCCCAAACTGGGGCCCTCTCAGAGCGGGGAGGTGAGTTCCCAGAGAGCAGGGCTCCACACATGGGCAGACTGGGCAGGAGAGGCCCTGAGTGGCCTGATGCCTCCCTCACCGGAGCTTGGAATAGACTCATGGCCAGCGCAGACACATGATCTCTTGCGGAAGCTTCACTGGACGTGAGATCTGCCATTGAACCGCTGTTTTTCAATTACACTGTGTATGACTAGTTTTGTCTTGGCTACGTATTGCCTGTTCTGGAAACAATTAAATAAATTCCCTTCTCTGGCTACCAATGACACACGCCAGCCCAACAGCAGGGACAGACGATACCCTCATGATGTAGCATATTCTTCATAAAAGATCCATTTTGGCTATTCATCTGACCAGCCTTGTTATTGAGATTATAAGGTTGGCAATGGGAGCCACATGATTAGTCCCTTCCTAGGAAGAGGTTTGTACAGTCTAGCTGAAGCACAGAGATGGTTGAAATGTATCATTTTATCAACCAAATTAGCGGTGCATGGGTTACTTGCAGAAACCAAGAGCGAGAAAAGATTCTTTTAGTCATGCCAGAGAGACTGGCTAAAGAAACATTAGAATTGTCTCTAAATGTTGAACAGAGCTCCGTTATGTATGGGGAATAAGCCTTATCCAAGTCTCGTAAAAACAATAAAGCTAACTGGTAGAAATACCAAAGTGGTTATTCCCTGGCATTTAAATATAAGGCTGTCTTAAACATTTTGACACATCCTTTTCAGCTGGTTCACAGCTAATCGTGGAAGACAGGAATCCCTGCTGGGGAAGATTTCATGTCCTGTGCACTTGTCACTGCCTTGTTAACAGGTGGAGAAGGGGCACGAGTCCTGGTTACCTGGCTCTGCTGACACCCCGTTTAGTTAGTGGGTTGACTGAGGATGCCAGGCATGGTGTAAAGTGACCTCCCCACTTTGTGTGTTTCGCCCCTTCTCCCAAGGAAACCTGCTTGAGATAGTGAAGAAACAGACACCAGAACAACATGCAAAGAGCACAGAAATAACACTGTGCAGAGAGATCTCAAGCCTGGTGGCCTGCCTTGCTGAATCAGTATCCGTGCTCTATTGGTGCCCAGGCTATGGGTTCTAGGAAGCTCCTGGAAGCTCGGTCATCTTGTCTTCGTTACTCCTCACCTTTCTGGTTGCTTGTCCACCCTCTGGGGTTAGGTCACACAAAGGGTTTGCTAAGTACATTTGGGCTTGCATGACTGAAGTGTGGCTGGTGGGCTATGTGGCAGGCAAAGGCTTCTGCTATTGTGCTTGGGCTCAGTGGAGAAGAGTATGGTGATTGATTAGTAATGCCTACTGTAGTGTAGGACTGAGGAGGTAGATGTGAGGTATGTGTCATTCATTTGCAATGTGCTTCAAGTGTGAAGGGAGAGTGTGGCGTGTTTTACTGGGCAGCTGCTAACCGTTTTCTGTTTCACAGTGCCGGGTACAGCTGCTAACTGTTTTCTGTTTCACAGTGCCGGGTACAGATGACCGTAGTGGCCAAGGAGCTCAGAACAGCTTCCTCTTTCTTGGCTGTTAAGGTGACATGTCATTCTGACAACCAAGTTCCCAGCTCTGGTGCTGTGAAATCTCAAGCTTGTTTCTGTGGCAAGTATCTTTGGCATACTAATGCCACTAGGAAGGAGATCCTGAAGGAGGAGGGAAGAGAGATATGTTATTTTGGCCCTGTTGAAGGTCTTTTCATCAACCCCCATAGGCCAGACATAACAATGTGAGTGGTGATCGACTGGTAATGTTTGCCAAAAGTATAAGGCTAGAAAATAATGAGACATATCTCATTTATTTGCAATCTGGACTGTGGGGTAATCTGGTAAGGCATCTCTGGTATGAAAAGGAAGACTGTGCCCAGGACATAGTGCTGGGGAGATGTACTGGAGCTGGGAGTCAAATCCAAGTCTGTCTGGCCAGTGTGTGCTTTGGTTGTGTTAACTCTTGGTTGAGTTACCCAGCAGGACAGCAGCCTTCAGAATGCTGCTCTATAAGAGAAAGAGACTGAGAAGAGCCAAGAAGTCAGTGATAGCTGCACAAAGAGATTTCCAGGGGACCGCACTGGAGCAGTGTGATCCAAATGACTGGATCTGAGAACTCTGATGAATGGCGTTCACTTCCTTAGCTCAGTGGGGATTGAGTCACTCCACCACACCCCCACTGTGAGGATCTGAAGGTCTTGCTGAGCGAGGACCAGTCTGAGAGGAGGGACAAGTAGCCAGGCACAGAGAGCATCCATCTAAGGAGGCCTCAGGGACTGAATTAGTCACTTCTGAGATCTCCTGTCAGATGACTGATAGAATTTCATCTTCATGTCACCAGAGCCAGCAGTACATGATATGCTGGGCATCGTCCATCTGTTCCCTGTGGAGGGGAGGGAAGAAAAAAAAGACTCAAGCTTCATGCCCTTAGGACAGGCCTCTCTGTGCTTTTGCCTGTCCTCTGAGGCTTGACACAGACTTCTCCGGCTAGGGCACCATGACTCCCCAGCATGCTTGTCTTGGGGACTGGGAATAGTCCAATTTTCCGCCCACCCCCTTCATCCTACTCTATCACTTATCCTCTCATTTGTTAAGAGAATCTCTGCTGGAGTGAATGAGCCAGATGTCAGCAGCTGGAGAAATGTAATTGTCTTCCCTCTCCTTCCTCCTGGGCCAGCCCTCTCTGACTGTGGAGTAAGGGGTGGGAACTGGCTCAGATCTGGTTTAGATCCAGCCTCCTTTTCCTTTAGAGCCCCAATTGCCCTTTCCGGGGCTGCCTCTCAGATGAGGGCCAGGTGGGGGGGGGGCTGACTGGCCTAGAAAGTGTTTCCTTAACTGCGGCTCTCATTCCGCTGGCCATGGTCCTCTGGCACATGGCCTTACCTAACTGCATGGGACACTGGGAAATGTGGTGTTGCTGAATCTTCTGGAGGACTAAGGGATGGAACTGAGTGAACCTGTGGCATCAGTCACTCTGCCTCAGTTTCTATCTAACCTAGTCTAGACTGTGGGCATGGTGGCACACGTTCATGGGTCTAGCACAATGGAGACAGATCAGAAGTCCAAGGCTGCTGTCTTCAGTTACATAGCAAGTTAGAGGCAAGCCCAAGCTATGTGAGAGCCTGCCGCCAACCAAAGTTCAACTTGATATCACGAAGAAAAACAGATCAATAGCAATAGGAAGAACAAAAGGGGTGGCATCAGGTCATACTTGACTGCTGGTTCGTTCCCGAAAGTGGCAAAATGGCTAGACTTCACAATCAAGACTCTTAGACAATACACTGTCTCCTAAAGGCATACAGTGGGTACAGAATACCATATCAATATAGGATAGTACATACTTATATTAGTTTTACCTGAAGTCTTAAGAAAATTAATGACTTTGAATTTTTACTTTTTAAAAAATGAATAGGGACTTGTATGCTCAGGATATGTTGGGGATTGTGACCTTCCTCGGGTTGACTGTCTTACTGTTACAGGGACCAGAGACGACTCTGGCATGGTTTATAGTCAAATGGAAGTCTTTACTCCAGTTGGCTGGGACTACACTCAGGTATTTGGGAACTAAGTATAGCTCTGAGCATTTAGAGCGAGAGGCTTTTAAAGGCAAGAAACCCACATGCTGGTATGTTCCTCCACATCTTCATGGGAAGGTTTGAACAAACAAGGAGTTTAACAGAAGCTAAGCTAAACCCTTATCTGGAGGGAGTTCTGCACAAGCGGGAAGTTTCAAAAAGCTAAGTTAGGCTAGCTGGGGTGAGTTAGGTAATTTTCCATGGGGATTTTCCTTCAAGGAGATCAACTTCTAGTTAAACCTGAAATGGCTTCGGCAACAATATAAGATGGAGGAACCTCTGCTGTCTTGCCCTGTCACATTACATGTTTTCAGGTCCCCTTCCAGACCCCAGGGAAAAGGGTCCTCTCCTTTGCTTTGTGTTCAAGAGCATGAAAAGAAACTGTGACGCACTTGACCAGAGCTGTTTCTTTATTATCTTTTTCTCAGTTCTGAGTCATAGGTACTTCCAAAAAGACTGGATGTTAACCTAAGATCACGAGATAACATCCCCTAAGACCGTGAGGAGTCAGATTCAGTACTACAGGCTTACATGGCTTTAGTTCCCTATTACTGACTAGTAGACCGTCCTAACATGGAACTGTTAGAAAAGCTGGTTGCTTATATTACGGTCACAGCAGCGGGGTGATTCTTATGTTCCTCAAGGTTTCTCCAGCTGGCTTAGTGTGGCACTGACAAGCTTGTCTGAAGGCTTTACCTAGACATCTGGCACCTTGGCACAGCCAGCTGGAAGATGTCAGTCGGGGTTTCTGTCTTGCTTGTGTGGCAGCTCACGGCTTCTAAGAGGGCTTATGCTTTAAGACTGCCTATTACATGACTGCTCAAATCCCAACGTATTATTTCTATCACACTCTAGTGAACAAGTGGGCCGCTCCAGTCAGCCCAGGCTCAAGGGGAAGGGAATTTCCGGTTACAGGGGGAAAAGCGAAAAACATTTCAGTCCTGCTGTTTCTCTTAACAACAGCGCTGGGAGGAAGACACTTCTTATTTCCATTTTACAGCTGAATAAACTTCATCTGCTTGACTACCGATTCCCAGTACCACACAGTACCCACATGGCGTCTACCCGAAGTTAGTGCGTTCAAAGGCTTGATCTAAACAGCTCGTGCATAAAAGGCCCATTTGTGTAAGGTCCCTTATCCTGACAAGTAACTCAACTTAGAGATGACATTAATATTTACGATAGCTAATTTTTCATAGAGTGATCCCCACACCCTTAATCCTCCCAGCAATCATGCGTGTATGGTAGATTGTATTGTTTTTCAAGACACCGACTCCATCTTTATGTGGATGGCTTAGACTCTCCAGCCCGTAGCTTTGGCCTTAACCATGTAACTCATTTTCGTCTATGAAGCTTGAGCAGCAGTGATGTGTGCCCCTTCCAAGGGGTAGATCTCACAGCATCACGCCATTCTGTTGGAATCCGTTTCATCTACCAGAAGCCTGGCGGTGTCCCCAAGCAGTTTGATCTCCCGGTCTCCATCCCTGAATCAAGAGTGCATGGACGCTTGACTTGAGCCAGCTGTAGGCTTCACTTGTCACTAACTTATGATGTTTAGGGCAAGTCTGTGACTGTGGCCTGGCCTGGCCTGGCCCAAGCTAGATGACACCCTGACTTTCCCAATTTGGTAGAGGTAAAAGGACTGTAACCTTAGACTGTAATTCGAAACTCATGTCCTCCAGTCTTCTGTCTATCCAAAGAAATAAAGGCCTGCAAGGGGGATCCGGGGTTGAGCAGTGCCACCTGTGCACAGGGGGTCTGACTTTGAGGTCACTGATCATAGTTCCAGCGCCTGAGGCTCTCTTGAGGTTCGTGACAAAGCTCCTGCGCTGTGTTCCAGCCAGGAGCTGCAGCTGAACAGCTGATTTTATCCCAAGAGGGACAAAACTACATAAATATCTCTTGAACCTCCCGCAGTATTTCATGATATTTATGTGGGAGGCGTTGTTAGGGATGATTTAGCCTTCCCTGGCCTGACATACTTCTCTGCGACTTTCTTTGTAAGTAACAGGAAAAACGGGAGTAGGTAAAATAGAGGCCCAGCTGCTCATGAATTACCAGCATCGAGGCAGTATCTGGAGAGGCTGCCTCTCTCAGACACCTTTCCTCGCCTGTGGTACTTGTGGGCATTGTGGGATGAGATGAAGAAGAAGGTCATGGTGACCAGAGAGAGGCCAGCATTTAGATTCATGGTGTTGAGTGCTTAGAGCCCACACTGATCAAGGGGGCACTTCTGCCTTCTTGTGGGCTATTTCCCGTGTGTGTGTGTGTGTGTGTGTGTGTGTGTGTGTGTGTATTGCATCATTTTAAATGATTTAAGTTGCAAGTAATGCAAAGCAAAGCTAGAAGAGCCTCTGACAAGGAATGCGTGTTGGCTGGCAGGGCAAGATGCCTGGAGGCTGGTGAGTTCTAGAGATGGTTAACTCACTGGCTTGGGGATATCATGGAGGACCCAGTTTCTTTCTGTGATTTTGCTTCTCCACCCTCAGAGCCCAGTGTGGCTTCTTTTGTAGTGAGTGTTAGGGGGTGTTTGCATATGTAGGGACGTGTGTGTGTGTGTGTGTGTGTGTGTGTGTGTGCGTGCATGCGTGCGTGCGTGTGCGTGTATGTAGATTTTCAGATAGGATCTTTTGTTGAGATATTGGGTTCCCTCTT
The DNA here is from genome assembly GCF_000317375.1 of Microtus ochrogaster. Classification (NCBI taxonomy): domain Eukaryota; kingdom Metazoa; phylum Chordata; class Mammalia; order Rodentia; family Cricetidae; genus Microtus; species Microtus ochrogaster. The sequence goes on along the minus strand of NW_004949099.1, from coordinate 14,329,707 downwards.
TTTAGACCTGACTGACTAGTGAGTCCCAGAGATCCTTCTGTTTCCCCTTTCTTGTCTCTGGATTGCAGCTTATTCTACCACACCCAGATTTTCATATGGGTTCTGAGGATCAAACTTGGGTCCTTAAGCTTTCATGGCAAGTGCTTGGCCACCTGTGATAAATCCCAAGCCATCTCCTAAACCCTCCCGTGTAGCTTTTGCAATATCCCATGTGCTGGAGCAGCGTCCGCTGCTGAGCAGGGGACTCTTCACGTGTATTCTGTATGGGGTCCTAGTTGTGTACAGTGAGGCTACTGTAGAAGGCTCTTTGGAGCAACAACTTTCAGAAGGTAAGGGGAGAGGAGTGGCCAGAGGGAGGAGTTGAGGTGAGAACCTCAAGAGCACCCTGGGCTCTGATGAATTTTCAAAGCAAGGACAAGAGGCCAAACTTCGGTTCCTCCATGGAGAACAGTCCGTGATGCAAGTTGACTTTGCAGAGGGAGCATAAATACATCAGTTGCCTTTCTCACTGCTGTGTCCAAGTACATTTTGGCTCACAGTTTGAGGGTATAGTCATGGTATGGATAGGATGGCAACTAAAACTCAAAGCAGCAGGTCGCATTGCGTCTGCAGTGAGGAACAGAGGGAGAGGAATGGTGGCGCTCAGCTTGCTTTCTCTTTTTCATGCTGTCAGGAGCCTATGGGATGGTGTCACTCACATTCACGGTAGACCATCCCTTCTCAGTTAATCACTGGGAAGACACTGGGAGGCCTGTGTTTTCATAGTAATTCTAAATCCAGCTATGCTGGCCATGGAGATGAACCATTGAAGTAATCTCAGGCAAGGTGTTTCTGGCAGATAGAGGGACAAGGGCTTCTGTCCCAAAGAGGATTTGAGTGGGACACCTGAGTGGGACACCTGAGTGAAGAAGCATCTTCCATAGTTTCCTTTGTGTCCTTTTAGGCTAACATGGCTGGGTGTAACCATTTCAAAACCACCAGAACCAGGACCCCACAGAGACAGGGGAGTTACTGTGGTTGGTTAGGGCCAAGAAGAGTCACTCTGAGAATTGACCTGGGATTCTCCTCAGGGCACAGCACCCAAGGAGAAGGCAGGCATGGAAATAAAGAAGTACAAGTGAGGACTATGGTGTGGCATTGGTGGCCACTCAGTGGCAGTAGGGTTTGACTCACGAAGGAGCTCTATAGTTCTGACTTACAGATGCCAAGCAGAGAGGAGGGGATCCCAGGTGGAAGGTCTAGAAATGTTGGCGTCTCAGAGTGCTTATGGATAGAACACCAGGGCATGATAAAGGGCTGCTTCCCATCGTGAGCTTTGGGTTTGAATGGCAGTTTCCATCTGGGAGGTCACTGAAGAGGAAAAGCCCAAGTGATATGCCCCCAGGGCCTCAGTTACAGGGGCGATGCCCCAGTATTAGGAGCTGATAGAAGCAATCTCTGAACTCCATAGGTCTGGGTTTAGATCTACGACCTTCTCTGAGTGTGGACACTGTTTAACTTCTTGACCCCTGCTCCTTGTCAGGAAGATGTGCCCTAATGGGCATCGTGAGGATGGCCGTGAGGATTAAAAGACAAAGAAAGCTCATGCAACACCTGGGAGGTAGGAACCATTCCAGAAACATGTGACTAGGGCTGGGGAAATGGCCCAACCAGTAAAGTGTTTATCTTGTGAGCATACTAACTTGAGTTTGATTTCCAGAGCCTATGTAATGAGGGAAAGCTGGCCATGATGGCGTGCGTCTGTAATCCCAATGCTGGGGAGGAAGAGACAGGTAGAGCTCTGGGACTCAGCAGCTAGCCAATAGAGCCTCTGAGGGATCCAGGCCAGTGAGAGCCTAGCTCCAAAATAGGGTAGACAATGCTAAGGTTATCCTCCAGCCTCATGTGCACATGCATGCACATGTACACAGCCCTCCCCTCCAAAAGAAGCACCCAATCATGACTAGACCAGCATAAAAGTTTGAGATCATGCATTACTCTGCCATCTTCCAGCTTGTGGCCTTGAGCCATATCAAATTTTGGCCTTCATTTCCTTATCTTGGAAAATGCAGTGGACACCAAGGAACACTGTGCTACTGGAAAAACCTGGGTGAGCAGAATCCTCACCACATGGCTAAGAGAAGAGTATCTCATCGGGGTGTGCACACCACATGCCATTACTGCTTATCAATCGCTGGTTCAGCATGCTAGGCTTCAGTGGAACCCTTTCTCCAGCCTGTCACCCATACCCTGTCTGGGATGGGGAGAAGTTTGCTGATGTCTCCTGAGGAAGTGCAGAGGACTCCAGGGAAGGAAACAGCATGACTAGCCACACTCATTCACTCTGCTTCTCACTGATTGGGCTTTGAACACATCTCACTCAAAAAGCTGGCTAAGACAGGGGCATGCGTTCGGTTGGCTCCAAAGGTTTGCAGCTGGAAGAAGTCAAATTTGTAGACTTGGTCATGGGCAGCTGGGAGCTTTGGCAACTACATTTGCTAGCCAGGCATCTGAAGTCAGACTGCTGTTGGCCTTCCTGCTCTGGTCTTTCTCACACATCACACAGTTGACATCTAGGAAGGACACCTGAAGGTCATCCCCCCAAGTGAGGGAAGAGGTAACACAGTCTATCCTGTTCGTGCTACAAGGTCCCCAGGGAATACTAGTGTCCACCTGCTGCCTCTTAGCCAGATGAATTAGGTGGGTGGCCACCAGGCACACAGGGCACTTTGAAATTGGAATCTTCCACACATCTCAGCTTTCACCATTTGCATGGGCAGAGAAAAAAAAAAACCCTGGTGATCTGTTTTGTTTTATTATTTTTGGGTCGGTTCTTTGACATGTAATACGGTTTATTATTTTTATTTATTTTTCTGATTTGTCTAAATTAGCCAAAGCTGACTCTGATTATTATTTTGAGACTTCAAACAGTGCAGAAAAGAGTCAAGCGAAGAGCAAGACTTTTCTTGTTTCCCAGCAAACTCCAAAGCTCAGAGAGAGCCTTCAGCGGTTCAAAGCAGATTCTTCCAGATCTCTCTGCTTAATACACATGGGAAAAATACTTACACAGGAGTCTACAAATACATCAGCATTTTTTATGTGCACAGTGTATGGCAGAGTCTTGTGGGTGTGCACTCTGTGTACACATGGAGGCAGGAGGCTGATGTCAGGTGTCTTCCTTAACCACACTCTACCTGATTTTTTGAGACCAGAGCCTGGAGCTTATGGAATGAACTAGAATGGATGGCCAATGAGTTCCAGGGATCTGCCTGTGTCTGTCTCTCCAGGGCAGGGACTATAGATGTCCTCTGCTTCATCAGTTTGTTGTATGTGGGTGCTGGGGAGCCAGACTCAGGTCTGCATTCTTGTGTGGCAAGTGTACAGACTGAGCCATCTCCTTGGACCCTTCAGGTCGCTTCATTTTGTTTTGTTTTTATGTCAGGACTTGAATGAGAAGCACCACCCTTAGGTCCATGCTGATGTAAAGGTGATGTACTGTGGGTTTGTTTTTGTTTGTTTGTTTTGCTTGCTTGTTTGTTTGTTTTGTCAGTTTGATGTTAATCTGGCTCTATCCAGGAAGAGGGAACCTCAGCTGAAAACTTTCCTCTATCAGATGGGCCCATAGGCAAGTGTGTGGGGGCATTTTCTTGATTGACAATTGATGTGGGAGGACCCAGATCACTGTGGGCTGTGTCATCCCTGGGCAGGTAGGCCTAGAGTGTATAAGAAAGGAGGCTGAGCTGAGCAAGGTGGTGCACGCCTTTCATTTCAGCCATCAGTAGGCAGAGGCAAGTGGATCTCTGTGAGTTCAATGTCAGCCTGCTCTACATACCCAGCTCTAGACCAGCTAGGGCTATATGATGAGACCCTGTTGAGGTGGGGTGAGGGGAAGGGAGGAAAGAAGAGAGAGAGAGAATGACCGCAGACAGAGCATGCCACGAGGAGCAAGCCAGTAAGCAGCACTCCTCCTTGGCGCCCATCAGTGGATTGTGATCTGGGATATGTAAGCCAAATGAACCCCTGTCTCTCCAACTTGCTTTTGGTTATAGTCTTTCTCACAGCAGTAGAAACAAAACAAAGACAGCTGCCATTTGTGCAACGCTGAGAGCGAGTGCACCCTTAAATGGTGTGCTGTCCCAGCATATCTCCAAAGAGCATCTCTCTGAGGAGCTCAGCGTGCCTTAGCTTCCTCTTCTGTTTTTGTTGGTTTTCCTAGATGTCTGCCCAATTTCAACGAACTCTTCCTGTGATTGTCGGGAAACAGTTTGTGCTCAAAAGGTCACTTTTGGTGCTGAAGATTTAGCTCAGTACTCAAGAGCACTGGTTCTTGAAGAGATCCTGGGTTGTTCAAGCACCCGAGTGGCAGCTCACAACAATCTAACTCTAGTTCCAGAGGACCTGATGTCTCTACTGGTTGCCACAGGCACTGCATGTGTGTAGTGCACAGACATATAGGCAGAAAAACTCATATGAATATAAAAACTTAAAAATATTTTTTAAAAGGTAACTATTTTCTCAGCTTCATTTCTATGTGGTGTGTGACAGGAACAAAACAGTATTTATTGAGTCTCCTTTTTCTATTTGCTCTGTTTCTCATGTAACAGGATACCCAAGATGGGATAATTGGTAAGTAAAAGTCATTTACTTCCAGATGGCCTGCAGGCTGGCAGTTTAAGGTCAAGATGCAGAGAGGGTGCATGTCTGACAATGGCTCTCTGCTTCCTAACACTTTGCACACTGCTTCCCGTGGAGGGCACATGCTCTGTGTTCTCTCCTGCTAGATGGTTAAAGGTGTAGTTCCTTTTATGAAGGGTTAACACTAACTCTGAGGCACAGCCTTCAGGAACCTGGTCCCCTTCTACAGGCCCCATCTCTCAACACCATCACAATGGAGTTCAATTTTGATATATGAGTTTTGTGGGGCCATATTCTGACAGCAGTAGTGTGGCTTTGGGGGCTGATGTTCCTAGAAGGTCTTTGTTGGCCTTTCTGTGTTCTGTAGCTCCTTCGTTGAACTGTCCGGGTTTGTGGGTGGAGAGATGAAGGTGAGAGACTAGGCAGATGTGAACTGAGCTTGACTTGGAACTTCCTGACAAAAAGACTGTAGTGGTTTAAATGATAATGGCCCCCATATGCTCATGTTTGAAATGTTTGGTCCCTAATTGGAAGAATGTTTTGGGGAGGATTAGGAGGTGCCACCTTATTGGAAGAGGTGTGTCACTGGGGGGGGGGGGCAGAGGTTGGGTTTAGAGGTTTCAAAAGCCCAGGTCAGGCCCAGTTTCTCTCCCTCTGTGTCCAATTTTGGGTAAGATGTAAGCTCTCAGCGGCTGCTCCAGAGCCATGCCTTCTTGCCTGCTGCCATACTCCTGCCTCCTGGTCCCAGGCTCACCTTCTGACACTGTAAGCAAGCCCCAGTTAAATGCTTTTTCTAAGTTGCCCTGGCCATAGTGTCTCTTCATAGCAACAGAGTGGTAACTAAGACAGATGGAAGAGGCAAGAGAAAGGGACAAGAGTAGGTCTTTGGAAGGTGGCAGAGGACAGAGATTGGGGAGCAGCTGCCCCTGCAGGTGGGAATTTTTGAGAAGTGGGGTACAGAGGAGAAGCAGCATGTGTCACAGAAGGTCTTCAGCCTTTCCCACCAGACTCAGTCTGCTTGGAAAAGCCAGCCCTTCTCAGGGTGTTCGGGAGCCAGTCCGTGTAATGGAATGTTCCACGAGTACATCACTCTGCTGTGACAATAATGCCTGACAAAAGCAACCTAAGGAAGGGTTTGTTGCTGCTCATAGTCTGAGGGGACTGTGCACCATGGCGGGAAGGGCATGAGGGTGGGAGCGTGGTCAACAGAGAGAGATGGGTGCTGGTGTTCAGTGTGTTGGCTTCTTTCTGTGCTGTCTTGGCCGGGTCTTCTCTGAAAACATCCTCAGAGCTGTGTCTCCTGGGTGATTCCAGTTCCATCAAGTTGACATTGTAGATTAGCTACTACTATAGCCTAGCACACCCAGCTCCAAGACTAGGCAGCTAGATCTGGGTTACCCATGTCTGTTCGTAAAACACACAGGTTCCTTGGAGAAGGAGAGAGAGTGACTTGTTTTCAAACCAGCAGCAGTTTTTGTTGTTGTTGTTGTTTTCTTTTAAAGACTAAGTTTCTCCCTGTATTTCCAGCTAACATGGAGCTCCCTATGTAGACAAGGCTGACTAGGAACTCAGAGAGATCCTCCACCTGCTTTTGCCCACTGAGAGCTAGGATTAAAAGCATGTGCCACTACACTCAGGCGCGAGAGTCTTAGTGACAGGGAGTTCTTGCGGTATGAGGGTCACAGAGCATTTGGGTTGTTTCCAAAGGGCAGCACAGTTGAGAAAGCACACATACTATTTTGCCAGCGGTTTGGGCCGCAGTATGGGATCCTAGCCAGTCCAGGCTTCCTCCCAGTCCTGCAGATCCCACTGGACACAGGCCAAACCTGGGAAGCTCACGGTCTCTTGAGCACCTCGCAGAGTCAGATGTGAACTGGGAACCTTTATTTAAGAGTCCCAGTTGCTCCTGCTTGACAACAAGAATTCTGGGGAGTGTGATGGATGTTTCTGGCATGACAAGACACACAATGGGAGCTTGTGTCTGAAATCCTCAGGGAGACTGTCTGTGCAGTGATTCCTGTGCCTCGCTGGGTGTGCCCAGAGGCACTCTGTTCCTGAGCTATCCTGCACAGGGAGGAGCTAGAAAGCTTAGAGTCCCTGGGAGGAATGCTGTGGGCAGGGAGGGGGGGGGAAGGTCGCGTGGAGACAGGGTCCTTGGTACGTACTGAGACTAGCCTGTGCAAGTCAGGCAGCTCAGCAGGCTTTTTCACCTTGTTCCAGACTAGCTGACAGCAACGTGTGGAAAAGGGAGGATGTGGGTGTATCTGTGGGGAGTTGCTGGAGCCTCCCTGAGGTTCCAGAACTGTGGTCCAAACCCATCCCTACCTTCTATACTGCCGCAGCTCATCAGAGATTAGGGAAGAGAACACCAAGGCCTTGCTAAAGTGTGGCTCCCTCTACTCTCCCTCTCTTCTTATTTTTGTTTCTCCTTCTCCTGTTCTGATCCTCACAATTCTCCTTTGGTGAAGGCAATTATTTCTTGTTGTTTACTTTAACTGGCCTCAGGCTACCTTAGTAGTCCAGGCTGGTCTTAAACTCACTCTGTAGTCTAGGCTGGTTTTGAACTCCCTCCGTAGTCCAGGTTGGTCTTGAACTTTCTCTGTAGTCCAGGCTGGTCTTGAACTCTCAATCTTCCTTCATCAATCTGTCACAGGCTGGGGTTATTGGTTTGTGCCCCCATATCTAACTTTATCCTGTCTTCACAGGGGAGCAGAGGGGAGCTTTCTCTTTCTGGAGCTGAACTTGGAAGATAGCAAGATCATCTTGGGGTATCTTAATGCAGTTTTTTTTAGAAGTAAGCCTGGGGGCACAGGCTGTTGCTGATGCTCTTGTATGGAGTGGACAATGTAGGAGAACCAGGAAGGAGAGAAGGAAGGGAAGGCTGTCTCTAGCAGTATGCTGTTGAGCCAAGTGTCTCTGAGAGCAATGGAAGCTTCAGTTCATTGGGGTTACTGAGCATTAGACACTATGCCTACTGGAATGCCACCCGTGGGCTAGCAAGTTACGTATCATAGATGTGGGCACCTGCTGTGTGTGTGGGTCAAGAGGTCAGAAGAAGTTCACAGGCAAAGAGCAAACAGAGACAGGGCCAGGCACCTGGAGTCCAGGCCGGCGAGTTAAAACAGTAAGGACATGAAGGACTCACGGGCCACGGAGCATCTATGCTGCCTTGAGGACCGGCTATCTCTGTAAAGAGCACAGTCCTGTCCCTTATTCACCAGCTTGTTGCTGGCCAGGCCCTGGAAAGGTAGTTCATAGGAGCACCAGAAAGGAGGACTGGGAGGGTGCTAGAATGTCTCAGAAGCTGGAGGTGAACTTGAACTTGTGCTTGCTTCTGTCAAGAGATGCCCTGAATCACTGGGGTCTGGAAGGCTGGGGTAAGTGAGTATTAGGCACAGGGTAGGGCAATTCCAAGATAAGCCTTGTTCTCCACTACAATTGGAGGGGTCAGACAAGGGCCTGAAACCTCATGTGGAGAAGCTGTGGGGCTGGTGGAGAAACTGCAGAGCTGGTGGAGAAGCTGCAGGGCTGGTAGAGAAGTTGCGGGGCTGGTGTGGGTCAGTCCAGAGAACTCAGTATGGGCAAGTGCTATAAGCCAGTGGGAGTCAAGACTTTCGTCCTCCAGTCAGAGTGCACCGGGACAAGCTCAATGCATCTGCCTGCAGGGTACTGACTATGACTACGACCACAGGGGCTGTCAGCATCTTGGGGGCCCCAGGAGCACTTTGCTAGCACTGACCTGTGACCAATCAGGTAAAGAAGCCACTCCTAGCTCTGAGGAAGCCTGCCTGAGGAGTCAGGGAGCAGGGCTTCTAAAAAATGCTATTCTGACCCTAACTCCAAGGAATTCAGTCCCACAGCACCGACCTGCCTCTCAGAACTCAACTGCGAGGTGAGCCCCAGGCTAGTGTTATTCAGTACGCCAGCAAGTTAGACTGGAAAAACCAACTGTGGTAAAAAACGTTTGGGCGGATTGTGATGAGTGACAGAGAGAACAAACAGCCACAGGCAACACACGTGACTATCACCAGAAAGTCTTACTTGGTAATTCGGCTCCCTAACAGATGGGCAATATCTGTTCTGTTCCCATCCTACCGTATTAGACGTCAGAGCAGTGGTGTTTGGTGAGGGTGTGGCGTTTGGTGAGGGTGACGGTCACAGGGACGTTTCTAAGCTCTAACTCCTGTGCTCCTCTGTCTGGGTTTATAATTGCTTTGGGAAAATTCATTAGACTATCTACCTGAAAAATGAGTTTTTTTTTTAATAGTGTCTTATTCTTAAGTCCTTTATCAAAATGGAAGCAATTGAAACAAGAACAAGTCCTAGTTCTTGGCTGAGTTCACTGGGTGAGTGGCACTGGCAGAAGGGCTTGGAATCAGGCCAGGGTGTCACCAGGGGAGTCATCAACTAAAGGCAAGTGGGAATTCAGCCAAGCAAAGTTGGGATGGAAATCCAGACCATGAATCCAGACTCAACAAATGATCTGCCGCTTCAGCAACAACAGCAAGAGTCCAGATTGTAACCGACCAGATTGCTCACGAGGATCCAAGTTCAGTCCTCAGAACACTTGAAAGGTTGACTGTGCCCATAACCCTAGAGCTGAGGTGGAGACATGCAGATCCCTGGGACTTGTCTGCCAGCCAACTAGGCCTACTTGGTGAGGTGGAGGCCAGGGAGAGACTAGGTCTCAAAAACAAGATGGACGGCAAATGAGGAATGACACTTGAGGTTCTCCTCTGGCCTCTGTATGTACTTGCACATATTTACCTGTGCAGAATGCCTCTGCATACATTCACATGTACACACCCATAGATACACACACAGACACAGAAAGCACAGACAACACAGACACACACAAACACAGACACACACAGACATAGACACAGACATAGACACAGACAACACAGATACACACAGGCACAAACATACACACACAGAGACAGACAGACAGACAGACAGACACACACACACACACACACACACACACACACACACACACACACACACTCACACCTGGTGTTGTACCCGGAGGGTGCTCTTTTGTTTGTCCCAGATGCTCGGCCAGCCTACACCCAAAATAATCACACAGAAACTGCATTCATTTAAATCACTGCCTGGCCCATTATCTCCAGCCTCTCATTGGCTAACTCTCACATCCCGATTCAACCCATTTCTAACAATCTGTGTTCACCACAAGGTTGTGGCTTACCAGGAAAGAGTCAGCATGTCTGGTTCTGGCAGCTCCATGGTGGTTCTCTCACTCTGCTTTCTTTCTCCCAGAATTCAGTTCTGTCTTCTCCACTTACCTAAATTCTGCCCTATCAAAACGCCAAGGCAGTTTCTTTATTCAACCAATGAAAGCAACACATAAACAGAAGGACCTCCTACACCAACACAGAAAATAAAGAACCTAACCCTGAGAAAGAACAGACAGGAAGAGGTCAACCTTGAGATCTGTTTCCTGACCTAACCCCCAAACTATGATTTCTGGAAAAATCTGATGTGACTGCTGGGTGACAGTTTCTCAGAGCTAGTTCTTTTAGAAAGGATTCCAGATGCAAGGATGGATGTTCCCCAGTAACTCTCTTGTCTCCAACTTCTGGCAGGTTCTGATAACCACACAGCCCAGCGCACATGAGGGACCATTGGCTTCTTCAGATCCCCATAGAACACAGTGACTCACCATGTTAAACCTGAGATTAGGTCAGATAATGAACACACCGTGAAGCTGTGCTTGGTGTGTTATTATGGAACAGCCCATCCCATGTATGGGGGCTCACGGCAAGCCTGGGAGAGAGATATCATGTGGAGTTGAGATACGAGGGGTCTGAGGCTGGAGGTTTTATCCCACGTGTGCTAGGGTATGGGCAGAGCAACAGATAGCATCAGCAAAAATGATGTTAAAGGTCAGCAGCCGAGACTTTCAGGACTGTATTTGTTAGTTGCCACATTCTGGTTTGCACATGGTACTGGCAAGGTGCACCCCATTTGCACGTGGAAGACGCCGAGCTCCTGAGCTTATAGGAACATCCATCATGGTTAAGAAGTTAACTGATGCCTTGGTTTGCCTGAGTCTAAACACATTAATTTTTATTTTTATTTGATTTTGAGATAGAGTCTCACTGTGTAGCTCTGGCTAGCCCGTAACTATCTATGTAGACCAGGCTGGCCTTAAATATATAGAAATCTGCTCGTCTTTGTCTTTTGAATGCTGAAATTAAAGGAGGCACCATGACACCTGGCCTCACGGTTAATTCTTTTTTTTAAAAGGAGGTATAAACATGCTAAATATAAGACATTGCTACATACAGGTACAACCCTATAGTCTATGTCCAGATAAAATTACAAAACACACCCACCATCCTAGAAGGTTCCCTCATATCCTCTCCAGTCATTCTTACCCCCAGACAAAGTCTTATTAGTCTTATAGATTAGTTTTGCCTGTATGATTCATATCTAGCTTCTTTTATTCAATATATAACTCACGTATTTTTCACTACGGAGCAATGCTCCATTGCCCAAATATACTGTACTCGGTTAATTTGTCCTGTTGGTAGAGATTTGAGCTTTCTGTTTTTCGGGACAAGAGCTTTTAACAGTGAATCTTCCACGTCAGGTTGACAAATGTTTCACTCAGCTGAGCAAAGATGAAGTGGAATACATTTGAAGTCATGGGGTGTGGGAACTTCACCTGATTAAAGAATGGGTCTCAGGCTACAACTGTGAGCAGTTACATGAAAAAGGCACAGAAACTGCAGGACCCTCTTACCCTTGAGTTCTATGCGACTCCTTCCTCATCCCTTCATTCAGAATTTTGCCCACTTGGCACATCTTAATTCAAATGGTGCCTCCCGACAGATGGAACAAAGGCTCAAGTACAGACAGTAAGACCCAGACAGAAGGAAGCTGTTCTGTGCCCTGGTCAACTCAACAAAAAACTGTGAGAAGCTAAAGGAAAGAAAGGCAGTGAATGCAATGGGCCCTGAAGAATGAGAGGCTCATGCACATCTCAGCGAGAACAGAGCTCACGGTGGAAGGAGATGAGACGCGTGCACACTGGTGCACAGCAGGACCGCAAAGCATCGCTTGCTAAGCAGGACTGAGACACCGGCTGACATTTCGTCAGAGATTAAGTGGCACACCTCTACCTTTACATTCTTCATCTCATGTAGGGCAGGAGAAGATTCTTTCTACCTCTTCCTTGACTTGTGGCTGATGTCCCTAGAATGCAGACAGAAGGACAAGATAAAGACGCACAGATTGATGTTACCTAGATCTCACATGGCCTGGGAACCTTCAAAACCTAAAGAAACAGGCAAAGCTTGCATTTTTGTCCTAAATTCAATGACTCATGGTCAATCACTAAGAAGCTTCTTAGGCCGAGTGTAGGTCATGTCCAGTGGTAATGAACTTGGGGCAACTAGAGGGGCCTGTCAGGTGCTTCTTGGACACAAGGGTGTTCCTTTCCCCTGGGAACAGGGAAGAGACCTCTCACAGGAGGGACTTGCAAGCTATTTCAGGGAAATCCATCACATGCTTCTCTGACTTGAAGCTGGAGAAGGGCAGAGGGGCTCCTCTGTTTCTAGGGTTTCCTCACATGCTCAGGGGCCCTATTGTGTCCTGACTAATGCCACCCACACTTATCTCCCCCCAATGCTTGAATTTTGTGAGCATGTGTATGTGTGTACATGTATGTGAGTGTGTATGTGTGTGTATACATGTATGTGACTGTGTGTATACATGTATGTGAGTGTGTGTATGTGTGTATACATGTATGTGACTGTGTGTATGTGTGTGTGTGTATAGATGTATGTGACTGTGTGTATGTGTGTATGGAGAGCAGAGAACACCTTGTGTATCACCTTTAGGAATGCTGTCTACCCCCTTTGAGATAGGCTCTCTCATTGGCCTGGAGCTCACTAATTAGGCCAGACTGGCTCTTCAGTGAACCTTAGAGGTCCACCTATCTCAGCCTCCCCAGAACTGGGATCACCTTGTATTTTTTTTTTCCATGGGTTTTGGGAATTGAATTCAGATTTTATGCTTGCGAGGCAAGGACTTGACTTACCGAGCCCCCGTCTGACTTCTTCAATAGAAGCTTTGTGAAGTGGAGCCGTCTGTCTTATTCCCAGCAGGTCATTCGTGCCCCTTACCCTACACCCGGCCTGGGGAAGGCACTTGGTAAATATCTGCTGAGCAGATTCATGAAGCCGTGAGTGAGGTCTCCCTGTAAGCACAGCGTCAAAGGCCCGACGCTGCAGGAAGTGCTCTGGGAGTGTGGTTTCTGCAATGGGATGGCCTCGCAGTATAAAACGCTACACACAAGGCAGATTTGTTAGAGCCATTTATGAAATCTTGCCTGTGCTTGACCAGAGGGAGATGAAAGTCACCCTCTGGGGAGGATCCCTGCCTGTTCCTGCACCACCGGCAATCAGGCAGTGGACTTGTTTGGCACTCAGCCACGGGAAACCACAGGGAGCTTGTGCCAGGGCCCTGGGGGCATGTCCTGTAACATTGGAGGGCATGCTCTGGTTTACTTAACAAAGTCATCATGGGCGCGTTCCTAACCTGTTTGAATGTCCTGTAAAAAGTCATCAACCACACATACACCTACCTATGTGGGAAAAACCTAACAAGCTGTGTCTATAACTATCCTGGGGCACCCGTGACCGTCTCTTACAGGTTAGACATGCCTAGTAGGAGAAGGGCAATTTGGAATTCCCTGTTGAATATTTGTATTTTCATGAGATGGAAATCCAAGTCTCTTTGTGAAATTCATTTGGGTTTCACCTTCACTCTATGCTCAGAGCCAGAAGTAATTCCGGTAATTCTACAACATTCTGCGTGCGTGCTTTCACTGGGGTCTGCTGTGAGGTCTGCTGTCACATGTGTTTGTGCCAGTGTTCAGGACATTTTGGTCTTGAGGTATCATTTTTGGTTTGGGGTTAAGGGGTGCTCAGCTTGTATCCAAAAATTGCCCTAGAGGGCTGGGCATATATAGCTCAGATGGGAGAGTGTTTGACTGACATATGAAAACACGGGGTTCAGTTCCCAAGGCCTCATAAACGGGGTACAGTGGCAAATACCTATATCCCCAGCAATGAGGAAATTGAGGCAGAAGAAGGAGCCATTCAGGGTCATCCTTAACGATTTGATGAGTTGGAGGCCAGACTGGGTTGCAGGAGACCCTGTCTCGATAAACAAGCAAACACAACAGCACCAACAAAGACCTTCCTCAGGCAATTCTGTGGGATGGCTGCCACGGGAGACAGCCATGCTTCTGTGCATGCAGGCAGACAGTATTTACCAAGGCCCATTGCACTGTTTTGCGCCCAGGATGAAGCAAGGCATGAAGCTCCAACCCTGTACAAGGGAGGCAGTTGCGAAAGGAGGTTGGGGCCAAACTGGGATTGGCTGTAGTTACTCTCCTTGGTGTCCGTGGCATGGCTGGGATTTGGACAGAGACCACCTGGCCCAGAATCTGGTTCTGGATGGCCCTGCCATGTGGCCTCCAGGGAAGAGCGTCAGGTAGTGACATTCAGTCTAGATAGAATCAGCTTGCTGTGTCAGAATGAAGAGGAATGGTAGGGGCACAGATGGCCGAGCTAAAGGTGAAGTGTGGTCTGGTGTCCAGTGATACCAGCTGTCACTGGTCCCCAGGACTGGGGTCAGCCAGCCTTGGCTATGAATCAGTTCCGTGCCCATCCTTAGCTTCTCACACATTTTTGTCTGGTCTGTGTCTTTGCTTTGTTGCCTTAGTTATAGGTATGAAGACTCCGTGTTAGTAAAAGGGCAGAATTATCCCTGATCTGAAGATCACTGGGGACCTGGGAGTTTGTCCCGATTGTCCATAAATCTCCTATTGCCTCAAAATACCATGCAGGACTCTAGACTTCTACCCAGATGCTAACCATTTCTCTTCCCTTTCACCCCATAAGATATTTAAGACTTTTGCTGGAATGTTCTATGAATTTTTAAAGACTGCAACACTCACAGTTTCTGCTTTGGCTGTTAGGTCTGAGAAACCTGGCATGAAACTAAATAACTATCCATGGCTCTGAGAACAGCTAGGGATCGTTCTAAACCAGCTGTTCTCAACCTGTGGGTCAAGATCCCTGGGGGGTGTCCAATGACCCTTTCACAGGAGTCTCATATCAGATATCCTGCATATCAGATGTTTACATTATGACTTATAACAGTAGCAAAAATTACAGTTATGAAGTAGCAGTGAAAATACTTTTGTAGTTGGGGTCACCACAACATGAGGAACAATATCAAAGGGTCACAGCATTAGGAAGGTTGAGAACCACTACTCTAGATTTTTCCAGGATCAGTGATTCTTTCCTCAAGATCCCTGGCTTATTTGTCTATGCTCCTGCCAGATTCTACATTCTCTAGATCAGAGCCCTGGGGGCTTTAGTTCATCCAATCAGCAGAGATGTGGGGGGTAGGGTTCTCTCACTTCAGCATAGGCTGATCTAAGGCATTCACCTTTGCTGAGAGCTTCTCTGACTTCACAACTTGCTCAGACCTGATAGAACATTCAGGGTCCTGGACCCCTCTCTGATGTGGGAAGGTCATTTTTCAATCTTTTGTTTCATTGGTTAATCAATAAAGAAAACTGCTTGGTCTTATAGGTCAGAAAATTAGGTAGGCGGAGTAAACAGAACAGAATGCTGGGAGGAAGTGAGGCAGACGCCATGCCTCTCCTCTCCAGGGCAGATGTGATGAAGCTCCAGCCCAAGATGGACATACACTAGAATCCTTTCCGGTAAGTCACCACTTTGTGGTGCTGCACAGATTATTAGAAATATGTTAGTTGAGATGTGAGAGTTAGCCAAGAAGAAGATAGATATAATAGGCCAGGCAGTGTTTAAAAGAATACAGTGTTGTTATTTCAGGGCATAAGCTAGCCAGGCTGCTGGGAGCTGGGTGGCAGGAACGCAGCCCGCAGCTCCTTCTACAAATGGTGCCCACATGGATAACTGAATCCATAGAAAGCCTGAGAAAGCTTGGGAAAGAATAAAGCATGTTTTCTTGGTAGCAGCAATCTCTCGGGTCTGCTCTGCTTGCTAGAGGCCAGCAAGCGCTCTCATCTAAGAGAGGCTTCCTGACTCAGTTTTAGCTGCAAAACCCTGCAACTCTTAAGAGGTCCTGCCACGAAACACTTAAATGGTGTTGATAAAAAGCTTGATGCACGCTTTTTGGTTTTTAGCCATAGCAGAAAAAAAAGTTGTGCCATTTTAAAATGCTGGCTTTCTGGGCTGTCCTGTCAATGTAAACTCTGACTCTTTGAGGCAAGAGGGCCAGCTACAGAGAGAGGACTTGAGTGTTGTCTGTGGACACACTGTTGCAGCTTGCTTGCTGGCAGGGACCTTGAAACACTGTAGAGTTGTGGCAACGAACAGCTCTGGCCAGTACCTTAGCCACAAGGCTGGAATCGCAAAAAGCTAAGGAATGGGCTGGATTTAGCTGGCAAAGCCACGGCTTTAATCCTACCCATATTGCTCAGTAATTTAAAGGCTCATGTGGTCAAAAAAGAGAGAGAGAGGGAGAGAGAGAGAGAGAGAGAGA
>NW_004949099.1:14309485-14313419 GCF_000317375.1 Microtus ochrogaster | reverse complement strand
CAAAGAAAACCTCTAAATGGTTTACAGTTTGTTAAAAACATATGCAGGCTAAAAGTTAAAATTCTTAAAGTAAAAAAAAAAGAGAGTAGTTGGGTGTGGTGGTACACACCTTTAATTCCAACACTTGGGAGGCTGAGGTAAATTGACCTCTGTGACTTCAAGGTGTGGTAGGACACACCTTTAATCCCAATGCCTGGGAGGCAGCACAGACTGATCTCTGAGAGTTCAAGGATAGCCTGGTCTACAGAGTTATTCCAGGACAAAGATCTATAGAGAACCTGTCTCAAAAAATGAAAGTAAAAATAAATGAAATAGAGGTTAAAATAAAGCCACACAAAGATGGAAAATACACAGAGAATCTTGATACTGTAGCTATTATGCTCTCTTTGAATTGTTTGAATGCTCAGGAAGGAGCAACAGCTGCTAAAAGATATTTGTTTATAAATGCTGCTGAACTAATCCAAGATAGATACTTTGAAAATACCTTGACTTTAAAATTTGGATCTAAAGACAGGAGCCATGGATCTTATTTTTGACACAGTTTCCCACTGACTTGGAGTTTGCCAAGCACAAAGGGACTTAGCTGGTAAATGAGCCTCAAGAATTCTCTTTGATCTACATCCTGATGCTGAGATTACAAGTATACACTATAAGACCCAGATTTTTCATGTAGGTTCTGGGGTTTGAACTCAGCTCCTTCATACTTACAAGGCAAGCTCTTTAGTACTGAGCCATCTTCCTGACATCCAAAATTATTTAGTGTCTTTTCTCCCCTTTTGTGGTAGTGGTGATTTTTTGCATTGCTGGCAATCAAACTTAGGGCTTCCTGACTGCTAGGCAAGTACTCTACCACTGAGCTACATACCCCAGGCTCATTACATCACTGTTCAGCAAATACCTAATCATTCTTCCCTTTTACAGAACAGGCTTTATCCTGACTCTGCCAACCTGAGGTTTGTTCTTGTGACTAATGCCAGGATCTGAGCAACTATGTCCTGTGCACAGCCCTTGCTAGTGCTGGAGCAGCTGAACTTGGCTTCTGGGGGTTTCTGCCATTCACCAAAAACCAAACAAGCCCTGGTTAGCAGGTGACAGGAGCAGACATGTGCTTAGTCTTACCCGAGTCATAGGTGCTCGGCTCAGGATTGAGAGACAGGAAGGTAGGTCCAGGTGCTCAGTGGCTCTGCTCCATCTGGACCATGTGTAGTCTCAGGTCCTCAGACGAGAGCTCCAAAGCCTTCGTCAGTTTCTCCCTCTTAGCCAACCAACACTTGATGGAGGAAGGTCATTGGTTGATTTAATAAAGAAGCTGCTTGACCTGATAGGTTAGAACGTAGGTGGGAGGAGCAGAATGCTGGGTGGAAGAGGAAGTGAGCTCAGAGACTCGACAGCTCTCCTCTCGGGGGCAGATGCCTCAGAGAGACACGATGCTCCGGCAGAGGCGAGAGCTCTGCTCTCTGAGGCACACGCGATGAAGCTCCGACCCAGGATGGACGTAGGCTAGAATCTTCCCGGTAAGCGCACGTTGGGGTGCGACACATATGATAAGAAATGGGCTAGTCCAGGTGTGAGAGTTAGCCTTGAAGAGGCTAGATAGAAATGGGACAAGCAGTGATTAAAATAATACAGTGTCCGTGTAATTATTTTGGGGCATAAGCTAGCCTTGCGTGCAGCGGGGTGCTGGGGACGCAGCCCCGCTGCTCCTATTACAACAAACACTTACATACTGGTCCCTACTGCTTTCGTTTCTCTGGAGTGACAGATGCCAGTCCACAGTGATGAATGGAGCAGTACTTCCCAGTACGTCTGATGCCATAGCCACCGACTAAAAACTGTCACCTCGTGTGATATGGCTTAGGAGATCTGCTATGCCAGTGTGCTCTCTACTTCTGTTGTGACTGATATTAGAGCCACAGGCTGTATGGCTGTGAGCTGGCTGAAGCCTATGAAGTTGATAAGCATGTGATGACCATGTGTTCACACGCCCGTGGGTGGTCACAGCTGATCTGACTGGGGTTGTTACAGCAGCCAGTGTCTCACAATGTGCTGTTTAGAGGGGAAAGTCTGAGCTAATCAGATGTCCAGTGTGTGAGGCTGAGTTAAGAGTAATGGTTTCTGGACCCTGAGCTCGACTTCCCCTAAGGAAAAAAGGAGGAGGACACGGTGACTTCTGGTCCCAGATTCCAGGGGGGGAAGCTCTTTAGGGTACACTCCCAGTTGTAAGGGGCGGGTGGATATATAGGTGGATACACACTCTGGTCTATCTACCCTTGGCCATCTGTCAGTAGTGTCTGAGAAGCACATGCCCTCCTCTTCTGAATTCCTAGGCAGTGAGGCATTCTGGAAGCCAAGAGCACAGCTTTTTGCCTGGGTGTGCAGAGCTAATTGTGACATTTGGCTGGAGAACATGGATATAGTGACACACTTCTATACAACTATCCTTTGAACCCCCAAAGGCTGAACTTTTGAAAGTCCTCGCAACAAAGTTAACACACCTTGAAAACATTTAAGAATGAGTACTAAACCTGCTGTCCTACTATGTGCCCACCAGGTTTCCATTTCACCCACCTTGAAGAGAACAACATAATCAGTGTTGCTTGCCTTTGTAGCCTAAGGTAATGCATAGCTTTAATCTCAAGTTACGTACCCTTCCATGCCCCTCCCAGAGTAATGTATGATTCCAAGTATGTATGCAGTGATGAGAATGGCCATAAATGTTGGGAGCAACCTGATGGAGCTTGCTGAAGTATGTTTGTAGAACTGAATGCTTCCGGGTCAGCTGGAATCTGTAAAGTTTCCCCTTTCCCTTGTAAAACTCAGCTAAGGATTGCCATAAGGAGTGCCATGTCCCTTCCCCATGCTTCATTTTCTGTGTTGTGTAATAAATACCGAGCAAAACCCTTTGCTAGGGACAGACAGACATGGGGACAGTCAGACATCAGACAGCATTCAGGTAGGTGCAGGCACAGGTACATATAATAAACAGACTACAGATAGGCCAGTAGCCACAGACAACAGATTGACAGAAAATAGAGGTGTGAAGAATTCCAATTTGGACTCACTTCTAGTCAAATGAACCCAAGAGGAAATCTGTATTTTCATCCCTTCATGCGGCACTGATGCATGTTGGTGGCCTGCAATATCTTTAGTGTGAAAGGAGGGATGTGGTCGGGCTGGCTGAGTCTGCTGGACCCTCTGCCATGGTGGCTGATGACACATCTCCCAGCATGCCCTTCTGGTGAAGGAGGCACTGGCGTTGACGTGGGTATTCCCACCATACATTTGCCACAGAATGAGAGTGACAGAGAAGATGAAGACGAGTTAGGTGACATGGCTGGTTTCGTTCCCTGTGTGTGTAAGTGACACACACTGGATGGCAAGCCTAGCATGAGGGTGGCAAGCAAGGCAGTTGATTCAGGGGAAGATCTGAAGGGTATAAAAACCTTAGTCACTGTGTGGTGGTTTCAACGAGAGGGGCCCCACAGGCTCAGGCGTTTGAGTTCTAGGCCCCTGGTGGTGCTTCGGGTAGGTGTGTAAGGTGTGGCTTTGTCAGAGGAAATGTGTCACTGGGAGCTGGCGAAGTTGTTTCAAGATTGTCATTTGCTCTCTGTCCCCTGCTTGTAGTGAGACTATAATTACCTTGGCTGATCCAGCTGCCTATGCTGATGGGCTCATCTCTCTGGAACCATGGCACCAAATAAACCCTTCCTTCTAGAATTTGCCTTGGTCACAAAGATTCATCACAGCAGTAGAAAGCCTAACTAATAGACATGACTGGGGTTGTTGTTCAGCGGTAGACGTTTGCCTGGCATGCGTAGGCCCTGGACTCCATCCCCAGGACTATAAAACAATGACAAAACCTCAGTCATCAAGTTTAATATTTTCTCAAAGCAATTCTTACACACACACACACACACACACACACACACACACA
>NW_004949099.1:14277235-14309385 GCF_000317375.1 Microtus ochrogaster | reverse complement strand
TAAAACAATGACAAAACCTCAGTCATCAAGTTTAACACACACACATACACACTCTTACACACACACACACACACACACACACACACACACACACACACACACGATGGTTCAGCAAGTGAAGGTACCTGCCTCCTATCCTGACGACCTCAGTTCTATCCCTGAGACCCATATTGTTGAAGGGAGAACCAGCTTCCACAAGCTGTCCTCCGGCCTCCATATGTGCCGGGTGTATACTCACCCATACCCACACACAAACTAAATCAACACACGTGCAAAACTTCTCCACAAGGAAATAGGGAAATCTGAAATAAAGTCAGAGTCTGACCTTATATAGAAACACAGTTGATCCAGTGCTGGGAGATTCTGTTGAAGAGTGTGTGTGTGTGTGTGTGTGTGTGTGTGTGTGATCATGTTTGTGCAGGCACATGTGCATGTGTATGGAGGCTCCGCTGTCCTCTTGCTTCTGAGGTCCTGTCATTGGTCTGGAGCTCATAAATAGGTTAGTGGACTATTTATTAGTGTGACCAGCCAGTCCCAGGGATCTTTCCTGTTTCCACGCTTCTGTGACAGCCTTTTTATCTGTAGGCTCTGGGAATCCAATTCAGGACCTCGTACTCACAAGGCAAGGACTTTACCAACTGATCCGTCTCCTCAGCCCCTCCTCAAATACTTGATCAGTCAAGGGAGAAAGACCAACAGACAGACAGACAGACTGACTGACTATATTCTTTCTTTTTCTGTGGCTCCAGTTTCCGTCTAGTCCCTCCCTGGGTCATTCCCAGCCACCCTTGACCTTGGACCTTGCAGTCTGAGGAATCCAACCTACAAAGGTCAGCTCCTCCTCTCTTCCCCTCCTCCTCCTCTCCTCCGGTGTCCCTACTTTTATCTTCTGCCCCATCTTCCCTTCCCGGAGGGCAAAGAACTCCTCCAGGAATCCAAAGTCATTTGTAGGCTCCATAAATGGGTTCCAGAACAAGCCAGCTAATGCTCTTAGCAACAGAGACTCTGGCTTCCTGACCCGGATGAGCAGTGGCCAGCCAACTGCTTGTGTTATTTCACAGGCCTCTGGGGTCGAGTTGACCTGACCAGGCTCCAAGAACACAGAGCCAATCACCAAGTAATCCAAGCCAGCTCACTGAAGCCCAGCCATGGTGACCCCTGTCTCTCAGACACTGGGGTCCCTGCCAAGCACTGTCCTCAGTGGAGTGTGCATGTTGCAGGCCTGGCAACTGGCCCCTTCCCCAGCAGGCTGCTTCAAAGCCCGTCAGGGATCAAGCCCCAGGAGGATGCATGTTGTCGCTCAGTGCTGGGGTGTGTTACTGGCAAAGATACCCAAGGAAGCTGGAGAAAGCTGACCTACATCGCATCTTTGCTTGGCAATGATCAGACCCCAAACTGACTCGGGGAGACAGAGCTTCCACCAAAGGGAAGAATGAGATTCCCTTTCATTCAAAGACACCATGGATGTCAAGTGGCGCTTTCCTGGGGAAGCGCTGGTCCACACCAGCCTGAACAAAATGTTTCTGGTGTGACCGATTCATTGGGCACAGTGTGGATTCCACCGCCAGCACTTAGATGGAAGTCTGAACCTTTCAGTTTCTTCAACAGAACACCAAGGCACAGAAATGCATTCTCCAGCCCCAGGGTCTGGCACAGGGAGCAGGAGGGTGAGTATCTTTGTGG
Organism: Microtus ochrogaster; assembly: GCF_000317375.1. Classification (NCBI taxonomy): domain Eukaryota; kingdom Metazoa; phylum Chordata; class Mammalia; order Rodentia; family Cricetidae; genus Microtus; species Microtus ochrogaster. Next base: position 14,307,702 of record NW_004949099.1, on the reverse strand, counting down.
GTCTCAGTGGCTTCTTGTCCCCTCTCCCCGATGCACAGCAAGAGCTCACCGATGCGGAAGGGTAGAAAATGGGAGGGGAATTCTTAAACACTCCTGAGGGAGCATCTGTATTTCTCCAGAAACAGAACGAGCTGAGGAATGCACCAGGCTTGGATTCTATGGTTCATAGGCATGTGAGGTAAGAGGCTTTGGTCCATCTGCCTTTACAGTGTGGAGGTTTGGGAAATGGCTTGCTGTAGCTCTTCACTGAGCTGGTGGCTTTAAGACGAGTGACCTAACCTCTTCGAGTCCCAGTTTCTTTAGCCATGGGATGAAATAGAGCAGTGCCTGCCACACACACCCTTGCTGGGGCAGCCAAATGAGGCCATCTCCTGGCGTCACAGTACCCGACAAAGAGTAAGCCGCTTAATAAAAGCTGTCTTTCACGATTACTAATGGGAAATCCGGCCTGGAAACTCCACTGCAAATGTCTTTGCTTTTCTCCCGAGGGCTTCTCCAGCAAGCCCATAACTCCAGGTCCTGGTGAAACACCTGCAGTAAACATTTACAAGTGTGATGTATGAACTGCATTCTGAACCAAGGGAGGATGGCGGAGGGGGGCTGAAGATGGATGGCTCCTCACCCCCAAATCCCAGCCCGATTTGCCACTCTCAGCTCAGCTCACCTCCTTTCTCTGTACTGGCTATGCCCAGGCCCCTGTACAAGCCACGCTCAGGGGCGGAGGCAGAAAGCCCAACGTTGGCTGCCAAAATGTTATGCGTAAATGAACGGCAGACAGAATTTATTATTAAACATTCAGCTTTAATAAGGGGAGGACTTACTAAACCGAGGTTCCCTCGGAGAACAGGAAAACAGAAGGGGCAGCGGGGAGCACGCCCGCAATCTTTATAAGTAAAAAATAACCTCAGGGGATCCTGCCCTTCAAGCAAGGTGATTGGCTGGGCTTCCCCTACATACTTCCCAGAGGAAGGCACAGAGCAAGTGTTGAACAATTGCCGTTCATTGTTTATGCATGGGAAGTCTTACTGTGGGAGGCTGCTGTAGTCTACTTTGGGTGGAGAAGCTCCCCTAGAGGTTCATGGGCTGGGGTGCCAGGACCCTCGGGTGGAGACTTGCGATGAGGTCATCAGGCACCATCTCTGGCAGGGGTGGATGTTGGTCTCATGGAGTAAGTGAGTTTTCACACGACAGGTGGCCATATAGCAAAGCAACTCTACCTGCATACCTAGTTTGAAAGACAGTGGTACCCTTCCTCCTTCTCTGCTGTGTTTGGAGCAGTCAAGGGACTCTGGCTAGGAGGCCAGCACCATATTGTAGATGCTATCCAGTCACCGGAATTATAAGTCATGCAAGTCTCAGCCGCAGGCCTTTTGTTACAGCGACTGGAAAGGGACCAATACAGATGTTTCCAGGTGAGCTTTGGGTGGGGAGTGGAGGGAAATTGAAGTGGAGCAAAAGTGGCGGAAGTGAGTGCTGCTGTTCTGTAGCTCGGCTCTATCTTAGTGGTACCTTCCGGAAGATACTGTGGGGCACACCCCAGAGCAGCCTTTCCCAAGAGGAAGGAAGCTGGGAACCGAGCCACCCAATTCTGGCAGTTGTGGCTTAGGAAGGCAACTCCAGACATAGTAGCCTGTGCTTGAGCCAGAGACGATCAGAGCTGTAGAAAGCTGGCCCAGAGACCAGGCTTGTGACGGACAGAGCTGGTCACACCCTCCTAACAATTCACGTGAAGGGTTTCCTGGGAGGCTTTTGTGTTACCGTACTGCCCCAGGAGTATGCGTCCTGAGCTCAGGGCTTCATGATTTCAGTTGTGTGGACATAGCTACCATCCAACAAACTGGCTCCCAGTGGACCTTGGGAACACATTCTAGTGCTTTCTCCCTTTGAGGTGTCAGCAGAACGCAGGCTTGGCTCCTTCACGGCAAGCCTGAGTGAGCTGAGAGCATCCGATCATCTGTCCTGGGTAGCACAGAGCCACTGCTTTGGGGAAAGGGTTGGCTGACATCTGAACACCAGAGTTGTGGCCCCTGACACCACGATCTGGGCTTTTCTGTGCTCCCCCACTCTGTGTATCAATCAATCATTTACCACCTTGTTTATCGATACAGGCTCTCTCAGTGAACCTGGAACCCCCTGATTCAGCGAGACTGGCTGGCCAGCAAGCCCCTGGGATCTGTCTGCCTCTACTTCTCCAGCTCTGGGGTGCAAGAGTGCATCCCTATGATGGGCTTTTTAAAACGTAGGTTCTGGGGATTGAACTCAGGTCCTAGGGCATGTAAGGCAAGCACTTCAGTGATTGAGCTATCTCTTCGGCCTGCCTTCTGTCTCGTTAAATTTCCTAGCTGACATGCTTTGATTTGCTTCTGCATATGAAGCACGAGTTTAGAGATCTTACCCCAGAGAAGGTCACAAGTACAACTAGCAACATACCGTAGAACCCCAGGCTCCCTGACTTGAGAACCCACATTTTAAAGTAGCCCATGTGTTATCCAGGTTTTGTAACCTGGAGAGTTACACACAGGTTACACTGACTCCCCAGGGCTGGGATGAACATAGTCTCGTGTTAGCTCACAGCCATTGCAATGGTGTAAACCTTCTCACTATGGCCAAATCCAAGTTCCCAAGGTTTAACAACCACTTTGCAAAATTCCTGTTGCCATTCACAAGCCAATTTACCCCCTCCCAGTATCCTGGTGATACCATCCTCCCAGAGGGTTTCATCACCAAGCTCTCTGGAAACTATAATTGATACAACTTTTTCCTTAACCACTGAGCCATCTCCCCAGCCCCTGATATGGCTTTTTCCTTAACCGCTGAGCCATCTCTCCAGCCCCTGATATGGCTTTTTCCTTAACCACTGAGCCATCTCCCCAGCCCCTGATATGGCTTTTTCCTTAACCGCTGAGCCATCTCCCCAGCCCCTGATATGGCTTTTTCCTTACCTGTTCCTGCCTTCACTCTAGCTTCACAGTTCTAGGATGTTAAGACCCTGGTGTTTAATCATTCAGGGCATAGGCTGTGTCTCGGAGGCATGGGGAAGTGGCGGTGCTTAAGGCCCAGGGCCAGGCTTTCTTACGTGTTTGCTCCTAGAAGCAAGCCTGGGGGCCAGGGTTTGGAGAATATCTTAAGAAGTGCTTCAGGGAACCAGGGATGTGGGGAGGGACAATACACATGAAAACAGAGCAAGGAAAGCATGTATGGAGGGTACCTATGAGGTACCGATGACACCGTCCCTACAGGGTCATTCTAGAGAGAACAAGTGTCCCTCGAGTGGCCTAACTGCGGGGAGGGGAGTGACATGATGGAGTGTTTCCATTTACTTTTGACAACACTTCTGGATTCAGGGCCGTGGTCAAAGGGACAGAAGTTTCCAGACAGTTGCAGGCAGAGCAGGTTCCAGCTGTGTGGGGGCAGTGGCTGATGAACCCCAGGTGCAGGACATTGGGTGCCAGAGCACATTAGGATGTAGGCACGTGGTGCCGGAACCCTAGGGGCTAGGTAGAGCAGGATACAGTTCCTTCTTCCCCAGCATTTTAAAATAGCTCCTGCCTCCCAGGAGCTAGTCTGTGGGAGGGATCCCAGCTCTCTAGGCTATAAGCAGATCTGTGTACAAATGGGCCACGTGGTCTAAAGAAAAACGGGATCATAGAGAAAGAAATATGTTAGAATAAGACCTGGGACCCATAAAGGCATCCCTCGACTTTTGCCACCCACCAAATATTACCAATGTATGCTGGCAAAGATCCGGAGCTCTAAGATCTTGGAATCAAACCATAATAGGTATACCAAGATCACAGGTAACTCAAGGTGAGTGATGATTCATGGCTATGCAAACCAGCTCACCAAGCTCATGGCATAGTTACACCTACCCAAAGCCTCAGTCCAATCTCCAGTCATTGTTTAGAGATCTGGGCACTTCATACTTTCGGCTACTGTAAAGTCTGCTAGAATCAGAGGTCTGAGTTTAAAGGTGTTTCTATCACCATTAGGTTCTTGTAGCTAAACCTCGCTGTGGGCAAGTGTCTCCATCTGTAGAACGGAGATGACCTCATGGACTTGACACAACTTTGATGTGCAGTGGGAATGAACTGATGTCCTCATTGTGTAGTGTGGTCTCTGCGTGTGCTAAGCTGGTAATATAGTAGCTATTTACACTATATGTTGTGACATGAACGAGGGCCCTCGATATATTTGTACTTGAAAAGGTAAGATGATATACAGAATAGCTTAAAAGGATGTTCCCCGCCTTTCATCTTAGGATTTTTCATAATGAAAGGAACCTGTGCCTACAGGCTTTGTTCAGAAAAGTGGGTTTAAGATATTTAGTAATTTATTCTGATTACAGTATGGACCTATCATACACCGACATATACTTTATGGAAATAACTATATTTTGAAAAAAACTTCATAAAAGAACTGTCTTGTTTCACATTTTTGCCACCTTCTTCCAGCAAGTGTTTTAACTAAAGGCAGTCAGTCTCATATCTGTTTGGCATTTACTTACTTGGGACTATAACATGGCAGAGCAGACAGTTCATTGATAGGATTTCAGACTTCATATAACAACATGTTTTTTAAAAACCCAACACTTGGGGGCTGGGGATATGGCTTAGTCAGTAGAGGTTTTGCCTAACTGGTTTCTTCCTGGTACCATATAGTCTGGGCATGATGTATATACCCATAACCCCAGCACTTGGTGGGTGGTGGTGGAGGCAGGAAGATCAAGATTTTAGGATTATCCTCTTCTACACAGAGTGCTACAGGCCAGCCTGGGCTACATGAGACCCTGTTTGATAAGAATACAAAACACCAAAGAAGCAAAAAATCCTAACCCAAAACAAAAATCCCAAACACATATTGAGTTTTAGTGGAATATCAAAGCTATCTATAATTTTCTAAGGAGGCTGTTAAAATTCTCTTCCCATTACCAGTTGTAGAAACTGGATTTTTCTTTCTGTATTCAAACAAAATAGCATATCATAGTAAGTCAGCTGTAGAACAGATGCAGTGGAACAGGTGGGCTGCGTTTGCTGGGATGGTGGGGCGACTCTGTGGACCACATTTCCTATGAAGAGTCCCTGAGATCTGTTCTGAGGGGCCAAAGGGAGTTTGGAGCAGAGAAATGACCATGGTCCTGAGACCCAAAGAGACAGAGGAGGAGAAACCCAACACCCACCCCTTAGTGAAGAACCTCAGTGTTAGAGTGAGCTAGCCTGTGCGGGTTCTCACCAGGCATTGACTTCTCTCTTCCCACACATTTCTCACTACCAGGAGCTTGGTTCTCACCACACAGGTGATTCCTGACTAACATAGCCCTACTAGGGGAACAGAGCCTGGGTGTGATTTCAGGGTGAGTTGTAAAGCCTGACTGAGCCTGAATTCCTACCAGGTATTGGGGTGTGGGATGCTGTGAGGTGGGAAAGAGACACAGTCCTTGCTTTCTGGAGGGGAAGGGGCAGAAGAAGTACCCTGTGTGAGAAGCTTGGAGGGGCTCCAATAAAGTGAAGGGTTTTGGGGGACAGAGTCCTCAGGATGGCTCTGATAGGCTCTGGGGCCAACAGTCAGCCGAGGGCAGAATGACAGGATTCCAACCCTGAATCTGCCACAGCTTACCCTTGTGTCATTGTATTGTATTGGTTTGGTTTCTTAAAGTTCCCAGACCTTTATTTCCTAAGCTGTGAGATGGGGATGATCACCTTCAGTGTGAGGTCACACCCAGAAAATACTGGATATTTGTTATCTGTGACTGTCATCAATTCTTTATGGATTTCATAAATATATTTTGGTTATTTTTACCACCCATGCCACACTCCCACAGTCCTCCTAGGTCCACCCCCACCTCTCTACCCATCTGACTTCAGAAAGCTCTTGCTTTTTGTTTTTTATCTTAGGTGGTGAGGCTGGAGATGCTAGATAAAGCTGAGGTCCTTGGGCCTGTTGCTGACAATTCTATAGAACCTTCTATATAGAGAAGGCAAAGGAGTTGGTTCCCACCTCCCCCCAGAGAAACCACTGGAAGCATGAGGAACTGCCAGTAAGTGAGTCTGATGAAACAAACTCAGGGCCTCCAACCCTAGCTACAACCCCAATGGACACTTGGTCTTGTTTGAAGACTACCTTGTCACAGGCTGAGGCAGGAAGTGTCCATTACTTGTGTCTGGTGGCTTGAAGCTGAGGATGCTTCAAGTATATCCTACAAAATACAATAACAGTTCATGAAAGGAACCACTTAGCCAACACATAGTGTAGAAGTATGTCCCGTCCATCTTGGATCTTCATCTTCCCACCTTCAGAGAGAGATGGGCTCTTCGTCTTTGCTTCTTATAGTCTATTTTTTTCTAGCTGTGGTTGACCTGTATCCTGGACTCTTTGGCACTGGCTAGGTGACCCTGACTCTGGGCCCCATGACCCTTTCATTGAGACAATCCCGGTGGACTTAGAGAGTTTATAAAGGTAGGTAGGGCTCAGGGCCTACAGATCCTGAGGGTCAAGCTCTAACACCACCACTGGCCAGCAATGGTGTCTGAGTTTCCATTTCTGGATTGGTGGTACGGAGCTGACCTGCTGGCTCCCTAGAAGCATGGCTGTGAGGGGCTGGATAGCCCTTTCTGAACTGCTGGCCTTCCTAACTCCTCCGTCTATACCAGTCCTAGGATGTGCAGTAGAGAATCACAGCAGGGAGGCCCGAGAAATGCTCCTGGGTCAAGTGCATTATCTACAGAGAAGCAGTAGGGGCGAGCTTCTTCAGGGAGCCCGTGACAACCCCATCAGTCAGATGAGCAGCCCAGAGAAGGTGTGTGCTCTGTGGGATATTTGCTTGAACTAATCAGCAGAGGACCAGCAGAAAGGGAGAAGGAGCAATTGGTGGTGTGAACTCCATGCTTTGGGGCATGGGGAAAGGGCTGACTTCAGGACTAACAGTGACTCTATTACTGGCTCGAATCCCACCAGAGACAAAACATCATACTTCCTTGGGGGAATCAGAATGGCAGGCCTGGGGGTAGCTGGGTTCAAATCTATGCTTAGCCATGTGCTAGCTAGTGTTTCTGTGCCTCAGTTTCCCCGTCTATAGAAGCAGAGATGGACAGACTGTGATACCTCTCTGGAAAGGTTACCCTGCAGTTCAGTGTCCACACATGGAGCAATGCGGAGGCAGATGTGGAGGAAAAGTACTTTTCTCTAGGTTCGGGGCAGGGTTAAACAGTGCTAACATCTGCTAAAAATCACTCTTGGCGTTAATGGTAAGTTTTTATTGTAAGCACTCCTGGTGGTCTTTTTCCTGTAAGCAAGCAAAGACACCGGGGATGGGGCAATTGACTCCCTCATCAGCAGCTACTGGACTCTCCAGTGTGTGAGCTATCGTGAATAAAAAGGACCATCTGTCTAACAGGCAGCTGGCCTACCCATGTGTCTGCCTTCGGGAGCCATCTTGATTGTTCTCTGGATGCCTGGAGACACCAAGCACAGAGAACAGCTGATGATAGCCCAGGCTTCAGGCGGCACAGCAGTTTGTGTCAGACCTTTTGCAAGCACAAGCCTTAGCGGACTCTGGATGACCCTGCGGCCATTCCCACCTTGGCTGAAGGGGAGCAGGTTCCCCTGTGAGGGAGATTGTTCTGATTGGTGCTAAGGTGCAAAGCCATGATTGTTTCAAAACATAAGCCTCGGTGACCGTAATCGACGCTAACAGACGAGGCTATCATTGGCTCCAGCAAATGTTTGTGCTTGAAGAAATACCACTGCTTGGCCTCTTGCTTAAGCAGGCTGCTCAGGGTGAGGGAGTGAGCCCCTGAGAGACTTCTCCCTGTTGCTTTCCCAGTGTTGCCCATAAATGAAACCCAATCTCCCTCCCTCCACGCCGGTGGCCTTTCCTTGCCTGCTTTCAGTGGTGCAGGCTGTACCAGTAACAGACAGAAGATGTCATAGGTAGCAGAGAGACATTACATTTTGTTAATTGACAAGGCTGGGTCAGAACTGGTGCAGTTGAACAGCTAAATGGGGTCCAGCAACTTGTGTCTGATTTTTAGTCCTCAGTTCTGAGCCTAAATCCCTCAACAGTCCCGTTTGCCCAGTTCCGAGAGGCTTGCTGGGTGCTCTTGCTTTTAAACACAGACCCTACAAAGGCAGTTACCTAGTATCAGTTAGCAGCCTTGGTTGCCAGAAGAGACCCCAGGATAAGTACTGTATCGCTGGCCACAGCCCAGGGCCGCGGGTCTGGGTCCGGGGTCTGCACAGGGATTGTAGCTCTAGAGAGCCCTGCTTGCTCCTGCCTGCTGCCCACCACCCATTGCTCCAAGCACTGAGGATAATGCAACCTGCCAGAGAGCAGCCCTGGGAGGGGCTGTCCAGACTGCACCAAACACTTCTGCCCTAGGGCCTTTGCATGCCTTGCTCTGTCTGCTGGCAGAGACTGTCCCTTGGCTGTCCCCAGACCTGATCCCCGTTGTCTTTAAGACAAACCCTTATGGAGACTTTGCCTCACCAGACATTTTATTTTTATTTTTTAATTAATTAATTAATTAATTAATTTATTAAAGATTTCTGTCTCTTCCCCGCCACCGCCTCCCATTTCCCTCCCCCTCCCCCAATCAAGTCCCCCTCCCTCATCAGCCCAAAGAGCGATCAGGGTTCCCTGCCCTGTGGGAAGTCCAAGGACCACCCACCGCCATCCAGGTCTAGTAACTCACCAGACATTTTTATTTTGAGCTGACTTCTGATTTGCCTTCAGCCTATGCTGCCGAAGCTCCAAGAGGGTGGAACTGTGTCTCCCTTTGCTCATTGGTAGAAAACTCGGTGAACACTCGTGATGGGAATGAAGGAGAATATACTGTAAGCAGTAGAGAGACTCATTGCAGCACTGGACTCTCAGTGAAGAGCCCGCAGTGCAAACAACATCATGTAACTATCATGAGTTAGGCCAAGAGGCAGACTGGGCCGGCTGGGCTGTGAACCCTGGTCTGCTAGGCAGCCCTATGCACAGTACCCCTCCTTCCCCTGGCGCCAGCTCTCTGACTCCTGTGTGATCCTCCTGTCCAATCCCAGCAAAGGGCTGCTGGGAAGCCACTGTCTCATTAAAATATGGAAATAGCTGTCACCTTGCTTGTGCCCAGCCCCAGTGATCAACTTTCCAAATCGGTTCTGCTGTTTTATCCGGCATAACATACATTTGTTAAGTCTTCAAACAGTAAACACCACCTGCAAAGTGCCTTTAATATTTAATGTAACTATAAATTGTTGTGAAAATAAATCCAGTCACAGGGAAAGGCTGCGGGAGAGGCAGGAAGCGGCCCTGAGGGGGCTGCAGCTGCGTAGAGGAGAGTGGCCCAGGGTTACCTTAGCAGAGCCATCTTGGGAAGAGTGCTGACTAATGCCAGAGTGTACCAGATACTTAGTGCTGAAAAGGGCTTAGCCATCAGCACTTTCGGTTAAGCCAGCTTTGATCCCCAAAGCAGCCACACTGCCTAGGGTTGTGAGATGTGTTTAAGGCCGGTGCAGGTGTACCGGTCCTTGCTCCCCAGAAACTCTTTCTCTCCCTCCATCCTGCTTCCCACCCTGGTGTAGGGCCTGGGGTGATGACTCAGGGACAAAATGCCTTGCTGAGTCAACCTGAAGACCTGAGCTTCATGCTCCAGAACCTATGTGAAAAAGCCAGGTGTGGGGACATGCTTATAATCCCAGGGCTGAGGAAGCGAGGCCCTGGTGACTGGTTAACCAAGCCTGGTAGGCAAGCTCCGGGTTCAGAGAGAGACCCTTTCTCCAACATCAAGGTGAAGAGTGACTGAACAAAGTACCTGACATCTTTAGATGCATGCATACATGCTATCATGCCCATTGCACTTAAACCTTTTAGCTTATGTCCCCGTAGATTAACGGGGACATGCTGACCATGTTGATGTCATTGCATGGCTACTTTAGGTGGGTGATGATGTGTAAGGTAGCTGCATATGAAGTAAAACACAGCTGCTGGCGCAGCTGTTGGAGAGACTCAGCCCCCTGTACCAGCCCCCTCACGTCTCTGACCTTTCTCAGTGCAGAGTGCTCATGGGAAAGTCTGGCTGCCTCCCAAGCATCACAGGGGCTGACTAACTATCTGTGGCCAGGAGGTGGAATCCAACTGTGGCCAGGACTTTCCCACCCGCGTATGACCCTTTTCATCTCAACAAATGGCTCTGCCCTGTTCTCAGGTCCTTGAGTATAGAGCACAGTGGCTCCTGTTCCCCTTTCCTTCACCAGCGGAACCTGTGGCCAGTGCTCTGGCCTGAACCCATTGTCTCCCCACCTGACTCACTTCCTCTTGATATGGGATGTACTTCTGTCTATGTGTTTTCTTTATTGGTTGATGAATAAAGGTGTTTCAGCCAGTGGCTTAGTAGAGTAAAGCCAGGTGTGAAATTCGAACAGAGATATAGACAGAAAGAGAAGGCAGAGTCAGGCAGACGTCATGTAGCTGACAAAGGAGAAAAATGCCATAACTTTGCCAGTAAGCCACAGCCTCATGGTGAGGCACAGATGAATAGAAATTGGTTAATTTAAGATGTAAGAGCTACTTAGGAATATGCATAAGCCATTGGCCAAACAGTGTAACAGTGTTGTAACTAATATTGTTTCTGTGTGATTATTCGGGTTTGGGCAGCTGGGAAACAAGAGTCTCCATCTCCATCCTCTCATCATGACCCTCTTCTGGGTAATGATGTCACGTAGCCCAGGCTGACTTCACTATGTAGACAAGGCTGACCTTGATCTTCTGTCCCTCCTGCCCTTACCTTCTGAGTGCTGGCATTGCAGGCTTGGTGGCACATGCCTAGCATGCCAGTGTCTTGTTTAAAGGGCCAGATAGGAAATGCTTTAGGCCACACACCTCTGACATAACGCTTCAGCTTGGCTGGCTTTGGTGTTAATGGAGTAAGGGATAACACATGAACATGGGCCTGCCCGGGTTCCTATAGAATTGTTTTTACAAAGAAAGTAGCCCCAAAGCCATAACATGCCAAATCCTGTCTGTCCAACTCTGACCCCATAATGCATCTCATGTGGGTCAAAGAAGAACGTCCCACTGGTCCCTTGCTTCTAATCTTACCATTCCGCCAAGCACCAATCTCACGGTGGCCACTGTGGTTTTGAAAACACATTTGAGGAATGTCTTATCTTGATCCATCCACATCGCCCTTCAGTGTAAACCAAGGTCTTTCCCCCATCATCTCTGTACTCTTCAAGTCCAGTTGTCCCTCCTCTGAGTCCTCATCTCTGTCCCCTCACCACAGTGCAGTGGTCATTGATTTCTTTTCTGCTCCTCCTACATACCTGTTCCTCTTCATACATGTCCTGGAACATTCTTTTTCTGGGTCTTCCCAGGTTCATCTCTTGGTTGCCCAGTGGGATCTGCTTAACTTTCTAGCTACAGTTTTCTCCTGCATTCTCCATCACCTCGCTTGGAATATCACTTTACTGACAAGCTTGTCTGTCTTCACATCTGAAGGGTAAGGTTTGTGAGATTGAGACCCTGGCTGTGTGCTCAGAAAAGCACGTGGTTGTGGTGATATTTTGTTTGTACTTTAGCAAATAATGCTTGCCTGAAGACCAGCATGCGGAGCTAGCCATATCAGTTAGCCATAGAGGCCAGGCAGTGGTGGCACACACCTTTAATCCCAGAACTTGTGAGATAGAGGCAGACAGATCTCTGTGAGTTCTAGACCACCCTGGGCTACACGATATTGAATCGGTCTAAAAGAGAAACAGAACTTTGTGGTGGTGGTTCACACCTTTAATCCCAGCCCTAGGGAGGTAGCTACAGGAAGCAATATGATTGGGTGGAGAGAAAAATATAAGGCAGAAGGAGACAGGAGCTCAGGATTCAGTCTGAGGTTTTGTAGAAACAGGATACCCTCTTTGGTCTGAGGATTACAGAGAGGTAAGAACTAGTGGCTGGCTGTTCTGCTTTTCTGATCTTTCAGCTTTCACCCCCTAATATCTGACTCTGTTTCTTTAAATTATTAAAGCCAATTAGAATCCATGCTATACGTAATAGTCAGCAGCCCTCACCTGTTTGTTCAGTGAGGAAGAGACTCTTGCTCTGTGTTCCAGGCAGGTCCTGTTGGCCACCTCTGATTGTCTAGCTTGGACCAAGCCCTCCTTCCAATGCCCGGACAGGCCTTCCAAGCAGCTTCCTCCACTATTAATGCTGTGTGTCAGTAACCGCAAGGCCAGGCTAGGGACAGGCAACTTTTCTCAATGCTAATCTCTGCACAAAACCACCCTGCAACAGCTATGATTGATACTGTGGAGGCCAGGGAGGGAGGGAGGGGGAGGAGACACCGGTGTTCCTTGTCCCTGCTTTCCCTGACTTAGGCAAGGTTCCCAAGCTCACTCCCAACTCTTTGGTGATCCCCTAAACCTCACCTCTCTCTCTCTTCTGTCCTCTTCCTCTAGTCACCAGGTGTCTGGGAAAGATGCTGATAATTGGCAACGCATAGGCTTCCCTTCGTCCCCTTTGCCCCAGAACCCTGACTATATTGGATGGGGCCATGAACCTGGAAAATGGTGTCTGTGGTAGAATAGGAATGGCCCTCATAGACTCGTGTTTGAATGCTTGGTCCTAGGGAATGGCATTATTGGAGGTGTGGCCTTGTTGGATGAAGTGGGTCACTGTGGGCAGGCTTTGAGGTCTCAGAATCTTGAGTACCGCCAGTGTGTCACAGTCTCTTTCTGCTGCCTGTGGATCAACATGTAGAACTCTCAGCTACCTCTCCAGCACTATGTCTGCCTGTATGCTGCCATTTTTTCCGCCATGATGATAATGGACTAAACCTCTGAAACTGAAAGTCAGCCCCAATTAAATGTTTTCAAACTTCGTAAGAGTTGCCAAGGTTATGGGGTCGCTTCACAGCAATAGAAACCCTAACTAAGACAATGCCCTTTGCCAGTCTCTTCTGGCTTTGTGAGATTGGCCAATAAGATACCCAGCTAGGGCCTCCCAAACGGGATGTGAGTAGATCCAGTCTTGGTGGCTCTATCTTGGGTTTGAGTCTCAGTGCTTGGAGGGTACTTTGGCCACCACACTGACAGCTCTGGATGTGTTCAGCTACATCCTCATATAAGAAAAAGAGGGAGATTTTTTTTTCATGTCTGAAAAGGCAGCAATCCCTGTAAGCAGAGACTGCACTTTAGTTTCCTGGCTGCCCAGCCCCAAATAATCACACAAAAGCTATATAAATTACACTACTATTTGACCAATGGCTTAGGTGTAGTCCTAGCTAGATCTTGCATCTTAAATTAGCTCATTTATATTAATCTATGTATCATCATTAGGCTGTGATCTATGGTAGGGTTCTGGTGTCTTTCTTCTTTGGCAGGTACATGGTGTCTCTTTGACTCCACCTATTCTCTCTATATATCTCTGCTCAGATTTCCCTCCTGGCTTTGCTCTGCTAAGTCATTGACTGAAACAGCTTTATTCATCAGCCAATAAAAGCAGCACATATACTGAAGGACATCCTACACCCTATCCCATAAAGTTAGGACTCTACTGCTAAGACTTTATTTAGTCTTAACCACTCCATCCAATCACAGTTGTGTGGGGGGTTAGCACTTGAGCGTATGAATGCAGTGGGAGACACAGTTCAGTCCGCAGCAGATAGAATTACCTCATTTTTATCCTTCTGCCTTCTTCTCACCTGGAATCCAGATGTAGTGGCTTGAGCTTCAGCAGCTATGTTGGGCCGAATAGTCACTTCGAGAACAAGCACCAGTTGCTTGAAATGGAAGCATGGGAAGATGGAGGGAACCCAGCTGACTTTACGATACCCTTGCATCATCAGGGACTTGCTAGGATTTGCTTTATGACAACGCTTTGCCTCTCAACCATGCTGAGCACTGGAATAAGCAGTAGAAATACTCATGGCCAGACACTGATACAATTGATCTGCGGGGAGCAGCTTAAGCATCATGCTTTTTTCCTTAAGTCCCCTTGATGATTCTAGCATGTGAAGGTTGAACATACCGTGTTAAAGGAAAAACCCTTACAGGCTGGAGGGCTGGCTCAACGGGCCCAGTGCTTGCTAGCGAAGCCTAAACATCAAGGCTTAGCTCTCTGGCAGTCATGCAGAGGTCTGGCAGGTGTAGAGGCCACCTATAATTCCAGCCCTTGGGAAGTGGGAATTGACATGATAAGAACAAGCTGTCCTGCAAGACTGGCCAAATATGCAGGTTCCGGGTTCAGTGAGAGACCCTGTCTCCATATAAGGTAGAAAGTAGTCAAGAAAAACAGCTAGCATCAACTTCTGCCTTCACATGGATGTATTCATCTGCACTCATGCACACACGCATGCACACACACTGAAGCTGTGGACACACACCACACATACGCACGTGCTTTAAATCCTTGAATAAGAGAATCACCTGCATTTTAATTAATGTTATTTTGGCTTCGTTACATGCTGGCTAACCCAACACACAGCAATCAGAAATAGGCCACCCCAGAGATTCTAGAGATTTCCAGAACAACATCCACTCAAAGCAAACGGAGCCCTGGCCGCTTCCTCCTAGGTCCAATGTGCTATGTAGTGACAGAGCTGTGCAGTGTTCAGGAGCATTCTCACCCCCTCTACCTACATGTTTGAAACGGAATGCGCAGCTAAATATAAAGCCCCAATAGCCACACGGCACTGCCGTCAACAGGCAACCTTTCTCAAAGTGTGTTGCCTTCCTGAGGCCCATAGAGGCTGGCCACCCCCTTCCTTTCTGTGCCTCAAATGTCTAACCCAGGGCACATTCCAAGTGGAAAGAGGTCCAAGGGCAGACCACAGCTTGTTGATGAGGGACTGGACATCAAGCCACTGCTCTATCACTTAAGTGCTGAGGGCTCTTGACCAAGTAGCTTAACCTCTCTGTGCTTTTCTGTGCAAACAGGAGACTCTCATGCAGGATCCAGGATACCAGTGAGGATTACATAATTTTTTTCACAGTCCCTGGCCATAGTAACAATACAGCAAATGCCAGCTGTCACTGAAGGATGTGGCTAGCTGCTCTATCTGTGTTATAAGCCCTATGGGCAGTGCTGGAAAATGGCCCCAAACTGGGTTGCTTTTATGAAGTGGGCACTAAATGAGCAAACACGTGTCTGGAAATAAAGGTAATTCATCCCTGGGGAGATAGCATCTCCCAGGTTCAGGGGTTAATGGGCTCTGAGGATTCATAACAAAAGGTTCCCGGGACAAATTGGCTGCCGAACTGAGCAGCCATTGTTCCTGAGACAGCTCTTCAGCTGGATCCCATTTGTTAGCGTGGCTGCCGCAGAAACAAATTAAAAGGCAAGCCCCCTCAGAGATAGCAGCCACCGAGCTGGAGGGCTGAGCGCTCAGGAAGTCTGAGCCTGAGACACAGGGGCCTTGCTGCTCCGTCAGCTGCCAGCCTGTGCCTACTGTTCTCTGCGAGGCTGGATAGGAGCCAGCCCCTGCCAGCATGAGCTCCTGGGGAAGCGTGGGAGCTGCCAGGCACTGGCCATGGAGAAGCACTTCGAAGTCGGAGCAGAGCACACGGCACGCAGCACCCTCTGCCGCATTAAAGGCTTGATGGAAGAGGAAGGAAGTAAACAGTCCACCCACAGGCTGCTCCATGAGGAGGTACAGGGCCAGGAGCTTTACTATGAACCAATGAGTCCCACCCAGCAAGGTTTGGGAGTTATTGGCCAGTTCTGTCTTCTAGAAGCTTCTGGGGGTGTATATGTGTGTATACAAACAGGTCCCCAAGGTTGCAGCAAAGCCCTGGTGCAGGGGATTTTGCTCTGCAGCACCTGTAAACTGGTGCAGCCCATATTTATGCTTTAGCATCTTCTGAGTGGGATTCCAAGCTTTGGGGGAAATGTGGAGAGAAAGAGAGAGAGAGAGAGAGAGAGAGAGAGAGAGAGAAAACCTGGAGTCCGTGTGCGAGAGGCGATTGGTTTCTCCAGGGTATTCTAGAAATGTTTTAATCTGGGGTCCCTGAGACCCCTGGGTTCCTTCTCCCAAAGAGGTTACCTGCAGGGAAGAGCATGTGTCTTGTATTCAGCAGAGCTGGTGGGAGACTCCTGTGTGCACCAATAGAATCCTCAGATGTGAACTGGTGTGTGTGCTTCTTAAACTCCATCATCTGGCTCACCTCAGAGGTGCCCTCTGGTCCCCTGGATCCTAGCTGCCATCTGAGGACTTGCATTGCTGCTGCTGACCCAAGGACCACAAATTGAGCAGTACCTGAAGTCTGCACACCTCAGGCCTGTGGGGTTTGCTCCTGGCTGACTCATTCGTCCACGTACATGCGCAGAGCTGAGTGTCCAGTGCCCCTGGCCTGGGCATCGCAGAGTCTGGAAGCTGAGCTTTGTCCTAGGTCTCCAGGAGTGTCTTCAAATGTCCTGTTGATAGTGATTCCAGGAGTTTGTCTGAGTGCTTCTGCGGTAGTTCTTGGCTGAGCATGACTCTGAAGGTACGCCAGCCCCAGCAGGAACATTCATTGAGATTCTCTGGACATCGTCAGGACTTCAGAGTCCCCCAGGGGTACCTACTGATCAGCTAGGTGGAAGTTTCTGACCATGACTACAGTCGTCGTTACCCAAGGAGTGGTCACAAAGCCAATTTCGAAGTTCTATGTTTCCGGGGAGACTCTGACCTCTTGATGTGAAGTGAAACCTGAGCGCTGGCATTAAAAGCTGCCTGGGCTGCTCCTACTCCTGGACAGGCTGGGTGTGGAGTGCAAAGCTGCAAGGAGCCTTGGGGAGGATTAAGGAGCAGATGTAAGGAGCGGCAGCGGATTTGTTTCCTTTACCACAGTAGGCCACTGCAGTGTGAAGTGGTTCATGAAGTTCAATCAAAACAAAGTTCTTTTTTCTTTTTAATTTCTCTGTAGTTTTGGTTCCTGTCCTGGAACTAGCTCTTGTAGACCAGGCTGGCCTCAAACTCACAGAGATCCTCCTGCCTTTGCCTCCTGAGTGCTGGGATTAAAGGCATGCGCCACCATCGCCTGGCTTGAAACAAAGTTCTTAATACCACCCCACTCCTAGCCCCCACCCAGACTCCCTCTACCCACCGCAATAAGTGTACAGTGGACCATGCCCTTCCTGGCCTAGGAAGGTCTCTGCTGGGGACGAGGGTCTCTGCTGGGGATGAGGGTCTCTGCTAGGGACGAGGGTCTCTGCTGGGGACGTGGGTCTCTGCTGGGGGCGTGGGAGGAGAGAAATCTCCTCTTCATCAGACCTCCATCCCCACCATGTACAGAGCAAGTGGTACCCAGCAGACCCCCTGAAGCCCAGTGCAGTCTTCTTTCTGGCTTTACAGAGCCCAGGAAGAAAACTTGCTGGAATGACTGTTTTTAAATCACAAATCCCCCATGCATGCACTGCTTTCTGAACCTGAGGGCTGACTGCTGGAACCTACATTCCCAGTGTGTCCCAGGCACTGTGAGGGTTTTAGCTACTTGAGTCAAAGTGGACTTTGGGAAAAAGAGACGTCTTTGCCATCTTTGGTTTGCCCGAGGTCTTTGCTGGGAACAGGATCGCCTAAGAAAAGCTGTTCCAAAGGTAAGAGGCAACTGAGTGACTTTACCCGTGGGTGGTTTCTCTCAGCGGGCTCAGAGCAACGTGTGGATCAGAGCTGACATTATTCAAGGACTGGGTGGGGGGTGTCATATGTGAGTCTGGCATCCAGGGCTGACTTCTATGGAAGGCCAGGCCCACCCTCTGCTGTCTCGGTCTTCTGGTGTGTTTAAGGCCTATCTAACATCATGAATAGGCTAGAGCGCTGGTAGAGGAGTGGATGAATTCCCTCTGTGGAGAATTCTAAACCTCCACGCTGGCATTGGAGGCTCCCTGTCCCATTTCCAACAGTAACGGATGTTTGATGGCCCAGCTCCGGCCAGTGGTTCTGGCCCGTCAGGTCGGCCCACAACAAACGTTCCCTTGTAATTAAATCACTCTGTCTGTAGTTATTAATGACATTCGGCTGAGCCTGAGAGGGAGCGCTGTTTGAACCGCACTGAGGCTCCAGCCTTCAGAGCTGAGCTGTGAGGCTCCAGTGCTTGTGATGGTTTCCATTAGGCCGTGTGCAGGCTTTAGGCATGGCTGTCACAGCATCCTGCTCTGGGCTGCTGAGGGCCAGCGGGTCCTTTGGATGGGATCAGGGATGACCACCAGCATGCTTGCTTTGGCATGATGTGGCAGAAGTGTGGTTTCATGGTAAGAGTGGCTGTGTTTGGAGAGTGTCAGGGATGACAGGCGTCCTGTAGTGGAGAACACCTTGGGTGGCCATGTCTCTTTGGAAAGAAGCCTTAGGACCTGGATTGTCCTTCCCAGGAGTTCCCAACTCAGGGGTCCTGGAGGTCCCTGATGGTGATCTGTGGTTAATACATTTTGGGTTAAAGAGGGGAGTGTCATATTAGACAGCCATGTTCAGTAGGTACTCACAATGAGGCTGGCGAAAGGCATGGGTCACCGTGCCTAGCACAGAATTTATGCAGGAGATAGTTTGAGCTTCTTTTTATTTTCAACCTAGTCTTGGAAACTGACATATGATTTTTACTCACTGCGTACGCGTTTCTCAGAACTACAAGTCAAGGTCTCAGCAGCCACAGGGGATAAGGCTGTTACTCTAAATGGTGCCGTGCCACGCTGGCACGTTCAAGCTGGGAAGCTCGTTCACAAGGAAGGTGTGGGGCAGAGAAAGGAGGTCCAAGGGGCTGGCTCACTGGGAGGCCCTTGAGAGAACAAGCTGTCTGACGCAATAGAGGAGAGGGACAGTTTTCATAAGCAAGGTGTAGGGCATCTTGACTGAGCAGAGGCCTTGGGGACATGTATGTGGCTGTCACCAAGGGGACTCCATTAGAGCAGTGACTGGGGGGCTTCCAGCTGGGCTGTGTATTCAGATAGCGGATTGGATGGTGAGCTGTTGCTGCTGAGCAGACCAGCTCTATGGTAGGCTTGGGAAGTCTTGCCTGACGGGGAAGCCCAGCCTGGTGACAGCCTGGTGACAGTGTGGCTCTTCAGCGGGAATGAGCAGAGGTGGCCCCTGGGATCTTGTTCGAATGCCAATTCTGCCCCTGTCAATCTGAGGTGATGCCTAAGAGTCTACATGTCTCTAAACTTCCAGACATGACACACTGCAACCGCTCATCACCCCTGGAGGAAGCAGTCACGGTGAGGACACAGGTTCATGCCTTGTCTCGTTGACAGGTAACATGGAGCAGGAAGATGCTGAAGCTGAGCTGAGCTTAGCTACGGAGAACTTGGGGCTTGAGTTTCTTTTCAACTATGACAGTAGTGATTGTTACTAGTTTGCTCTTAGTGAATATAGGATGTGTTCTCTGTTTTACCTGCTCACTCCCAGATGCTAGAAAAATATGGCTACTGGGCCAGCTCTGCCGCTTCCTATATTGTAAATAAAGTTTTATTAGCACCCAACTACACTGGTTCACTTATCCAGTCATGGCTGCCTTATGGTACAAGGCCAGAGTTGAGTAGTCACAAAAGAGACTGTTCAAAAACCCCCGAATACTTACCATCTAGGCCTAAAGGCAGATTCTACCTGGCCTTCTCCACATGCTGGGCTCTAAACCATGGCCTTCAGAGTGGGGCATGGTCAGAGTGAGGTCAAAACATCACTTACGGGAAAGAGCAGAAAACATAGGTCCTTGGGCAGTTACTCTGCAGGCTTAGGCTGGGTCTTTTCTCCTGTGTGCTGTTGCTCCTGAACCATTGCCATCTTATTTTGCCTATCTCTAAATTCTTCTGTAATGGTGGCTGCCTCTCCCCTCAACTTTCTCAGAGGCCTCTTGCCCTATAGGTGTGTGTCAGCATTTGTGATGCTATGACGAAATGGTGCTAGAGATGTCTCAGTCAGTCATGGTGGAGAAGGCCTGGTGGTGGGAGCATGTGGTGGTGGCTTTGTTCACGTAGTGTTGTCCGGAGGCCAGAGAGAACTAAATGAGAACTGGAGGTGGGTGTCCCCTTCAAGCCTACCCTACTGATATACTTTCTTCAGCCAGCCCCATGTCTCAGAGGTTCTGAGGCCTCCACAATCAGCTCCACTAACTTGGGATTAGACGTTTAAATTCATGGGCCTGGGCCGCCATTTCACATTCAAGCTACAATGTGTGTGTGGGTGTCAGGTATTAGTTAATTCTCCAGCTTCCTTGTCCCAGTGGGAAATGTCAGGGACATGCTCTGCATGGTTCTCAGTGGCCTCAAGTCCTAGGAGCCTGTGATGTAGTCTCTCCCCACTTCCCTCCTCTACCCCGTACCCCCACATCACCTTCCCTATTCCCTTTGGTGCCTTGGGGAATCTCCTTCCAAATAATGCTGTCTGTGTTTAAATCCCGCACCCAACTCTGCTTTCAGGGAGACACGGTTAGGACACACACAACAACCACATCAAACTGCCCAGAGATTCACCTTCTCTAAGAGATGACTCCGGGTCCCAGGAGGGTGGACACTCATCTCAGTTATGGGGCTCAGAGCCAGGTACGCCTGATGGTAGGTGACTCAGCCTGTTCTTTGACTAATGGTATTGTTATCATCATCGTCGTCATCATCATCATCATCATCATCATCATCATCATCATCAAATGTTTAGTAGAACATGTGAGGACACTGGCTGAGAGAGCTTAGGTCACCTGCCCAAGCTTCACATATTTTAGAACAAGACTTTAGCTCATGGAAGCCTGGAGTTCGAGATGGAGAGCCAGGCCAGCGAGGCTGCGTGACTCTATGGAGATGCCCTCTATGGGGTGGCTCTTGGTGTGGTTGTCTCTGAGTCCTACCCACAAGGTAGGATAGTGACATCTTCAGGGATGGCGCTCACCAGCTGTTGCCATGGTTACGCCTGGGTCTGGACTGGATGAGAGAGGACAACCACAGTGACTGCTGCCACAGTCACTGCATTTGACCTTTCTTATCCCCTTCTAGTCCCAGTGCCTAGAGGAAGGGCTGGGCCTAGTTGTCATGGGAACAAATGGGAGATGCTCTCCTTGGAAGTGCTTGGACTCAGCCGCAGTGTCTGGGAATCACAGCGCTCTGCTCTCTGCCCTCCCCTTCCCACTTGCCCACTCATAACAAGAACAGCTGGTCAGGTGTGCCTGTCGCCCTCACTCTTGCTGTCCCCCAAACTGGCTCCCTTGTCTCATCTCTGCCAACACTGAAATCAGTGCCCTGTCTTAGAATGGACGCACCACCTCTCTGGGGACTGACTGTGCCTGGCTGCCCCACCCCCATCCCCAGGCACTCAGTCTAGCTGTCCACGCCTGTCTTCTCTTCCAAAGTAAGGATGAGGTCTGGTGAGAGGGTCAAGTATGAGGGTGGTGGCAGCTGCTCCAGCCATTCAGCGGACAGACCTACATTGTGTTTAACTCTATTGTTACGGTATTTCCTGCGGTCCTCTGTGAAGCGCCGCTGCCCTTTCTGTCCACTTCGCATTCCTGTGCTGCGCCGATGGCTCTGAAGCGCACAGATTCTCTTCTGCCCTCAGCCCGGAAGCTCCCCGATTCCCAGGGGCTCCCCGTCTTCTAAGGACACTGACCTTCTCTTTTGTTCTTGACCAAGTGCAGTGACGCAGGGCTCTTTGCCCTTCCCCTGAGAACGAACAGCTCACCTTCCAGCTGGACGCAAGGAAGAGAGATAAGCCACCTCCGTTTCCTCTCTTGACTCAGGCTGTCGCCAGCTTCTGATAAGATTGTATGAGCCTGGTGGGCCTGATCTTTGCAGAGGGAGATTAAGAGCGTGGTGCTGACAGCTATCAGGACTCTCCTGGGCTTCTCCCTTGGGGCTGGTGCCCAGTGTCAGCGGAGGCATGGGCAGAGTGGCAGAGGCTGAGGATGGAGACGGGTGGGATGACCTGTAAACAGCATTGTCCTTTCCTGAGACAATATTTATTGTCCCTTACTCACTCCTTCCCATCATCCCTCAGGACATAGTCCACCCTCCCAGAATCATCCTTTGAGTGTTTTAAAGTCTCCAAGAACTTGGGGCGAGGGGCGGGGGGTGGGGGGATTGAAATCATGTACACTTTATGAGAGAGATGGGGCAGGCAGTATGTGCCTCTAATTCTTATAGGTTCTTTTAAAAATGTATTTATATACATGCACATACTCGTCTGAATATGCACCACGTATGTGTAGTACCTTCAGAGGCTAGAAGAAGGCATTTGGGTCCCCGGGATCCCTTAAAACTGGAGTTACAAGTGTGTGAGCAGACCCATGTTGGTGCTGGGAACAGAATCCAGGTCCTCTGCAAGAGCAGCAAGTGTTCCCAATAGCTGCATCTTTATTCTAGACCCTGGACAGAGTTCGTTATACTTCTGCTTCATGTGCTGGGCAGTCTGCACCAGCTTCTAAGAGCCAGTGTTAAATTTCCAGAAGTTTTATGATCTTATGATTAAACACAAATATTAAATATTTGAACTGTGAAAGCTTATTGTTGAGTGAATTCAACAAATGGTAAAGTAATGTTAAATAAATTCCACAGAAAGCCCTTCTTTTAGGCTAAGCCCAAGCCCTGAGTTCCCAGATTAGGCTGAAAATCCAAATGGAGTCACTTCTGTGAAAGCCCACAGCTGAAGACTCCCTGGTTTGATTGGTAAAGGCAGCCAGGAAGGCTAACTCTGCAAGTCAGAGGAGGGAGATGCTATGTCTGGAGGAGAGAGTTTGAAAGAGCCGCCTTTGGAGGCCACAAGAGCATCCACAAGTGTCACCTTGGTGCACACTAGCTTTTGGAGTGGGGTCACCAAATACTGTTGGTTCCTTTACTACCTTCAGTTCATGCCTTTCTTTGTGGGTGAAATTTGTCTGACACTTGGAGTACCAAACTTGGTTACCTACATTAGCAGATGAAGGATGAGAGAGGGCAGTTCTGACCTGGTGCAAGGGGGTTTGGGAGAGGTTGGGGATTGGGCAGAGATAAGAATCCTGCACCCACTTAAGGGAACAGGTTCCAGCAGCGCTGAGGAATCAGATTTAGGTACCAGGATTCATACGTGAGAGGGCAGAGACATACCTTTTATTTGAAATATCTTAGTTTCTTAAGTTTGGTAAATAGTTAATAATTTATATATGTATATATAGAATATATACATGTTTGTGAGTATGTGGACGTGTGCATGTGTGCGGGCATGTAGACACCAGAGGTGTGTTTGTCTCTTGTTCTCCACCTTATATTTTGAGGCAAGGCCTCTCATTGAAGGCAGATTCCGTGGATCCTGTCTCCTCTTCCCGAGCACCGGGATTGCAGGCACACACCAGCACTATTGGCTTTCTAGGAATGTTGGGGGTTCAAACCCAGGCCCTCATGCTTTTATAGCAAGCACTCTACCAACTGAACTGTCTCCTCCGCCCTCACGGGTAGAGCTATGGAGTCTTAGTGGGAAGTGTCAAGAGACCTGGACCTGAGAGAGGAACTTAGCCATGGAAGTCACAGAAGACCTAGAAGCCAGGGAAAGAGGCAACTTCACCTGAACTAGTTGCCTATGACTGGGAACCAGGTATCAGGCAGAACACCACTGGTTTCCAAAGAAACACCAGTCACTCTGCAGTTCTGTAACACAGGGCAGCAAGCACCCCCAAACTTGATACCTTAACAAAACACTCATCGTATGACTCCCGGTTATAGACTGTTCTCAGGAAGGATAGCAGCTTCCTGGTACCATGTCAGCGCTAGAGTGAGTCTGAGGCCAGCACCCTAGTGCAGCTCGGGGGTCCCCCCACTTCTGTCCGCTGGGGGTGCTTCTCTTAGCTGGGCCCTCTGCTGGAGCTATCTCTGGGCAGGTCTGCTTGGCTTCTCATGCTTGGCTTCTGCATAGCCTCGTGCTGGTCCTCCCAGCCAGGGTCCCAAAAAACAGCCGGGTCAAATTCGGAACCTGTTTCCTAATCCAACTGGGAACCGACCCAACAAAACATCTGGCACATTCTGTTGCTGGAAATGAATCTCTAAGGCTAGCTGATCCCAAAGGGGCACGAGACTTGGGATCAGTGAGCGGGTTTTTAACCTTTACAAACATCTCGGCCCAGGAATGAGCCTTGGGGGAGAGGCTTCACAGAACACAGAATCAAGGATGCAGAGAAAGGACCCAGTGGCCTCAGCCCTGCACAGCAGAGGAGAATCAGAAGCCATGTTCATTCCCCCCTCATGGTTTTCCAGCTCTGGGGAAATCACCCGTGTCCTCTGGAGCCCTTCCCATGGGAAGGGGCAGGCGAGAGTTCAGGCCAACAGGGCGTCCAAGGCTTTAAAATAAACATTACTGAGCCTTCAGAGACCAAGGGAGACTGTTTTAGTAACCAGAAGTGCCAGAAAGCCTCCAAGGTGGTGAAAGTCTGCCAAGGAAACCCATGACACAGGCATGGACAGGGCCAGGACAGGGCCTGGCAGGCACCCCAAACCGCTACTGGTATAGTTACTTTAACAGTAAAAAGCATTTATAGTTCTATATTTGCACAGTGTGGTCGCACTGAGATGTCTCCAGTTGAGTCCGTGAAGAGAATAGAAGCTCTCAGGGGCTGTCCTACCCCTTGTGCCTCCATTTGAGGACACTGGACCACGTCATATGTTGTCCTTATGGGATGCTTGCTCTGCAGTCCTCGTAGTCACAGAGTGCAAGCACTGATAGGCCTGGTGACGACTTAGGAGGGGTCCTCTAAGAATGTGTTTCTTCCCCTTTCTTTCACCTTGCCTAGCCTCTCCCAGTCCATGTCCCCCTCATTCCCATAAGAACGGTGATTGGACGCGTGTTCAGTGAAGGGCAACCTTCAGTACAGATACTGGTACTGACCGGCTGCTCGGAGTATGGTATGTGAATCATCACTATGGTTCAGAGCTTCTCAGAAAGACTGGCTTCCACAGGGGTGCTGCCTTCTGCCTGCAATCCCAGTACTCTTGAGCAGGTTGCTGAGGCAAGAGGATCATGAGCTAGAGGCCAGTCTTAGCTACAGGGCCACAGAGTGAGTCCCTGTTTTAAAGGGACAGGGAGGAAGGAAGGGAGGAAAAGAAATGACTGTTTCAGGTTCTGCTTCTTGTTAAGCCTATTGTTTAATAAGATTCAGAACCATTGCTTAACAAGCCCTGCAGCATGTTGGGGCCTTCTATCTGCAGGAAAGTTATAGAGGGGCTGGAGAGGTAGCAGTTAAGAGCTCATTCTACTCCTTTAGAGGACAGAGGTTCAGTTCCCAGCATCCATGTCTGGTGACTCTTGCCTGTAAATCCAGCTCCAGGGGATCTCAGCTCCTCTTCTGGCTCCCGCAGACACGTGCACTCCCTTCTGCTACAGACATGCATGCATGCATATAGATCATTTGAATATAAAGATAAATCTTCAAAAACGAACTGGGAGAGGATCAGTTTTGGGGTCCTGATTGCTCTGCCCTTTGTCCCCTGTGTCTCTAAGACATGAAGGTTTGCCATGGGATCTGCTGTGGCCCTGCGTCCATATCTACAGAGCTGTCACTCTGGTGCCTCTAGGATCTATCCTGGTTCCACAAGGACTTTGGGAGGGTTTCCTAGCACCCCAGATGGTCTGAGCTGTCTGTGCCCACACTTTGGTTGATGTCAAAGAGCTTTTCTGCTGGACATCTCAGGACTGCGGGCATCAGGAGGTCACCTGTATTTTCAGAAGTTGTAGGAGCTTTGGACAGGCTTCAGCCCTGCCCAGTGCTGGACAGCACACACTGGGCCATTTCACTCCCTTCTACTTTTTCTCTGCACTGTGGATGTAGAAACCCGAGGTATATGTGGAGGGGCTGGGTATAACCTCGGATACCTATAATGGTACACACTGGGGCAAGTGAAAGCCTCTCACCCAATCTGATTAAATTCCTCAGGTCCTTTGTGACATTTTTCATTTTGAACAAATCTCAGGGTAGTGACAAGTGACAGGAATCTAACAGTGGACTCAATTCATTACCAGGGCTGTTATTGAGTGTGTATTGACCCCCATGAAAACAGCCAGGTTCCTCCGGAGACGGCCCGCCTTAAAAGCCAGATTTCCCAGCGTCAGAGAGCTCTTGGGTGCTGGACACATAATAGTGACAGACAATAGGCATGTTTGAAATGCCTGCTGGGAACCCGCTGCATCTGGTCATGACTTTAAAACCATCCTATCTGGTGTAAAAGGCATGGGTCTGAGTCCTGGAGCACCTGCCTGGCTGAGTGTCTGCAGGGCACAGTTCCAAGATCCAGGTTCTGGCATCCAATGCAATGAGTTGGACCAAGGACATGTGAACAGAAATAGAGACAGTCTATTTCAAAGGGGAAATGCCCCAAAGACTGGTGGTGAACTAGTAAACTGAGGAAATAGCCCCCAAGGCCCAGGCCAGGAGGTGTGTGGCCCTCTGCAGAACACGGGTACAGCACATGCCTCCCCTTTGATTATGCCATCCTGGGAACCTGCCCAACGCCCACAGAGACCTTTCTGTTCTACCCGGCTCTCCTGGTCCTAGCACACTGAGAGTTCCAGGGGTCAGGAACCCTGCCAGCATGCCAAGGTCTTTGCTTTCCCAAGGTTTCTCTCCTTGGCTCCTGACTTTTACGGTGGCCTAAATTGGCCCCTCACTCCTGTTGTCATGCTGGGAGCCTGAATTCCTGCCAGGACGCCTTCACGGAGACCCAAATGATTGAGCGTGGTGGCTGCTGGGAGTCACCTCTCCTGTGCAGCACAGCTGAGAAGAAAGCTTTGGTGTTTGGCTTTCTTTAACCGAGGCCCTTTGAATTATTCTGGTGATAAGGATATGTGGGATCTGGTTTTGAGGGACTAAGCCGGAAAGGGAGAGGAATCCCGACTAGATAATAAAGTGGTGAACTTCCAAGAACTTCCTTTTCTCCTGACCTGAGACAAAAGCCTGGCAGTTTAAAAACAAAGGCCTGGGCTTGCTCTTATCGTCTTTCCCTCAGGGCTGTGATCTGGGGGAGCTGTTTGGGGTCAAGGGCCACACACCTCATCTCTAATCTGTGTCACAGCAGGGTGGGGTCGTGGTGGCCCCCATCTTTCTCACGTTTGTAGCCATCCTGAAGAAACTGAGTGGGAATTCACTGGAAGGCAGAGAGACAAACTGTGCTCAGGAGTCCCAAACACTGCCTAAGTGTGCAGCTGGGCAAAGGCTCAGGAGGAGGACCTACTTTCAACAGGGATCTCAAGATACTTTACTACTTTTTTCCCTGTACTGGGACATCAGATAGGCTTTCTAGACAGCATTAACGACCCCACACATGTCCATATCTTACTCCAGGGTCAAGTCCATTGCTTGACATGGACAAGAAGGCTTTGCAGGGTTGCTTAAATGAGGGCTTTGGCGTGGGGGTTGGTCCTGGATCCCGTGGGTCCTACGTCATCACAGAGACCTGAGAGATGCAGAAAGGAGGGTAGGTACCGGAGGAGTGGGTGTGAGGAGGGAAACAGAGGCCGGAGAGGCATGTCTGCTGTAAAGAGCCGTCTCCACTGGAGCTGGGGGTTAGTAGAGCTGGTGATACACGGGCTTCCCACCGTGTGTGCTTAGTAAATACAGAGATCATGCTGGAAGCGGAGCCTTCAGCCCTTTTCTACACTTTTCTAACTCTGAACTCTGGTGGTCTGGAGAGCAAAGGGGCAGTTCTGAAATGTAAATGGCCCCTTCATGCTTTGGGCCCTCCCTCTTACTTGGGTTGGGAGGGTCACTCATCTTCCCCATGGAAATGTTGGCACGCTGAGGCTGGCATGGGATATTTTCTGTTGTGCTGGAATTTGTGCGGCAGGTTCGGCAGCATATGGCTGCTTTCATTCCATCCTCGTGGGTGCGTGGAGGCACGCTTCTCCTGTCTACCCCATGCTGGAACGGAGCCTCTGATCCCTGCAGGGGTCGAGGGGGAGGTCTGGCTGGGGAGGCATGACTGGTCCAGAACCAGTCTGCCCAGCATGTGTCACGGTTCGCTGCCATCTCTGGGAACTGGGTTATTGGCTGACTCCAGGCCAGAATCAGCGCGAGAGCAAAGAGCTGTATCCATGTCATTTTCACAGCACGACGCTAGATTCTGAGCCCGGAGCCTCTGCATCTTGTTGTGAGTCATGAACCTGTTAAATGTGAGGATGCTGGGGTGGGAGCCCCTGGCTCTGCTACTGCCTGTTCCATAACAGGACTTTCACTTGAAACCACCCAAGACAGGCGAGTGATGAGGAACTTGGTACCACAGCAGCCTCTGAAAGGACTGCAGTTCCCTGCCTCTGATGCTCATGTTCTGCTCTACCCTCACATATAGGACCAGCTGACTGTTGTCACCAGAGCTAAGGCCACAAAAGACATCGCTGTATCTTCCCTACCCCCATCCCAGGCCTTTCTTGGTCCTCCTTCCTTTGGGTTATGTCATTTGTTGTAGTTCTTCACAGTGATATCAGTTGGATTTGGAATCACTGAGGAGACTAAGGCCCACCTCTCAGTGTGTCCGTGAAGGGGTGCTCACTAAAGATTTTAACTGAGGGGGAATACTTACCTGAGAATGTGGGTGCCCCCCCCCATGGGTTTGGGCCTGAGCAGAATGAAAAGAGGAGAAGAAAAGTAGCCAAGAGCTAGCACAGCCTTTGCCTCTCAGTGGCCGGGGGTGGGATGTGCTCTCTTCTGCCAAGCCCCGCTGTCTTGATAGACTGGACCCTCTGACGTCGTGGGTATAGGGTACATTTTCTCCTTTAATTTTCCTGTGCCAGGCATTCTGTCACAGTGATTTAAAGGGGACAATACTGCACTCGAGCTCTCTCAGAAGGAGAGCTTATGCTAGAAGGAGCGGAGTCCTCCTGCCTACAGCCTGCCAAAGAGTGCAGCTGGGGTTCAGATTCTGGCCTCACTCAGACGGAGTAGAGCAGACTGGGACCCCACAAGAGGGCCCAGGCCAAACTGCTTAGGAAGTGGCCTCCATGTTTCTGACCCACAGAGCCTGCAAGCAGATAAATCGCTTATTGTTGTGACTCCCTACACTTGGGAATTTGGAAACACTGCTCGTGCCATACATACAGTTCATGAGGACTTGAGTGGGATTCCCAGAACCCATGTCAAAAAGGCATGCAAAATGGTATTTGTTTGCAGTCCCTGTGCTAAGGGATATGGAGACAGGCAGATCCCTGGGGCTCCCTGGCCAGCCCGCCTGGTATACCTGGTAAATTTCAGGTCATTAAGAGACTCTGCCCAAAAACAAGAAGAAAAAAAAAACCAACAAGGTAAATAATACCCAAGGAATGACTCCCAGTGTTGACCTGTGGTCTACACACAATACATAACATGCCTATGTGTTTGCATGTATGCATAAGGAGGCTACAGCTGGAGAAAGTTTCTCATCATCCCGACACAAAGCAACAAAAGAAAACTTACAGTGGGGAATATTCATGGCCTTTTTCTCTTTAAGAAGTCTTAAAAACAAAACAACCCCCCCTTGGCTCACATTACTGATGGGCGTGGGGACTTTGTGGTTGGTAATCAGCCCCTCCCTTCAATGCATAGGCCCTTTACCCCATCAGTCTCCTCTCTTCTTTAGAACAGAGGAGAGCCTTCATCCCACTGAGGAAAGAGTCTCAGAAGAACATTCTTGGGGGGAATGTATGATTGGGAGGGAGATACAATGAAGTCCTTTATAGGCACTATGGGTGGGAAGCAGCCAGGCTCCCTCATGGGCATGAATACATGGTAACTGCTTTGAGCATAAGTCGCATGGCTCCTAGGACCTCTGAGATCCTGAGAAACTAGGCGAGTTACATCAGAGTTCAGAAGGAGATGCCTGGCTATTGATCTTCAGAGTCTAGGTTCCCCTGGTTGAGGTAGGGCTCTGGCCACAGAGATGAGCTATTGGTCCATGGGTGAAGTTGGAGGCAGGCTTTAGGGGGAGAGATGTGCTGAGAGCATCCCCCGCCAAAGACAACTCTTAGCCATCGGTAGGAGAGGGAAGTCGGAGCCTATCAGACCTTGGCCAAGTTTCCTGTCCTCCCTTGGCTCGCTTGGACATTCCGGGTGGGGACCATATGGGAGACTTTCAAGACAGGGCAGGGATCATGTACAAGACCATCCCTAGCTCCAGGAAGTAACCCTCCTTCCTGTGGGTTCAGTCCACAGCCCAGCCCCAGTTTTGCAAATCTCCTGATATATTCTCTAACTCTTTGACACCCTTCTGTTGAGTTCCTCTTCACTTCAGTTAGTAAGAGTTAGACAGAGACAGTGGAGCTTTCTGAAATTTACAGTAAAATTTGCATGGTTTGGCCAAGGATCTCTTGGGATAGGGCCGATCGAGCATCCTCAGCAGAGTCTCAAGAACATCTTTGTGAGCACAGAGTCAGCCATGTTTTAAAAGAGAAAAATGAAACCACACAACTCTCTGGTGGGATGTTAGAGATGATGGCTTGGTTTGTAAAGTGCAATCGTGTAAAAACTGGGTGTAGTGGCATGCTCTTGCAATCCTTGAACTGGAGATGCAGGCATCACACACACACACACACACACACACACACACACACACACACACACAC
>NW_004949099.1:14273611-14277135 GCF_000317375.1 Microtus ochrogaster | reverse complement strand
ACACACACACACAATGAGATCTTTGATGGCACCGATAGAGCGATAGAGTCTAAAAGACTTTGGTTTGTGGATGAAGCCTCTCTGGCTACTCTGATTGGTGGACAGAAGTCTCTTTCCGGAGCTCACCTCCACCCCACTGCTGTGTGTGCTGGAGCAGAGGTCCTGTCTACAAAAGCCGTTCTCTATTTCAAAGGTCAAACCTCTGCACATGCGCCTGCCACCCTCCTGCTGGACATCAAAGCCACCAAAGCTGGACTGTAAACGATTTGATGTTTAAGCCTGACCTACCTGTCAAGGCCTTTCCATTCCTCTGCCCCTTCCTCTGGCTTCCCCCTTCCTCCTCATCCATCACTAATTATAGACCTCACAGATGCCAAATGCTTTCAACCTCTTGGAAAAGGGTGAAGCTGAGCTGCTTTGCAGGAACATCCTGGAGGATCATCACCCAAATCACTGTTCATTCTCATAGGACATAGGACAGATTCTAAACACGTTGCTGAATTTGATCCTGGGGAAGCCTCCGCAAAGATTCCAGTGGTGCGCTAATGTGTGTGGAGACCTTGAGGTCTGATGTCCTGTCTGTCATCACTGCAGCTGAACATGCATAGTGGGGCTTAAGAGGTCTGGAGAACATTCTTGCTGGATCTCCTTCAGCTGTGTGCCTGTGACTTCTCCAAGCTCCAGAATTCTCATCTGTACACTGCACCTGTCACGTGTACCACATGGAATTCGTGTGGGGACTCAATATTAAATGACCGTGGCCGCAGAGCTTACAGCAGGTGCTTGATGGAGCTCGCGCATCACTTACGTCAGTGAGGTCCCAGCGGGAAGCACGTAGCCGACTCTCATTGTGTATTGTTGGGCAAGCTTAATAAAGGGTCTGTTAGGAGCTGGGAGCTTGCTCAGGCAGCAAAGCGCCATGAGTTCCAGAGCCAGAACCCACATGTGAAAAGCCAGGTGTGGTGGCATATGCCTGTAATTCCACTGCTGAAGAGGCAGAGCTGGGGGGATCCCTGGAGCTTGCTGGACAGCCAGCCCAGTCTCACTGGCAAGAGACCCTTTTTCAGAAAACAAGGCGAGAAAGGACAGCTGAGCTTGTGCGCTGGCTTCCGCATATATGTGCGTGCATGTACATGTAGTCATGCACAAAGGGGCTTCTACAGAGTGTGGGAGGGCGTGGGGATACCAGAAGGTGCAGTAACCACAGAATGTTTAAACATCTTGAGTTAGGAGGGGTGAAGCAGAGATCCCTGGGATACGGTGCTGAGAACCACGTGGGCATGGCTACGGCAGGAGTGGTAAGGAGAGAGGCTGCCCACAGTTGGTGGCTCTCAGAGAAGACATCCGCTCCCATAACTGTCCTCCCCTCCACTCCCCACTCAGGTGTTCTCTTGTTGTCTGTGTCCCCAATAAGGACCCAGAGAGCAATGGGAACTGGGAGAAAGAGGTGGGGGATTGGGTAGGCAGCATCCTTGAGATGCCAGTTAGCTTTCCATCATTGTAACAAAATACCAGGGATGAACAGCTTCTCAGGGGCAAAGGGTGATGTTGGGTCACAGCTCCAGAGCCTGTGACTTTGGCCTGTGTCTGGATGGTGCATCGTGGTAGGGGTCACAGGGAGGAACAAAGCTGCTCACCCCATGGTGGCCTGAAAGGAAGGAGAAAAAGAGGAGGGTCCCAGTAGCCCGTGTGGGCACACCTGTGATATAACTGCCTGAAACTGTCACCACCTTGTACTGGCACCACAGGCTGGCCACCAAACTTTTAAAACGTGGGCCTTCTGAGGGACATTAAGTTCCAAACTATGGCCCTCCTGGATAAAGACAGGTGGAAAAGCACAGCGTGACTCTTTAGAGGATGGTAGAAAACCCAGGCTGGTATTATTGCTGGAGTTTCTAGAATTGCTAAAAGGAATGCAAGGGAGCCAGACTCATTCAGTGAACAGGCCCACTGAGGAACTGGAGATTTGTTTTCTCCTAAGAAATCTCTAACTTGAAGAGATTCTGATCTGAGAGCTGGAGTGATGGGTCCGTGGTTAAGAGCACTTGTGTCGCTTCCAGGGGGCACAGGTTTGGTTCCAGGTTCCCCCATCAGGCAGCTTTCAGCCGTCTTCAACTCCACTTCAAGAGGATCTGACGCCCTCTTCTGGCCTCCACGGGTGCCTGCAGGCATGTGATGCCCATATAGACTAGCGGGCATACACATAGGCACATAAAAAAATAAAATTAATTTTCTTCTGTGCTGATATTGATTTGCAATTTTTGGAGTTGAATTGTCTTTTTTTTAACCTCTCCGTTTGTTCCAGAAGACTGGGTTTAGCAAGTGTGGTAGTCTGAATGGCTCATGTATGGCTCATGAGAATGCTTGGTCCCCAGTTGGTGGATCTGTTTGGGTTGTGTTGTAGGGTGTCAAAAGCGCAAGCCATTCCCTCTCTCTACCTTGTGGTTGAACTCTAAGCTACTGATGTAGCACCATGCCTGTCTGCCTGTTGCCAAGCCGCCCACCATGATGGCCATTGGACTTTAACTCTCTGGAACCATGAACCCCAGACTAAACAGTCTCCTTTATAAATTTCCTTGGCCATGGTTTCTTATCATAGCAATAGAAAAGTGACTTAGACAGCAAGGCAATCTCTCCTATTCATGGGGTCTTTCTGTAAGTTTCTAAATCTTGGTTGGTTCCCCTGGCCATCTTCCCACCGGCCCTGTGATACCTGTTCAGTGTAATGGCCATGCTGGTTAGAGTCCTGTGAAGTAGAAGCCAGGATGCTAGCCTAAGGTAACAGTTGGGACTGCAATCCCAGTGTGTCCCCATGTCACAGGTGGGAACCAAGATTCAAGGGGCTGCTTAGAGTCATTCAGCCATCAGTGTCTAAGCCAAGGGGTAAGAACACTCAGCTTTATGAGCTCTAGGTTTTAGGAAATAAATTTAGTACATATTCCATCTGCTATATTATTGTGTTCATTTCTTTTGCAACATAATAAAGTTCCTTAAAGGGGACAGCTTAGTCCAGTACAGTTCCTGGAGATCAGAACTCTGAAGTCCATGGCCAGCCGAAAGGTTGGGTTCCTTTGGGGGCTCTAGGGAAGGATCTATTTTCTTTTGTATTAATTGTCTTATTGCCACAATGAAAACAATTTCAGGATGGAGGGCTTTGTTCTGGTTCAGTCTGAGAGTACAGTCCCTCATGGCGAGAGTACAGTCTACCATGGTGAGAGTACAGTCAATCATGGCGAGAATACAGCCCATCATGACGAGAATACAGTCCATCATGGCAAGAGTACAGTCCACCACGGGGAGAGTACAGTCCACCATGATGAGAATACAGTCCATCATGGCAAGAGTACAGTCCACCATGGCAAGAGTACAGTCCCTCATGGCAAGAGTACAGTCCACCATGGTGAGAGTACAGTCCCTCATGGCGAAAGTACAGTCCACCATGGGGAGAGTACAGTCCACCATGGTGAGAGTACAGTCCACCATGGAGAGAGTAAAGTCCACCATGGGGAGAGTACAGTCCACCA
>NW_004949099.1:14256169-14272654 GCF_000317375.1 Microtus ochrogaster | reverse complement strand
GCAAGACCTAGCAGCAGGAGCATTAGGCAGCCACAGCTAGCAAACAGTGGGGTACAGGTGGGGGGAGGCTGGGGTTCAGTTTTTTTCTTTTTATTTAGTTTGGGATCCCAGCCCATAAACAGTGCCGTCTTTATTGAGTGTGGTCTTTCTCCCTCAACTCACCTAACCTAGATTCCTCTCAGATATGCCTGGAGATCTGTCTCCTAGGCAATTCTAGGTCCTATCAAGGCGATGGTCATTATGAACCATCACACCTTCCCAGTTTCTAGAAGCTACCACATGTCTCGGCTCAGCCCACCTCATTCTCAAAGTCTGCAGTGTGACATCTCTGACCACTGCTCAGGTCCCCACATCTGTGTCCTGCCCATCTCTGTCTCTGATCTTTAAAAGACCCCCAGGATTACACTTCTGGGGCCCAGCACCCAACATTTAGTCACATTTTCAAGTCCCCTTTGCTGTGCAAGGTCACACATTCACAGGTAGAATCAGGACAAGGACATCTTTGTGTATTCTGATTCTTCCTGCCATGCTCCTGAGGTGACAGGTCACCCATCACAGATATTTCTACAGCGGAGTGAAGGAACGAACCACACAAACATCACAGGTCAGGGGTCAGGACGCTGCAGCCCAGGCCAGTTCCACCTGGCTCAACTATGGTGCTGCTCTTCTGACGTGGTAGAGTTGGGGACCTCTCCCTGCAAAGCAGAAAACACTCTGGCCTTTTGAAGGAAAAAAAAAAACAACTTAGCCATTTTCTCCTATCATAGTTCTTTCTAAGAAGTATATACACTTTGGTCAAATAAAGTTTGCATAAACCAACAAAAGGTATTGTTTTTCAAGGCCGTAGAATATTCTGGAAGCACAAACCATGGAACACAGACTCCTCAAGACAGAACAGGGGACCCACCCCTTGGATCATTGCAAAGCTATGTTCTTACTGCCAACAGTCTATGATGCCATTTCCTTTTATATGTATGTGCACATGCATGCACATGTATGTAAATGTGTTTTCATGTTGGTGTTCACAAGCCTAAAGAGGTCACAGGACAGGCTTGGACATGGTTGACATTTCTCAGGTGCTATCTACCTTGAGTTTTGCAGATAAGGTCTCTGACTGGCCTGGAACTGGCCAAGAAGGTGAGGCTGGCCGGCTGATCAGTGATCTCCAGGAGTCTGCCTGTCTCAGCCTTCTCAGCCCTGGGATTTCAAGGGCATGACACCATGTCCAACTTATTTTACATGGGTTTTGTGAATTGAACTAAGGTCCAACTGAGGCATCTTCCCAAGCCCCCATTTCCTTTGTCCTTAGGTATGACTATGACTTTACTAAATTAATTTTAGAATAACAGACTAGAGATGCTTAGAACAAATGTGGCCATGGTCAAGTCAGACTGGAGGTATGTGGACTCACAGCTGTGCAGGACCTATGGTCCACCAGAAGTGCACCCTGGTTAGCCACAGCCACCATTCCGCCCTGTTGCTTTATAGCCTCACTCAAGCACTCCGCACAGGTCAATACTTGTAGCCTGGACAGAAAAGATATGATTGCCGACTTAATCCTCACACCCACGCTATGGAGGTCGGCCAGGCCCAGCTAAGTCTCCACTGTAGTAAAGGGGTGGATAGAAAAGGATCAGCCAGGCTGGGATCAGGTCCCAGGTCTCTGGCCCTCTGCAACAATTTAACTTCACTCTCAGGTCCTCAGGCTGGCCTGGTGCCAGCCATCGCTGGCGCTGCCTTCACTAGCATCTCCCAGCACCAGCCCCCTCTGACTCATTGTGTCCACAGGCCACCATAAATCACATGCTTGAGCAATCATCAACTCCCTGTGTTCACCAGTGCTCCTGGCTCAGTTGCTGTAATCTCTCTTGGCTTCCTCGAGGCCCTGGAGCAATGTTTCCTTGGAGATCCTTCCAAATCAGGGGCTGGAAACTTGTTGCCACAGGAGTTTAAGGTTACGTCAGACCTGGGATTTCAGAAACCATCATAGCTCACCTTTCCTTTAACTCTTGATTGAATTGTGACCCTTGGGTAAAGATGCCTGAAAGAATAGCTGAAAATT
Source organism: Microtus ochrogaster (assembly GCF_000317375.1). Lineage (NCBI taxonomy): Eukaryota > Metazoa > Chordata > Mammalia > Rodentia > Cricetidae > Microtus > Microtus ochrogaster. The sequence goes on along the minus strand of NW_004949099.1, from coordinate 14,270,592 downwards.
CTGGAGAGTTCCTGGGCTTTTAGAAGGGAGAGAATTTTGGGCCTCGGGATGATGGCTCACTGACATTATTCTCCCCAAGATCACCCCCAAAGCAATTCCAGAAGGAAAGCATCTACCTTAACTGGAAAGTGTGTGAAATCCATTCCAGATGTTGGGTGTTGTGAGCAGTAAAGTTCCCACACTGAATACCTTCGCTCTCTTCTGAACTTAGTTAAATCTCATCCACAAGGTATCCACCCTGGAAAAACAAATCTCCCTTTTATGTGTGTGTGTGTGTGTATTGCATGTTCATGTGGGTATGCATACATGTATGTGTGTGTGTACATCGGGGTTAGAGGTTGACACATTATTTATTTTAATTAATTAATGTTTTCTTGAGATAGAGATGTTCCCCGAATCTGGACCTCCTTGATTATGGTAGGCTGGCCAACCCATGAGTTAAAAGGAATCCTAAAGGGATCCTCCTGCCCCTTCCTCCTCACTGCTATAGCCACAGATACCTGTGCTTGGCTTTTGCATGTGTGATAGGTTCTCTTGCTTGAAAGACAGACTACACTGCCTGTATGGCTTAGAAATCATTTTTTAATGAAAACCCCTTACATATATAGGCTCTGGATAGCAGGAAGGAAGACTCCAGTATTCGTCACTGCATCTTTTTCTGGATGATACAGTAGAGGGTTGGCTGTTTCTAGAAGCTGATGGTCAGTCTTCTCTGCATTGGGATGTGGCCATCATTCTCATCAGGATCTACGTTCTTCAATACCAATGCTCTGGGGGCTGGAGAGATGGCTCAGTGGTTAACAGTACTTGAAGCTCTTCAGAGGACCCAGGTTTCAGTTCCCAGAACCATATTAGGTGACTCAGTTGCCTGTAACTCCAGCTCCAAGGGATATGACACCCTTTTCTGGCCTCTGTGGGCATTCAAACACTCATATACATACCTAAAAATAAATAAACACTAATGTCCCTCAAACTATTCCATAAAACGACAAGGAGACTATCAAACTCCTTATCTAAAACCAGCATTTTAAGAAGGTGTGCAATATTTTCATTTTGTGTATATGTGTATGTGTGTGAAAGAGAATATGTATGTGTGAGTCCAGGAGAAGCACCTGCTTGCCTCCCAATGTGCTGGGAACAGAATCCAGGTCCTCTGCAACAGCTATACGTGCTCTTTACTGCTGAGCTATCTCTCCAGCACCCTAGAAAGTCAGTATTAATATGATGACAAAACCAGTTAAGGACACACACATACACTTCTACCTATAGAATAATTTCCCTGACGAACATTACGCAAAACTCAAATCTTCCCAGTAATGACTGATGTCAGCAACACAGTAAAAGTACCATGGGATGTGGTGGAGTTGGTTTTGTTTCAGGAGTACAAAGACTGTTAAGCATACACAAAATGGTAAATGTAACACAGCACATCATTAGACTCTGAGACAGATCACATGACCATCCTAGGAGATGCAGAAAAAGCCTTTGACACCAGCCTTTGACACATGCTTCACGACAGAAATCCCAGAGGAAGCTTGGAATAGAAGGAACACACTTCAACATAATAAAGGCTGAATGTGATGAGCATAGCCAGCATAACAAGCAGGAAAACATTAAAAGCGGCTCCTCTAAAGGCAGGGACAAGACAAAGGTGCCACTCTGTCCTATTTGATATAATGTTTGGCGTCTTAGCTAGAGCAGCAGGCCAAGAGATAGAACTCAAAGGGATGTACACGTCTCTGGTCAGGAATTCTGAAGGATCCACTGCCTGGGATTCATATGGTTTTATTGAAACCACGGCTTGTGTGCTTGGTTGGATAAATTACCATACAGACTTCATTGTTTAACCCAGTGAGGAGTTTTTTTTTTTCTTTCTTTCTTAGTGTCATGTATAAATATGTGTCACAGGCTAAAGTAGACACAGGCCAGGCAAAGAGTGTAAAGGATTGAAATGGTCTGGACTGGGGACTCCTGGGAATCTGTGTCCCAAGGATTCTTCTCAAGGGCAGGGCATCTGGTTCCCAGTGTTCCAGGATAGCTGCTAGACAGGCCCAGGGCTACAAAAGAAGCCAGAAACACAGAGCTTTGCAATCTGAAGGTTCTCATTAGAAAACAAGAAGAATCACGGAAGCTGAGCAAGTATCTGCAAGCTGAGTTGAGTCTGCAGGTGCATCTAAGCCATCACCTTAGGAGGGTGTGACATGGCTATGCTGACATCTGTAACATGAAAGTTCTATGTGCAGACAGAAGCATGTTGGAGAGACACTGTGGCAGTCTAGGATGATGAGGAGAAATGACTTCCATCTGACCCTGCATGGGGAAGGCGGCAGCTTAGGTGGTAAACAAAAGGACTGGACTTAGAGAAGAGAAGAGAACGTGGAAGGCATGGTAGGGGCATAATCAATGCTTCTGTGTGACCAACAGATGCTGATGCTCATCAAGTGTGGAAATCCCTACTCTCACGGGTAGAGAAGTATTCCAATTGGGTCCCCGGCAGTTCATTCCCAAGCCAAAGGCTAAGAGGTTAATCTTACCTGGCACTACTGACTTCCAGTCTGATTGGTCAGTGCCCGTGGTTGGCCTTTGAACACTGATCTATGACCTTGACCATTGGGGAGGCTGTAGAGTTAAGTCTGTCTAGGGAAGAGACCTATTGGGGGCCAAGATGAGCAGTCCGGGCTTTGACCCTGGAGCACCTGGCTGGGTTCTGGGTCAGCTGAGTTGGAGAGCAGAGTAAATGAAGATAAGAGATAAGTTAGCAATGGGTTGAGCCTTCTCCGACAGGAAGCTGGCAGAGCCATGGAAGCAGAAAAGGGAGGCAGGCAAGAATATGGATGTTGGGAGTAAGGGACCGGGCTTTGAACATGGTTCAGTCTCGGGGTGGTGTAGTCTTCATTGCTGAGGTCCCATCGTTCCTGTGTAGACACCCTGTAGGTTTAACTTGATCAGCTCAGCTCGGCGGATTCATTTATTAGAGCTTTGTTTATTTAACAAGCACACGGCTTCTCATGGAGTTAAAGGGACTGTCATTCAAATTTTATACACTATTCCAGAGACTTCCATACTAAAGAAAAATGTTATTTGACGAATGTATTGGGAGTCTACAGAGAAACAGAGAGAAAAGGATCTCTCTATATCTCTATGTAAAGTATGTATAAATATTGCTTGTGTCTAATAAAGATAGTGTGGGCTGGGGAGATGGCTCAGTGGTAAAATACTTGACTCATAAGCATGAGCCATGACCTGAGTGAGGTTGCCCAAGGCCCATGTTAAAGAAGGAAAAGCTGGACATGGTGACACGCACTTGCAATTCCAGGCTTGGCAGGTGGAGGAGACAAGAGCATCTCTGGGGCTTGCTGGACCACCAGCTTAGCTGAATTTCCAGATTCAATGAGAGACCCCTTCTCAAAAAACATGGTGGAGATGATAGAGAAAGATACCTTATGTTGACCTCAGGCCTATATATACACAAGCATGTATTCAGGCATACACACTCACATGCACACATCCCCCAATTGAGAGGTTTATTGTAGGATGTTGGCTCACACATAAGGAGACTGAGAAACCCACCATCCATCCTCAGGAAAGGCTGGTGTGGAGTCTAAGGCCTGAGAAGATGAATGCCGATGGTGTGGATCATAGTCTCAATCTAAGGACCGAGAGTCACTAGTGTGGTGGATGGGAAGGGACAGCAGTTCCAGCTCAGCGGTCACTGAAAGGGTGATACCCACCCATGTTGGTTCTAGTGCCACCTGATTTACTCTGCTTGTTGGGTGCTAATCTCTTTGAAAAGCCTCACCCCACAGGATACCCAGAAATGATATTAAGTCAGCTACCTGGGCATGGCGACCCAGTCAAATTCCACAAAAGTAGCAATCAGTGTTGGGATAAGGGAGTCTCATAGGACAGTTCTGTATTGGAAGAGGCCTGGGCTTTTGGAGTGAGAGAAATATGAGTTCAAATCCCAGCCCCATGGTTTACCGGTCTTGTGACCTTGAGCCAGTCATTTAGTGCTCAGTGTCTTTTTTTCCTGAGATTGTACGTGTTCCTTGAAGGATTGCTATGCCAGTTTAGAGATGTAAAGGTATGCTCGATTCTCTGATACCGTTCCTTACTTCTCTTGTCCCTTGAAGGTGGTTTAGAGTGAGATTTGGCCGTGTTTTCCTTGAAGAGTGAGATGGGAACACGTCAGACTTTGTCAGCCGCACAGTCTCTGTGGCAGCTCTTTTCGTCCCTGATGCATAAGACAGAGAGACATATATGTTATAGATGCTGTGTACGTGGTGGGTTTGGGCTTGTTTCAATAAAACTTTATTGACAAGAGCTGACAGTGGCCCAGATTTGACCCAAGGGTTTTCATGTACTGAGACTTGGGCTAGAAGATGGCTTAGAGCTGAGCACGAAAGTGCTCTCTGTGTTTGAAGCAGCTCCCATGTGTCCTAGGAAGGCGACTTCTTCCTACCAGTCCCTTGCTCACCTTCAGCAAACAGAGGCAACTGGATGTCTAAGCAGCAAGAGAGAGACATTGAGAATTTAGATAGAATTTTAATCACTTTTAGTGACTTTGGAGATTAATCTTGTCAGATAGACTTTTGCACTGAGATTGACTTTCATATGTGCTTTGGATTCCCCCTCCCCTCTCTGAATCAGTTTCACTCTGGCTTGCAAAGGGAAAAACCCTGGATCCAGACCAAGAACGTGGTTGTCACAGAATTCCCAGCTCTTGTCAGCCTCACCCCTACTGATTCTAGGTGTGCATCGCGTTTATATCTTTGAAGTTTTTGTTGTTTTGGTTTTGATTCTTTTGTTTGTTGTTTTTGTTTTGAGATAGGGTTTTTCGGTGTAACAGCTCTGGCTGACCTGGAGCTTGTTTTGTAGACCAGGCTGGCCTCGAACTCCTGGAGACCCACCTGCCTCTGTCTCCTGAGTGTTGGGATTAAAGGCATGTGCCACCACTGCCTGGTGACATCTTTTAAGTTTTAAGGTAGCAGCTTCCACTTCGTTCAGCCTTTCAACACAGATTTTGGGTCTGAAAGTTGGGGGCAAATACCTTAGTTCTAAGCAAGTTGTGGTAAATCAGAAGGGTCAATTATTTGAGTTCAGAAGTTCAGGATTAGCCTTGGGAGCATAGTGAGAGCTATTCTCAAAAAAACAAAAAGGCTCTTTGTGGTGGTTTGAAATGTTGGAGTAGGTGTGGCCTTGATGGAGGAAGTGTGTCACTGTGGAGGTGGGCTTTGAGTTCTCCTGCGCTCGGGTCACTCCCAGTATCACATTTGACTTCACGTTGCCTTCTGATCAAGAATGTAGCCAGCACCATGTCTGCCTGCATGCCACCATATCCCACCATCACATAATGGACTAAACCCCAATTAAATGTTTTCCTTTACAAGAGCTGCTGTGGTCACAGTGTCTCTTCACAGATATAGAAATCTTAGCTGAAATACTTCTAACACGTTGGGTTCTTTGGGAGAGTCATGCTGTTTAGACTCGGAGGGTTGTCACTGGCCAAGGGCCCCAGTTCCTTCTGGGAATGTCCTAATTTGTTTTCTGTTGCTGTGATAAACATCATGGACAAAAGCAGCTTAGGGAGCGATGGGTTATTTGGCTGACACTTCCCTATCACAGTCCATCACGAAAGGAAATCGGGTCAGGAATTCCAGGAGAGAACTGAGAGCCAACCGTAGTTCATTTTCAGCTTTCCCTGCACTGTGTGGGAGGACACACGTGATCCTGAGGCCAAGTGGACTAAGTACCACCATGCTGGAGCAGCTGCAGCCAGCTACGACAGGGGGAAAGGAAGGCCAAGAGGGGCCCCCACTTATTGATGATGACGTTGAGACATCTGTATCCAGATGTGCATAAAGCCAAGAGCACCTCTAGGTTTTCCAGTGTCTCAGGCTCATTAGCTCTTGTTCTTGCTGAGTGAAGTAAGTCCGAGTGGAGGCGCCACTGTTTGAGAATGGACGGAGTCGGATGAAGCTGGGCAGGCACCCTAAGGGTTAACTTGGATCTTGAAGCAAGTGTTTGAGGAAGAGGATACAATTGCTTTATGTGGAACCTTGTGGTTCATTGATAAGACTCACCCACGGGATACAATGCCAGCTAAAGAGAGAGGCAGACACTCCCTGCCCCTGCTGGCATTTTCGTGGCCGAGGCCAGTGGCTATGCTTTTGTTGCCCTGGATCCCTGACTTCATATGAAGAAGGTATAATATAATTTTCCCTTTTATTGGCTTCAAATAGCACCCTTCCCTCAGAGGCTGCTGTGACTAAATTGTGGTCACCATAACTCAGATCACGGGCCCCTGAGCCTCAATGGAGTAGCATTTGGACATAGCATCTTTGGGAGGTAATTAGGGTCAAGAGAGGTCATGTGGGTGGAGCTCTCAAGGGAGCCTTATATGGCCCTTGAGAGTGCTTTCTTCTTCTCTCTCCCTTTCTCTTTCTTTTTGTATTGTTCCTGCCTCTCATCTTTTTCTTCTCTCCTGTCTGATTTCCCCCACTCCCATTTTCCCTCATCTTCTCCTGATCACATGAGCAGACTCAGCAGCTCCTTGTGTGTCAGGAACAGAGCCCTCAATGGAGCCAGAACCTTGCAGCATTCAGATCTATGAGAAAATAATACCTGTTGCTTAAGCCACCCAGTCTGTGGCCATGCGTCCATCTGTGGTAGTCCAACCTCAGGAATACACAAGCCATTGAAAGGTTGATCTCATTGTACCTGGAAAGTGAGTTCTGGAGCATTGAGAAAGTGGTTCGATGTTACTGCCCCCAGCTCTGCAACCTGAATTGGGCTCCTGCCCTGGTGCATTCCTTGGCCAGGAGATGACTTTGAGGAGCTTGGTATCCTAAAGATGCCCGCCATGGATTCTCAGGCTTTGCAAAGTATGCTGGGTAGGTTTTTTTTTTTTTTGTCAATTTGATGCAAACTAGAGTCACCTGGGCAAAGGAAACCTTGCTTGAGGAATTGTCTCAATCAGATGGGCCTGTAGGCATGTCCATGGGACATTTTCTTCATTAATGGTGATGTGGGAGGGCCTAGCCCGCCGTGGGCAGTGCTTCCCTGGGCGCCTGTCTTAGTTCTGTTGTTTTGATAAAAACCCTGACCAAAAGCAAACTTGGGAGGAAAGGGTTTGTTTGGCTTACAGGTTCCAGTTTGTCGTCAGAGGAAGCCAAGGCAGGAATCCAGAGGCAGGATGTGGAGCGGAGCCCGTGAAGGAACACTGCTTTCCTGCCTTGCTCCACCTGCTTTCTTATATAACTCAGGCTCCCCCTTGCCTAGGGGTGGCACTGCCCACAGTGGCCTATGCCTTTCCATATCAATCATCAACTAAGAAAGTGCCCTGAAGGCTTGCCTATGGATCTGTCTGATGGAGGCATTCTCTTAACTGAGGTTCTCTCTTCCCTGATGAATCTAGGTTTTGTCATGTTGGAAAAAAAACAATCACTTACCAGGCCAGCTTCCCTCGGGGATGGACTACTGCTTGGAAGTCAGATAAACCTCTCCTCCCCTAAGTTGCTCTGGCTCTTGGTGTTTATCACATCAACTGAAACCAAACTAGAACACCAAGAAAACTTGTCACACACATAGCAGTATGCTAAGCAGCCTTGGCTTGCCCTGCAGGGAAGCCTCCTAGTAGTTGGGACGCCCATGCCCACCTACAGCCCTTTCACAGCACCCCCAGGCAGCATGGACCCTGGCTGCAGCCACCTGCAAGCACTGGTGTCTAAGGCTTTACCCACTTTGCTTAGCTGTAAGGCTAATTAAGGGGCCATGTGTTGAAGCTTTCTCAGGGTTCAGAGCTGTCCACCAGGCCTTTCATTCCTGAGGGTCCGGCCAGCAGAGGTCCTTGTGTTTTGTGGTGTCCAGGGCAAGACAAAGACAGCAAGTAACATGTTTGAACTCCAGGCCTCCGAAAGGCAGAATGACCACTGTCCAGTGGGCTTGAAGTCAGTACTGCACCTTGAGAAATGATTTAATTGAATTCTTGCCTCCAGACAGAACACATTAAACTTATGGAGAGTGTCAGCAAGTCCCCTGCTGACCCTCGCCCATCCATCTTAGTCCCTGTTCTCAGAAGTCCCTGCTTTAATTACTCTGGCTGAAATTTATGCCTGCTGCTCCTTGCTTCCCACCAACACATGTCACCTGTAGACAACAGACCCCACAATGGCTTAGGCACTGTGTCCTGGCAGTGGGGAGATCATTCGGAAATTCTGATATTACCCAGTTGGTGGAATCTCTAAGAACACACACACACACCATTCGGTAAAATACGGGTGGTAAAGCCAGTTCTTCATCGGGCTGTTGGACGCCTTAGTGGAAACTCCCGAGGCTCAGAGTCACAGCAGCATCTTCCTCTCTCTGAGGCACCAACCTGTCATGCTCCTGAGGTCAGCTGCATCTTCTTGACATCAGCCATCACAACTGGACCTGTGGAACGCTGGTATTCTCTCCTGGAAGAATTACTGGACCCTTGCCTGAGGATCTTGCTACTCCTCTCAACAGTTTATATGTAGTTTGGCCCTTTTGTGGTTTGGGGTCTTAGGGCATAGCTTGAGTATATGGTTGGGGAGACCATGGGAAGGGCATCTATACACAGTCAGGGTTGGGATGCCATCCAGGAAGATGCAGACAAACCTTCCTATACAGTTGCTTTAGGGTCACCCCCACTCCTCTCAGTCACCTTTGACCTTTACTCTCTAAAAACAGTCAGCAAAACACATTGGTTCCCCAGGGTGCACTGTGGTAGAATTGAACTTTGGTTTGCTCCTGGCACATAGAGAAGGGAGAAGATACTTACATGTCTCCAGGGAAGAAATTTCAGCAACTCAATGGGGAGCTATTTAGACGATGCACTCCTCAGCTTTATAGAAATGCAAGGGATTGTCAAGTTTCTCCTCAATTTGGGGGTTAAATTCTTTTTTAAACTGCAATTATGAGGAGCCGGAGAGATGGCTCATCAGTTAAGGGCACTGGTTGCTCTTCCAGAGGACCCTAGTTCAATTCCCAGCACCCACTTGGCTGTGGGGAGTCTCACACCCTCTGGCTTCCATGAGCACTGTACACATGCATATTGCAGACAAACATCACTATGCATAAAATAAAATAAATCTTTTTAAAACTAAGCTGTGAAGGAGATTCTGAGGAAACTAGACTGTGTTGTTTGTCTCGTGTCTTCAGCATCTAAACCACGGACACAAGGTGGCAACTTAATGATTGAAGGGACAATGTCCAGTGATAGCCTGGGTCCTTGTGATAGTAAGACTACTATCAGCAGTGAGTAGGACCCAAGCTAGTGTTCTAAGTAGCATGTGTATGTGCACACACACACACACACACACACACACACACACACACACACACAACCCATATGGTGACATTTTACTAGTGGTCCATGAGATGATGGTTGTCTAGTAAGTTTATAAAGAACAGAAAATTCCCAGTGTCCAAGTGACCTGTTGTGAAGTCATAGCATAAGGAGTTACATTTTGGTGATAAAGTTGGTGCTCAAAAACACTGCCAATGACATAAAAGTGCATTACAGGGCTGGGAAAGGGTCTCAGCTGTAAAGGCTGGCCACACAAGCCTAGGAACCCGAGTTAAAACCCCATAGGCCATGTGAAAAAGCTGCCATAGTGGTACATACTTGTATTCCCAGGTCTGGGGCTACCGAGACAGGTGCATCCCTGGGGCCCACTGGCTAGTCAGCTTAACCCAACCAGCAAGCTTCCAGCCAATGAGAGAGACTCCTTCTCAAAAATACAAGGCAGATGGCACCTGAGGAACAACACCTGAGGTTGACCTCTGGCCTCCATACAGCACCCCCCAACACACACACACACACAGAGGGAGAGAGAGAGAGAGGTGGGTGTGCATGTGCACACAACACAAATACACTCCTGCATGCATGCAAGCATACAGCAGTGCAGTTTGGAGCATTGCATCATGACTAACCGTGACAGTGAGTGGTTTACATACTGCACCTTGTCTCTACCGTACTTTCTTTTAGCATGCACTCCTTTTTTCTAAAAGAAGGTTTTCTTTAAACCTCCATACCATATTACACCAGATGCTGCCTTAGGCATCTTTTATTAAAAGAATCTCTAGTGCCTCAGTTTCCCTGTGCCTGCTTTAAGCTCCTGTTGTTTGGGGCATCCTGATACAGGCAGCAATAGGCCATGCCTTGTGGGTGCCAGAGCCAAGGCAGGGCCACTTCAGCAGCTGGGTCTGTGTGAACATGTCCTGGGATGCTTCTCAGTGAATTTACCCCCCCCCCCGCTTTCCTCCGAGTCTCATTTTCATCCTGGTGTTAAGCAGCACATTGCTGTATGTTGGTTAGTTCACCCTTGCCACGACCTGGAGTGTAGGTAGCTGCATTGTTCCATCTGACAGCGAGCAATCTGAGGTTCCAAGAGATTCATTTGCTCAGGTTCACACGGAGTGTAAGTGTGACCTTGGAAACAAGACAGAACTCCGGGGGAAGGGGGGGGGTGAGCTGAGCTCTGCCCCTTAGTTGGCCTGGTCCCTGCTCCCCAGGGCTTGGAGTGGGCAGGAGAAGCAGGGAGTGGTGGTGGTGGGTGGCTCCTTCCCTCCAAGAGCAGCCCGGCAGGATGTCATCTGCTCTCAATTACCACCCTGCCTGCCTCCATGGCAGCCCTCCAGCCGGCACACGTGCTTAGGCTGTTGGCCAGAAACTAAATTTATTTGCAAGCCCAGAGTTCAAACAGGTACATAAATTACTGGTGCACAGCCTCATTCCTCAGTTGGCCTGACACAGCTGAGTACCCAGCATGGCATTAGAGGCTGTGCACTCAGAGAATCTGGAGCTGGCTGCTCCTGCTGGGCACTTTCAGCGATCACTCCATCCTATGCTGCAGACTCGGTACCCGGGGCAACTGGAGGGTTTTGCCTCCATCTATAGCAGAGTTCTGAGCTCTGCCCCACTTCACCCCTGTACCCCACTGTTATAAATGTCCCAGCCTTTCCACTTACATACCTTAGACTCTTTAATGCTTTCCACTGTCTTAGAATAGAGTATGACTTCCCTCCAGTGTCTGCCACCCCTCCCTGACTCCTTTTGCCTTCTTTCTTCTTCATCATCCTTGGCTTCTTCCAGATGATACAGGTGAACTGAGCCAGACATGTTGGTGCACACCCGTAGTCTCTACTACTGGAGATGCTGAGGCAGAAGGGTTGCCAGAGCTCAAGAGTTCAAGGCCAGCCTGGGTAGACTACAGAGATCCTGGCTCAAAAATGAGGAAAGAGCGTGGGCTGGGAAGGTCACTCAGTGAAGTGCTGAAAAGGCAAGGGCTATGGCGTGATTCAAGCCCGTGTAAAAGTAATCAAAATGGAGGTGTGTCCTCATAATTCCAACACTGAGGTGGTGGAGGTACTTGGTCCATGGTACTTCACTGAGCAGCCAGCCTGGATTACTTTGTGAGTTCTAGGTCAACGAAAGAGCCTGTCAGGATGATGCCTGGGGAAAAATACCCAAGGTCATCTTCTGGCTTTCATATGTGTGTGTATGTGTATATACATATACATATATAGACAGACACACAAACATACACACACAGACATACACACAAATAAGAGGAGGGAAATTGATAGTAGACAAGCAGGGCTGGAAGTGTAGAGGGGGTTTTTCTGTAACTCTTAGAGGTCAGTTCTCTGGGGGGGGGGTGAAAAAATTTATGTCACCCAAATGATTCTGATAAGACCGGCTAACTCACTTGGCCACGTGGTACAGCACTTTCTCTTCAGTTTCTCATAGAGGTGATTCTTGCTTTTCTGTCTCCTGGAGTCATGAAGTGTCGCCATCTTTCTGGAGGTATTTTTTATTTTAAGGGAAGTCCCACAACAGAACGATGGGGGGCTGTTTATGCAGATTGCAGAAGGTATCTTAAGTCCCCAGCTAAGCAAACCGCTGGACCAACAGTGTCTTGAGCATGGGAGTCATCAAGTCTTCTAGAGAACATGGCACTTGCTGAGCTGGATGGAAGGGACTAGAGTCTGCTTGGGCATTTCATGGAGTGAGAGCAGGAGAAAGGAAAGGAGGTGAGTTCTCCTCAGATCTGCAGCGATGCTCCCTGGGGTAAGTGTTTCCCTTCTGTCATTTCCTTCCATCATGAGAGAAGAGGATCTCCGTGTTACAGCTGATCCACAGACCCACAAAGGATGAGCAAGTTGCCAGAGTCACACAGCCAGGGCGCAGGGACACTATCTTAGCAGCCAGTTTGCGTCCGTAGCATTGGCTTCCAGATGTAAGGTAACAAACCCATGCAGTCCAGAGAGTATGTATGGTTTTACCTGCCCTACAAAACACTTCTTCCTCAGACATCTACCCGGTGGTTCTTGTTATCCAAAATCAAGCCAAAGTTCAAAGTTTGATCAACTTCATGAGTTTACAAGATTTGAAAACTGGCAGACATAGTTGGTGGTTTTTTGGGGGTGGAGGCATAGAGCTTTCTTTAGTCAGGGTTTTTTTTTTCTAAAATATTTATTTATTTATTATGTATAGAATATTCTGTCTGTGTATATGCCTGAAGGCCAGAAGAGGCAACCAGACCTCACTAAAGATGGTTGTGAGCCACCATGTGGTTGCTGGGAATTGAACTCAGGACCTTTGGAAGAGCAGGCAATGCTCTTAAACACTGAGCCATCTCTCCAGCCCTTAGTCAGGGTTTTGAACCTGCTCTCTGGACATCTGGGGAGTATCACATATCTAACTGAATAAATTACCTTATGCAATTAGCCTTTTTTTGTTTTTTATTATGAAAAATATTTGGGCTATTAAAATGTATCTGACAAGGAACATTTATCTGTTTTTGTTTTTGTTTTTTTTTAAAGTGCCCTTTTTTCCTTGTCCAATACATCGGAGGGAGTTAAGTGGTGTAAATATATGGAAATAGGATCACTTGAGTGGGAGGGTGCAGCTACCAGTTCGCATGTACTTCAACAATCTGTCTCCTTTCAGAGTGTGACAGTTGGCAGCCAGTCTCGGGCAGATGAGGGACTGGGATTGTTTTCTGACGCTCACAATCCGCTGTGGCCTTCTCAGGCTCTTATCTAAGCTTCCGGTCCCCCGTGTCTTTCACCAGTGGCTGTGCTGTGTTCACTGGCGTAGCTTGCCTGGAGTAGACTCACTTGGGTGTGGACTCCAGAGGGAGCCGGATTTGATGCCCTCTTCCTCCACTGTGGGGTGGCTCTTGGCAGCTCCCCCTCATGTAGAGAATCCATCAGCTGCCAGGAAAAGGCAATGGAGCATGTGAGACCCAGGAACTAACTCTATTTCCTAGCAACCAAGGCGAGCCCATTTCTCCTCTGTCAGCGGGAACCCGCAGATTTATGTGAGCTACAAAGCCCGTTATCACCGTAATAAACCATACATTTGCAGGCGGTATTTACAGCCAGCTAATCGTGTCTCTCCATCCTGGCAGCCCCCAAGCTGGCTGGATTCCCATTTGGAGCCCCCCAAAATACGATTAGGTGGTTACTGAGTTCTAATTTAGTTAACAGCAGTGCTCGACAAAGCTACTAACCGCCTAATTATGAAGGAAGATTACTGATACCATTAATTGAATGGTTGTAAAACTCCGGTGAAGTCAGATGGTCGTGAAGTCCATTTTCAATTTACTAGGCTATTAAAAGTATTTCCGGCCATAAAATAAACAGACACAAAGCATACTAAACAGGCTAATATGGAAACATAAAAAGAGAAGGGAGAAGCCTTGTCGCAGTAATTAGCGCTCATGATTAGCTGCTCCGCAGACTCAGCCGCAGAAATTAAAGATGAATTACGGCCGCACTCAGGGGAAGAAGGCTTGCAAGGATGGTGTTGCCTACAGGTGGGCTGGGTCCGCCAAACCTACCCCCTCACCTCAGCCCCACCTTGGGCTGGGCCTCAGGCTTCCTTCTGACCACGATTTCTGTTGTTTGTGACTTAAAGATGGTTGATTGACCTGTTTCCTCACCTGGAGCCTCAGTTTCCACACGGGAATGTATTAAAAGAAACTTAGCGGTTCTAAAGACTCCATAAAGAGATCCCCATGTCACTTCTCGCTTCCTCCATTTTTCTGGATTCTACTGTAGAGTACATGTCTACCAGCTCTTGTTTCCCACATTCTAGAACCCAGTACCACTTACTTGGAATTTATCCTGTCTCTGCCCTATTGTTGGTGCTTCTAGTTCATGGGCTGCTCAGTTGTTGAGGGGCTCATTGGTGTGTGTTTGTTTGAGAAGTTGTTTAAAGGGGTTCGAAGCATGGTATGTTATAGGTCACCCAGGAGACAAGAGAATTTGGGAAATGGTAAGAGAATCTGCCGTATGAAAATATGAGAGTAAAATTTGTAATTGAAAATGCTTTCACATTGAGATATCCAAAAACTCTACTAGAGGGATGGGGGGAGGGAGGGAGGGAG
>NW_004949099.1:14254976-14256069 GCF_000317375.1 Microtus ochrogaster | reverse complement strand
GAGAGAGAGAGAGAAAGAGAGAGAGAGAGGGAGGGAGAGAAGAAGAGAGAGAGGAAGTGAGAGAGAGAAGGAGGGAGAAAGAGAGAGAGAGAGAGAGAGAGAGAGAGAGAGAGAGTACTTTTCTATCTCCTGAGATTTATGTAGATTTTTTTTTTGTCTATGAAACTGCTTCAAAGACAAGCCGAGGGACTCCAGGAAAGAGACGAGTCGTATTAAGTTCTCATTCTCACAGGACAGTGAAGTCCAAAGAGAAGCTAAAGGCACGATGAGCTTGTGCCCTTTAGACAGAGTGCTAAGTCTGTGAAGGAAAGCCGGGCAAGTTGTTGTCTAGAGCGGGTTGTAGACTGAGGGCTTCTGTTAGAGCTGGGTGGGGTGAGACGACAGGGAGGGAAGAGTTGCCTCAGGGATGGTTTGCTCAGGCGCCTCACAGCCCTGCAACCCCAGGGAGCCAGGCAATTTCCCAGGACCTCCCGTGGGAAGCATCTCCCTAGCTCACTACATAGAGGATGGACAAACCGCTGGGCCCTTTCTGTAGCTAAGTGCCCAGGTGATGTCAGCGTGAAGAAACCCAATGCCAATGTGAAGTGTTTTGCCTCGGCTCCTTCATAGCCATGAGGAAGATAAAGGGATACAGTGCCACCACCCCGTCCACAGAGGCAGAGTGAGAACCCGCCTCTCACTCAGCATCCACAAACAGCCTGAGACACAGCCAGAAACAGAACCCCCATCCCTTGTTCATGTTCCGGCAGGCTGAGCAAAGAATGCCTCTACGTGGGGAGAACTAGCCGCCTAATCCCTGGGCGGAGGAGATGACTGGGTCCGCAGAGAGTGAATCCCCAGGTTCCACATAGGAAAGTTGGGTATGGTGGCGCATGACTATAGCCCAAACACTGGAAAACTGGTGACAGGCAGAGCCCTGGGGTTCACTGGCCACCCAGTTCGGCCTATATGAGCTCCAGGCCAATGCAAGATGTTGTTTCAAGAAGCAAGGTGGACGGGATCCGAGGGATGACACTTGAGATTGAGTGACCCCACACTCAAACATTCACTCAATTCTCTCTCTCTCTCTCTCTCTCTCTCTCTCTCTCTCTCT
>NW_004949099.1:14244509-14254876 GCF_000317375.1 Microtus ochrogaster | reverse complement strand
CCTTCCCTGTTCTGTGAGTGCTTGGACCTTTTCCAGCTCATCTTGATAACGACCTCTGACCTCTCTGGCTTTATCAAGATGAAATCAACGCTTCTGTACCCTCAGTAAGTGGCAGATACACAGCTCTGACCTCAGAGGAAGTAAGAGACAGTTTATTCTGAAGCCAGACATGAATGACCGTGACCCAGGAACACGTGTTCAGGATCTCCCCAGTACCGTGTTCGGCCATGATAGCCATTTCAGGAAGTTTTCTCAGTAACAGAGCAAAGAAAGTAAAAAACCAAGTCTTTTAAAAAATGAGCTGGGGGGATCATCAGACAGGTGGGTTACAGGAAAGCAGGGCGTCTTTGCTGCAGGCCTCGGATGCTGTCTGATGACCGTGCTTGGCCTTGGGCTTATTGGAAGACAACCCTCTGTACATTCCAGGAAGAGAGCTAAAGATAGCCCAAAATAATTTGGCTCCAGAATTGCAACATTTCAACTTTCCACAACCACAAAACTGGGCTTTTGGGGTTTGTTTATTTTTATTTTTTTTTTAATTTTTTCTTTGAGACAGAATCTCACAATGTGGCCCTGGATGACCCGGAACTCATCACGTAGACCAGGCTGGCCTTGAACTCAAAGAATCCACGTGCTTTTACCTCCTAAGTGCTGTGACGAAAAACACATACCGGCATGTATGTCTGGCCCAAGATATTTTTGAGGACTTACTCAATTTTTAATTGTATGTCTGTGTGGGTATGTCTACATGAACTCAGACACTGTGAAGACTGTCTCCCATGGGTGCTGAGAATCAAACTTGGCTCCTCTACGGAAGCAGAGTGTGCTCCTAACTTCCGAGCTATCTCTTCAACTCCACAACCACAGAAGTGCTGATCAGTCAGTGTGTAAACAAACACAGGGCCTGTTTTTCCATTTATTTATTCTGTACTTCAGTTCGTACCTACAGAGTCAGGACCCCTGGAGGGGGTACCAGTTATCTGGGGTGTAACACAGTCCCTAGGCAAGACTGAGTGTTGTGCCCGTACTGTTGAGAACCTGAGGTCCCTTGTTCAGAAGTTATGTGGTGTCTGTGCATGGCGACAGCCCAGCAGAGTTGAACACAGAGCAATGGTGGCAGAACCCCATGTGATGGCTTAACACACAGGCCTTGAAGCCCGCTGTGCTTCCATGTGGCTCTGTGAAGTTCAAGGACGCCTTGTCTACATCCTATCCCCTCCTGCAGGTGGGCATCATCCATGGTGAGGCTTAGGTTTTGTTAGCCACAGGCTAACTGCACAGGCATGCTGCAGAGAGACTGTTCATTCTTCATATGACATGTTCCTAGCTAGGCTCAGGGCCTCCTGCGTGTCACCTTCTTCCAGCCCAGCAGGGCCCTGGGCAGCAAGTTCTGGCCCCCTCCTTCCCACTCTACAAGATTGGCATTGGCTGACTATTTTGTGGATCAGAAGCCTTTCCATCCTCCCCTCCCCCAACTCACTTTACCCTCCCCCCTGCTGTACTAATGTCACCTGTAATACCTTCTCTAGTCCCACTTTCACAGGTGAGGATTTTGGAACACAACTGCCCCCAAAGTTTCTTTCATAGGCCAAGCAATATAGAATTTACAATTACACATTTTTAACTTAGCATTTACCAGAAGGGAGCAAGAGGCTCAGCCATGGGACAGAGTCAGAATTTGAATCCGGAACATTACCTTTTTTTGTGCAGTGTATTTGTTTCTGTGTGTGCAAAGGTGCATGCCACTGCACATGTGTATATGTACATATGCACGGGGAAGACAGAGGTCGATGTCAAGTGTTCTCTTCTATTGTTTTCCTCTTTATTTTTTGAGAGGAAATAAATAAATATATTTATTTATTGGACCTGGAGCTTACCAATTGTTCTGGACTATCCAACCCGTTCTAGGGAATAGGCCTGTCTGCTTCCTCAGCACTGTTACAGGTGTGAGACACCATGCTGGCTTTTACCTGTGGCCAGGGAGCTGAACTTGAGTGGCCGACATTTTACTCACTGAGCTACCTTCCAGTGCCATGAATCCAGGACATTTTCGTCTCAGTTTCTTTCCACTATCTGGGTTCCTGTAAGACCTACACATTCCTTGATCCTCAGGCTACCCTCCACTGCAGCTTACAGTTGGAGAAGTCAGTAAGAGAACAAGGAAGGAAACTCCAACTTTCAGGGAGCTAGAACATGAGACCTGGGGCGTGGCACTGAGGATTGGGGACTCTGGATTTGGCCTGGCTCCCTCCATTGGCTGGGTATCCCTGAGAGAAAGCATCGGGCCTCTGACTCCTTTTCTCTAAGGCGGGCACGGCAGTGATCCTCAGCTTTCCTGGCTGCTGTGAGAGTTGTAGGAACCTGGGACCCTTGTCTCCCGTCACACAGGAAGTGCTAATACAGGTGGCCATTGGCATTGCTGGCCAGGGGCATTTGCCTCAGACCTGTGAGATTTTCGAGTACCTTTGTCCTACCTCTCCCCTACCCCCCTACCCTTTCTCTACCATTTCCCACTGCTACCCCTCACGGCAGAGCCCCGTGGGTTAGAAGATTCAGGAAAGAGACAGGAATTAGAGAGTAGGGCTTTCCAGTTCTCCACAAAGGCATTGGAAGACAGACTTGTGTTCACCACATTCTGGGGCACAGATGACTCAGGTGACACTAATCGGCTTGAGCCAGGGGTCTGTGGGGTCCTCTATATCCCGTGTTCCTCTGACCACCACAGAATGCATTGGAAGCAGAAGCCTTGCTCCTGGAATCTTGGGATCTTGTTTTGACATTTTGAGAAAGAAGAGATCCCAGGGATAAATTGCCCGGGGGTGTAAATCTGGCAGCCCCAGTATGGCCTGAAGATGCCTAGTAATAAGGAGTCTGTGTATGTGTGGAGTTTAGGGGAACCAGCTTCAAAGGAGTTCATCCCACTGATTGAAAACAGTCAGTGGACATGGTGGTCCATTCCTGTAAACCCAGGGAGGTGAAGACAGAAGGATCAGAAGTTCAAGATCATCTTTGGCTACACAGAAAGTTTAAGGCCAGCCTGGGCTACATGAGACATTGTCTCAAAAAAGCACCTCTCCCCCCACCAAAAAAAAAGTTGGTTTGTTCATATATTTCCCACTACTTGGGAGGCTTTGACACGAGACTCTTAGGATGTTCTGTTTGAGGTATGCTTGGGCTGCAGAGGGAGTTCAAGGCCAGTCTGTGTAACTTAGTGAAAATCTGTTCCAAAGGGAGAAAAACTCGGGGTGGGAGGCTGGGGCTGTAGCTCAGTGGTTTGAGTCCTGTTGAGAGGGGCACGTGGACACAATCTTATGAGTTCCCGTTCTGAATTCTGAATGAAATAAATTATGCGGCAGTTTGACAGCTTCAGAACTTAGTGCCCCGAGCTGGAGGAATTTGAGGGCCAGAAGAGGAAGCAGTAGTTCTAGCCTTTTCCTGATGTGGAAAAGCCTTCCTCCTCATGCCCAAAGTGAAAGGACGTCCTCACCCACAAAGACAGCCCCCCCCCCAAGATGCCTCGCTCAGTGTTATGACACTTTGTGTCTGAAACATAGATGAACACATTTGTATTTCTTTACTTTCTTAAATAACAATGAATTTCTGAGCTGTGGGATTTTCATCGCCAGCAGTTTTCCCCATGGGCCTTAAATGATGGCCTTGGCTGAAGCTAGCGATCTGAACCTGGAGAGGCCTTGGTGCTGCTGCCGCTGCCGTGTGCCGCCACCAGGCTACAGGTTGGAACAGGGCTGAGGCGCTGAGATCAGGAGCAGAGATGAAAAGGACAGGACTGGCTCCATACAGATGGACAGACACATGGACAGCAGGTCCAGATGGTGAACGGGCAGAGGAGCAGATGGCAACTTGAGCAGGTTCCATCAAGGGCAGGGACAGGTAGAGCTGAAGCCCCTGGACAGGCTGGAGTTCTCCGCCTATTGGTCCCTCGGGTGGAGGGTAGATGAGCCATTGCCATCTCAGTGCCAGCTGTCCACCTGTTTGTGGGCTCCAGGTGAAGGATTCCTCGCCTTCCCTTGGACTGTGTCTGGTAGGGTCTTGAGGCTGGGTTTTATGATGACTCTCCCGTTCCCCTGCACTCCGAGAATGCCTGGTAAATTTACAAGGTGACTCTGTTTCTCCTCTGAGAAATAAATCATCACCAGGCTGTGTTGCATGGATGTTGTCCGACAGACAGGGTTGCTCACATGCTCACCCAGGTGTAGAGTCAGCCTCTATTCTCAAAACAGAGTCAAAGGCTGCTTATGAAATGGAGTCTCTGGGGTCATGGCACAGTGAGAAAAACCGGGGGCAAACACAGCCATTTCCCCACCATATTAGCCTATAACCTTCATTGATTTATGTATTTCTTATACTTTATCATGTTGGCCTTGAACTCTGGAACCTTTTACCTCAACCTCCTGTGCACTGGGATTGCAGGTGTGCACTGCCATGTCTAGCCAGCTTATGTCCTTTTTCTTTCCTCTGGTCTTCTGTTCTCCACCAAATCTAGTGTGACAACACTCTTTTGTAGATCTTTCTGGCCTTTATTTCCTCCCAGAGGTGCTCGTAGCACAGAACACACACGCACTTTTCTCCTGCTAGCCTGTCTTTGTTCATTTCTTGTCAGACTGAGGCAGAACCCTTAAGAGGAGGGAGGAATAGTTTTCTTTCCTTCGAGCCCAGATTTTCCTTCCCTTCCTTTGACCACACAGACTCCCCAAGAAGCTGAGCCTAGGACAGGCATTAGTGAGCTGGAGGTTGGTGGGGAAAGCCTCGGGCTCACCAGCAGGGACAGCAGGGAAGTCGCTTTGGGTGGAGGGAAGAGCTAGATTCCCATGTGTACCCCAGGAAGGCCTCTGTCTGCTTCGTGGGGAGCCATCGAGTTGTTGACCTGGGAGCTCACCAACATTTGCACCGGGAAAAGCTCCTTTCTGATCGTCACCAAGGAGGCCAATAGACTAGCATTTCCCCCTTTCAAATAAGAACATAAAAATTAAATCAGAAATGGCCTCTGAATCTGGCAATGCTCAAGTGTGGATCTGGCGCTGACTGTACCAGTGACCCTAAGCAAAGCTCTTTAGTCTTGTAGGCACCACCTCTTTCTCCTTCCACAGGTGATGTGTAGATGGACTATTCTTTGGGCAGACAGTTCACAAAAACAACATGGAGACTTATTATTAATTATAAAAGCTCAGCCTGTCCCACTAGCTCTTATAACCTAAATTAACTTATTTATATTAATTTACATTTTTGTCTCAAGACTTTTTACCTCTCTTCTTTCCATTTTGCACCTTCTGTTTTCCTCTCTGTGTCCTCTGCCATCTGCCAGGGACCTGAATTCATGTCCTTTCTTCTTTTTTTTTCCTCTAAAGTCCTGCCAAACTTCCTGCCAAGCTATTGGCCATTCAGTTCTTCACTAAGCCAGTCAGAAGGCACCTTGGCAAAGACACATCTTCACAGAGTACAGAAAGATTGTTCCACAACAGTGAGGGGTATCTGGGGATTTTTTTAAAATATATAGTTCTAAAATGTGTGTGTATGTCTGTCTGTCCATCCGTCCTCCGATGTTGGTCTTTACATTTCTCTTTGTTTTTGAGGCAGGTCTCTCTTGTTTGTAGATGCATTGCCTACTCCAGGCTAGCTGGCCCATGAGCGTCCTGGGGACTCCCTGGATCTCCCACCTCACCACAGGAGCACTGGGATTACAGCCACACTCCATGGTCTCAGGCTTTCTCTTGAGTTCTGGAGATCTAGCTCAGGTGGTCAGGTTGCCATGGTGCATGTTTGAACCCAGGGAGTCAAGTGCCCAGCTGTAGCGTACATAAAGGAGGCTGCTGGGGTCATGGGAATAACAACCAGGAGTGTTCTGAACCCATTACAATGCCTTGGAGGAAGTGTTCCCCATCCAGCCCTAGACCAGAACTTTGGGAAACGGGAGCTTTGTAAGACCTGTGTGGGCTTTATGTGCCGTTTGTGAGTAAGGCTGAGCTGTGGCCCTGGTTGAAAGAAGAGCAAGCCTTAGCACCCAGTGAGGGCACCTTGATGTGTGTGCCCAAGATGCCCAATCCTTTCACCAGCCCATCCTGGTATAGAGAATGCTGGCCCCCATCCTGTGGCCGGTACCATCACCATGGGCAACAGCGGCTTCTCGCTGCACACACCTGCTCCTTTCTCTGTACCTTCTTCATGTGCTCAGCCTCTGCCCTGCCATCCAAGAAGGGTGAGAATTGGTGGGTACACACCCATGATGCTTTGCTGGATGGAGGTTGGTTCTGAGGCTTGTCCTTTCCATTGCCTGCCAAGACATCTTCCTTACTGACCCTCTTCCTGGCTTCCTGTTCTTTCAGTTTACCTCCTATCAGGGTTTTCTGGAACCAGTTCCCAAATTTAGGGCATGCATGCAAATAATTTTTTCTCCCTGCTCCACTTCCAGGGAAGTGACTTGGTTCTAGTCTGGTGTCTGTCAGTGAGAACCGATAAGATCCTGGGAACATCTCTCTGCTAATCTTTCTCAACATCCTTGGCTGGGATCTTGAGATGACAGTTATCAAAAGGGAGACTTACAAGAATATTCCATGTAATTGAAAATAGCACTCTGCACGCAGGAGTTTGTTGTTGTTGTTGTTTAAAGTCTTTCACCATGTAGCCTAGCCTGGCCCAGAACCTATGATCCTCCTGCATGTGCATCCCAAATACTAGCATTACAGGTCTATGAGTACTACTGATAGCTCTGGAGGTTTCCCTGGCTTGGTTCAAATCCATCACGAACACGAAGAGCTCTCAAACTTCTGACTAACACCTAATCTCCCTGGTTATTTCAGGGAATCTAATTGATTCATTCACTTAGCGGATCTTTGGCAAATATTGACTTAACACCTGTTATGTCGAAGCCACACTGCTACAGTAGAAAAAAAGAATAAGATGAGGTCATTGTCTCCAAGGAGATAAGCTGCATCTGCACGACGAAGCTGCTCCTCCACATCACAGGGAAATGGCCGTGAGCATGTCAGTGGCCATTAGAAGGGAGCCTAAGAGAGATCAGAGGAGGGTGAGGATCAGGGGACCAGACTGAAGGAAGAGAGCTTCGGTGGACTACGTGGAAAGCCAAAGAGACAGAGGGAGACAGTGCTGTCCACACGGGAGGAAGTTATAGAATGTGCTGGGCCTGGGCTGTCAAGATGGCTCAGTGGTTAAGAGTGCTTGCTGCTCTTTCAGAGGACTGGCATCCTAACTTGGGAGCATTCCTAGGATCTATGCCAAGTGGATTACAGCCAGCCATACCTCCAGTTCTGTGGGCATCTGATGATTCTTGTCACCCGGCCACCTGCTTCTGTGTACAGACATATAATTAAAAATTTAAACTAACTATAAAAATACAAAAAGAGCGGGAGTCCTATATCCTGCTACAGACAGTCCAGACATGTCTTGGGAAGACAGCCGACAGACAGCCTTCCTGAGCTCTGGCTAATGGCGGCAGACCAGAAAGTGGTCCTTCCTCATACTCGTTGAACACTCAGAGATCAAAGTGAGAACTCTCAGAACTCAGCTTCAAGGTCAGCACAGCAAACGCGTCCATTTTACAGATGAAAAAACTGAGGCCACTGAGAGGATGTCTCTTTGCTCAGACAGATGCCCAGTAGGGGCCACTCTCCACATTCCCTCTTGAGAAAGACACCTTAAGGAATGTGTCCTTGTGGTGCTGACCTTATCTGGAGGACAGGCTGTGAGCTGGAGCCCTGGAGTAACACACAGGAGGCCACTAAAGGTTGCATGGCTCTGGGAAATTGTAGGTTAGCATGGCAACACTCTCACAGGCTCACCCATCCCTAAGGCACCCCAGCTTTGTCCCTAAGTAGAGCTGTGATGACTCAAGAGCACAGAGAACAGGAGGTCATTCGGGGTGCGAGCTGAGCTTGGGTTCTCTCTAACTCCCGGACTGCCACAAAGAGGTGCTGCTGTTATTGGTCTAATGTGAATCAAAGAGCTGGATGATCCTGCTCATTTTCCTCCTTTTGTGAGCGTGGGGAGGATACAGCGGCTGCCTAATTGGATGGAGAAGAGGCCAATTTATTATTCTCTTATCCTCGCTGAGCAGAGCAGGAGGAGACCTCTGAGAGCGCCTCGGGAGTCTCCGGGCTTCTCCAGAAGTTGCTGATGGGACTAGAGCTGCCAGCTCACATGTGTAATTTGGCCCTACGTTAAATGCGTTAAAACAGATGCTGACGTTTTAAATGCAGGGACAGGGGGTTACACAGTCAATTTTGCATTCTTAGCTTGGATCTGAAAATGGGGAACTCAAGGCCTCCCTCCTCTCTGGTCCGTAATGGAGGGACTGATGGAGGCACCCGTAGTGTAGGTACCAGTTCCCTGGACATGTTAGCACCTGGTGGGCTCTGGGTACATTTGGGTTTTGGAGTCCTGTGGTGTCCTTTTCTTTGGATACCAACATGTGGTCTGGGGTGTCACCTTGTCAAAGCCCTGATCCAGACAGCAGCGCACTGGCCAAGGCATCCGGTAGGGATACTGGGTGAGGGGTCTAATGGCAGATTAAGTCGCCCATTAGGGAGCCATTAGAACTCAGCGGGATACAACGCCAGTAACGAGAGAGGCTGAAGCCACAGACAGACTCCTGAGGTGCGCCATCCAATTTAATTCTTTGTTCCCTTTAAACGCTAGGCAGATGAGAGCGGGGACCGTAAGTCACCCTCTGTGCGGTGGCTTATCGGAAAGGATATAGAGAGAGACATTAGAGGAGGCGCAGGAAGGAGGGTGGTGAGGAACAAGGCTGCGGTGTTACAGCTTGACTGAAGGCACAATCAAAGAGCCCCCTCTGGAACCTGCACTTCATACTTCTGTTGTATTTGCTTCCTGGAAGCTGAAGCTCAGATCCAGCTCAGCTGGGCTTCGATCCTGTGACTCGGGATGTTCCGCATCCTCTTCCATATCATGCTTTTCTTAGCTGTTGAGTGGGGCACAAAGACGGGACAGAAGTCCCAGAAGGCTCCCATTAACTGATACTTCCATTTATGTGATGTCCCAAACATTGACAGTCCCTGAATAATGGCAGATTTGACTCCATATCAGCTTCGGTGGCCCTTTGGGTCTATGTATCGATCGGCTGGGACATTTCCTGGCCAGAGAGCCCTGAGAGTCCCAAGTACATTAAGTGGGAAAGGATGTGGTCCACATCCGTGTTTTGAGGCACAGGTGGGCAGGGTTGGAATTAGAATATCTCAGTAAACAAGCAGGATAGCCTGGGCTACTCAGGACTCCGTCCAGAGCTCCACAGCACTGGTTATGGGGTGGGATTGTTGAATGGGTGTGAGTGTCCCACCCTTACCCCAAGATCTGTTCTGGGCCTTCTGCTCTCTTGGTGACCACTCAGTCAACCTGCCTGTATCTTCAGGCTCCCTCTACACCAGCTTCAAGTAGAGGCACAGGGCTATCTTTGTCTTGAGGGTACCATGATAAACATGGGGATCTCTGTACAGACATCCTTGTCCTGCTAGTTATCCAGCTGGTCCTGTCTCAACAACAGACAGCAGATGGGTCATGTTGTGGACATGTCCACGTGGCCCTTAGAGGACACGGGGAATACAACCAGCTCCACTCCTAGCCTGGACTTTGTTTCCCACTGCCCGCATCTCTGTCCTCAGCTATCTTGAGGGCCTGTTTTGCTCTTCAGGCTCCATTGAGAAGGAGAAAGGAAGAAGTCAAGGCAAGTTCAAGGGTGTGTGGTGCAACTGGAAGCTTTGAATCCTTCTGAGTAGGGCCAGTGGCCCTGGGCTGCTGCATGTGCAGATGCTGTTCATGGTGATAGTGCCCAAGGGGAGGCGCTCTCCATCAATTGAGCTCCTGTGCAGAGGAAAGTGTCGAGTTTCTGGGCTGAGTACAAAGGGGGTGCACTAAAGGGGGACTCTGTCCGCAGAATCTATGAGATGCTTCACCTGAGTTCAGGGTACACAGGGTGGGCACCTCAAAAGTTCTCATGTTTAGGAGGTATGCTGGCAAGAGGGGGGAGTACAGGAAGTCAGCAGGATGGAGCAAGGATACTTCTTTCAGCCCAGTTTCCCTGTTCAGCACCCAGCTGCCCAGGAGCCCGGGCTTCACATGGTCCTCTCTCTTGGTCTAAAAAACGGTGTCGTGGTTGTGTCCTGGTTGATGCTGTGGCCCTGTCATCTCTCCTGCTAAGGGCTACAAGGTCCCTTATCTCCATCCCTTCAGCTTTTGAACCTTTCCAGCTTCCTCATCCCTGTAACTTCTCTACCCAGCTTCTCCACCCCTGCAGCTTCTCCACATCTCCAGCTTCACCAGTGGATTCTCCATCTCTGCAGCTTCTCCAACCCTCCAGCTTCCCCACCCCAGCAGATTCT
>NW_004949099.1:14242569-14244409 GCF_000317375.1 Microtus ochrogaster | reverse complement strand
ATCTCTGCAGCTTCTCCACCCCTCCAGCTTCCCCACCCCAGCAGCTTCTCCACCCCTCCAGCTTCCCCACCCCAGCAGATTCTCCATCTCTGCAGCTCCTCCACCCCAGCAGATTCTCTACCCCTCCAGCTTCCCCACCCCAGCAGATTCTCCACCCCTCCAGCTTCCCCACCTCAGCAGATTCTCCACCCCTCCAGCTTCCCCACCTCAGCAGATTCTCCACCTCTGCAGCTCCTCCACCCCTCCAGCTTCCCCACCTCTGCAGTTTCCCTACCCAACCTCCCCATCTCTGCAATGCCTACCCCCCTCCCCAGCATCCTCTGCAGCTTCTGTTCCATCCCTCTCTTCTTTGGGCTTTCATTCTCTGCTGTCTTTGCACTCAGATCCATTCCTTGCACTTAATTCTCTACCATCCCCTTTCAAAGCCTTGCCTTTGGGTTCAGAGGAAGAACAAACCCACTTTTGTAAAGCCGCTCACTGTTTGCCCTTCAAACCCCGAATCTGTGCATCAGGAGCCAGGCCTTTCAGGAGGATTGTGTTCTGGGAAATAGGCCTCAGGGATCTGTTTCAGGAATTCTGTTTACCTGGGCTCCGTTCTCTCTGCACAGCCCAATCCACCCTCTCGTGGGAGGAGCTACTGGCTGGAGGAAGGGCAGTGGCTTGAAGGAGATGCCCAACAGAGAGTAGCACTTTGGGGAGATTTTTCTCCTGTCTTGGTGGTTTCCAGCAGGTGATAGGTATGGACAGTGGGGACAGATCTTTGTTGGAATCCTGCTAGTTTCTTGACACTAATTTATACCTTGTGGAAATCCACATCAGAGTCCAGTCATTCAGAAGCTACTGACTGAGTGCCTGCCGAATGCCAAGCATTGGAGTGCGAAGAGCAGAAAGAGGGGGTGCCTGTCCCTGGTTACATGGTTTGTATCTGTGCTTGGGAACTGAGACCCTGCTAACCCAGAATGTGGTACAAGTTGGCCTTTGTGCTTTTGCACTGTCTCCACCAGCGATGCTTTTCCCTAAGTCACGTGATGGATTAGACAGAGGTCTTTAGAACAGAACCGAGAGAATAGATCCATATTACAAGGGAATTTGTTAGAACGGCTTCATGACGGAAGACTGGGGGAGTCCCGTGATGTTTGTCTCATACTGGAAAGACTGTAAACCCAGTAGCTGCTCAGTCCAGGGGGCTAGAAGCCTCAGCAGTCTTAGTCTGGCCCTGAAGGCCTAGAGGATTCCTGGAGAGCAGCTGGTCTGCAGTCCACACTGGGAGGCTGAAGAAGCCAGGTGTCGATAGCCATGAAGGCTGATAGCAAAAACTGCCTCAATGGAGTGGATGCACTCGGCAGCCCCAGCGAAGGCAGGCAGGCAAAAGCAGCACTGTGCGTCACTCTTCGCGTGGGAATTGTCAAATGGTGTTGCCCATTCTGGGGGGGGCGTTCTCTGTTAATCCTTAGTGACCTACCCAGAGCATTTCTCCTAGTGGGTTCCAGGTCCAACCCAGTAGTAACCGAAGGTAACCGTCACACAGGCGTCCTCATGTCTTCTCACATATGTGTCCTGGTGGCTTCAAGACCAGCCTCTCTGTTCTTGAGTCCCCCTCCTTTTGTGTCTCCAGTATGTTCCCTGTCTGTGGTCAGTCAGATTCAGAATGCCAATTTCATGAGAATAAGGGTTCCCTCTTCTCTAGCCAACCCTCTTTCCTCTCTCTCTGTCATTTTGTCATATCTCCTCTTTCTCTATCTCTCTTGCATCTTCCTTCCCTCCTTCCCAGTCTCTTTTTTAGTGCTTACTAATGATGGAATTCAGGGCCTTGAGTATGCCAGGCGCCAGTCTGCCGCTC
>NW_004949099.1:14223600-14242154 GCF_000317375.1 Microtus ochrogaster | reverse complement strand
TCTCTCTTTGTGTGTGTGTGATCTGCAGTATTCCCAGAACAGAGGCTAGCCCATAGCATATAGTAGGTGCTCAAACAATGTTTACTGGGCACATAAACTTTGACTTGTACTGAGTATAAGCATAGGTAGAGCGGGATTAGGGATGAATGGCTTACCAGCAGGAGAGACAGCTGGACAGATTCGGGAAGATTGGGAGGCAGGACCACAAAGAGAACAACTAATTTTATTACAGAAACCATGATCATGCAGCAAGGTTCTGGGGTGAACAAGAATGTGGTACACTTAAGGATCTAGGAGTTGAGTAGGACATACACACGGAAGATGGGGTAGAGATGGGGTGGGAAGCAAAAGGATGGTCCCCGAGGGATGGGAACCAGTCCAGTTTCCCAGCTCTTGGGGGGAAAATGCCACATTTAACCTACAGGTAAAGATGTCAAGCTTACACAAACAGCCTGGGCCCTGGTACTTTAACTTCTGTGTACTTGACTGCTTTCACCCTTAGTTCCAGTAGGAGCAGGAAGAGGGGTCAGGGTGTAGTAGGTAGGTATAGCCTGGGGGGGGGGTGATGCTCAGAGCTCTGCCCTCCTGCCAAGAATGGCTCTGAAGTCACACCTGATCCTTTTAGAGATGTGTGGAGAACTCATCCAGTTAGCTGGGCAGAGTCTATCTCAACTGTCTGCTGGTGTGACCAGGGACCAGCAAGATCTCTTCAGAGATCGGTTTATAAAGCTGTTGCTTTGTTCTCATGAATGACAAGTTATTTTTGTAAAGCTTTAACTACATGGTGTGTAGTATGTGGTTAATACTACCTGATGGAATCATGTGTGGTGGGGGCTATTGAAGAATCTCAGGGTCCCAGATGTCCCCTGAACAATTACATTAGTCTCCAGGTGGGACCCAACATCAGTGTGTATTAAGTTCCTGGTGAAAACCAATGTGGATACTCATTGATACTCAAATTGATACTCAAAAAAGATACTCAACATTGACCTCTGGCTGCCACATAAATATAAAAACACATATATACACATACATGCAATATGTAGATTCACACATACATACAAGTACACCCACCCACCCACCCACATATATACACATGCTAACCCAAATACACATACACACATGTATACACATGTATAAACATATGTACACACACGAATATGTATACATCCACAAATACACACATCCACACACACTAACATATACACAGGTATACATATATGTGTGTCCATATACATATGTATACATACATATGTGTGTGTATACACACACACATATATACAGTGTAAAGCATCATTCTAAAAGCATAGTCTCCGGGGTTCTGGCTGCTTTACACAAGGTGTTTATTTAACTAAATGAATAATCTGGCTCTTTGGTGGTACCAGCTACATTTCAAATGTTCCATGGCAATACATAGCTAGTAAATACATTGTTAGACAGGGCAGAGAGAATATTTACATTGCCAGAGATTGCACTGGATAGCACTGTTCTAGAACATTCTTCATGTTTAAATACTTAGAGACATACACACAGACAGATGGTATTGTCCCTTGGATATGATAAAAATAAAATATGTTCAACACTAAGGGGGTGTCTAGATTATTGGTAGTTTTGTTCATCTTTAACAAAGTCAAGAACACAAGAGGGAGTTGGAGTTCAGTGCTAGGACGCTTGCATGGTGTGCAAAAAAAAGAAATGGCAGCAAGTTTGACCTGAGGCTGTAGCTTGGTGGAGGTCTAACATTCGTGGGAACCTTGATTCAATCCAGGACACTTAAGGAGAAGCAGAGAAGGGGTGGTGTGATGGTCCAGGTTTTAATCCCAGTGCTGGGGAGGCAGAGATAGAGGCAGAAGGATCTCTGAGTTTCAGGCCAGCTAAGGCCTGAGGTCTTGAGATCCTGAGATCCTGTCTCAACAACCAAAAAGAAGAAGAAAGGGAGGATGAGGTAAAGGAGAAGAAGGATGGAGGAGTTAGAGGAGGAGGGAGAGAGTGAGAAAAGGGAAGAGGAGGAAGAGGAGGTGTGTGTGTGTGTGTGTGTGTGTGTGTGTGTGTGTGTATGGCAGGGGTGGGGGAAAACAAGGCACACCCTGAAAAAGTGCATTTTGTGGGTAAGGACACATGAATAAAAATGGAAGGGAGAAATTTGGGAAGCAAGATCCATTTCAGGAGTCAAATGACACGCAAGATGGCTCCTGTTGGTCTACTGTTCCTTGGCATAGTCTCTGAAGCCATCCTCTGCTGCTAGCTGGGCACACTCTCTCTAACCACAATGCAGAAAAGTAGTAGCGGCCAGATGCGGCTGGTGCGCGAGCCCAGTGCAGACCTAAGACACATGCCCTTAGTTAAATAACAGGCAAGCAAGGGAGAAGTCACAGTGTGAATTAGTGTCCACAACTTGAGGGCACGGTGGCAGCAAGGGCTTGGTCTTGGAACCAAATCTTCTGTTTCCCAGGGGAAGGGAGATGACGCTTTCTTGCACAACACTGGCTAAACTGCGTAGTAAGCCAATGCCACTGCAGCCCAGTGTAACACATTGTTAATTCAGCCACCTGGGAAGCCAGTAGAAGGTGAAGTACAGGCTGGTAATTCCTTTACCACTCAGTCTTTGATGTGCTTCTCCCAAGGTCAGGGTGAGCTAAAAGAGGCTAAACACAACACGGGCATTGGTAATCCCACTGGATGAGAATAAGACCATTACTACAATTTTTGAGTCTAGTTTGAAGCAAGCCTTATTGAATACTGACCAGGATGATGGACACTAGCTAGGTCCATACCTGGGATTCCCAGAGAATGGTCATGTGAATTACGTTAGTCAAGTGCTTAGGAAGGGAAAACTCACAAGGGTACGTACATCACATTCTGGACAAGCACACAATCTGATGTTCTTTTTATCTAAGCACCTCCTGCCTACCTGTGATCAAGCGCATCCTGTGCAGTTGGGGCAACCAACCTTGTTTACAGAAGTGAAAACACTGGGCTTGGTTATCTGACAGGACCAACAGGCCCCGTCATTCCAGGCAGCTATTCTCCTCTCTCTCTCTCTCTCTCTCTCTCTCTCTCTCTCTCTCTCTCTCTCTGTTTTTTGGGGACAGGGCTTCTCTGTGTAATAGTCCTAGCTCTCCTGGGACTAGCTTTTGTAGACCAGGTTGGCCTTGAACTCACAGAGATCCACCTGCCTATGCCTCCCAGGAGTGCTGGGATGAAAGGAGCCCGTCACCACCACCCGGCTGTCTATAGCTCTCTTAAGCACAGTAACTTAAACTTAAAACACAGCTTTAGCCCTCAAGCAGATCTGCCCCTGGAACACCTCCTCTCACATAGCTATCCGTGTGTTTGGCTGTTCTTCAGATCACTGCAAACATCTGCTAAGTGATATGGCTTGGATTAAAGCCACGAATTCTCAGCTCGTCATCTGATTATTAAAGCTGAGCACCTTAGGGATTTGGGGTTCTCCCATGACAACCTGGGGAGGAGTCACAGCCAACCTCACCTTTAAAAGGAGCACAGCCCGGCATCAGTCAGTGGGTTTTCCACGGTCGCACAGCTACCACTGCCCTAGCCAAGCATCCCGAGTTTAAAAACGAACCCCAAATTTGACACATATCAAAACACAAAAATGTTTCCAGAGCTGACACGACTCCACACGTGGAAAATCCCACCTCAGTTTCATGTGAGACACAATAATCAAAATGCAGGTGTGCTAAAAACACTTCATGAAGTTCCTTCGGGGTTGCGTGCAAAGGTGTGGATGAAACATGAGTGGAAATCGTTTGTAGACTTTGGTGCCATCCCTAAGATGGCACTGTGGAAATGCAACTATTTTAGAATCTGAAGTTAATCTGGAATCTGCAATAAATACTATTGATACTGAGTACCTTGGCTCAGAGACTCTAAGTTTGCAGAGCACAACAGAGGTCCAATCATTTGATGGTCACTCATAGCTACCTGATAAGAACCTGACCCTGGGCATGCCTCTGTGTGGACTTTGTTTTTGTGGAGTTTAGAATCTGAACAGAATGACAGGGTTGGGGTGTGTGGCTGAAGTAAACTAGCAATCTAAATGGCCTCAGATTATGACCAATGCCAAAAAAACAAACCCAAATCAAAACACATAACAACAACAACAAAAACCCAAGGGACTTCAGAGGAGGCAGGAGGGAAGATGAGGGAGGAATTTGTCCAGAGACTCTCCTTTGCAGAGGGGTCTCTGGAAAGAGGATGCTGATGCTCAGTGTGGTGCTTTGAATGAGAATGGTCCCCCATAACCTCAATTACTTGAATGCTTAGTCATTAGCAATAGCACCATTTGAATGGATTAGAAGAATTAAGAGGTGTGGCCTTTGCAGGGAATGTGTCTGGGGGTGTATGTAGGCTTTG
Source organism: Microtus ochrogaster (assembly GCF_000317375.1). Lineage (NCBI taxonomy): Eukaryota > Metazoa > Chordata > Mammalia > Rodentia > Cricetidae > Microtus > Microtus ochrogaster. The sequence goes on along the minus strand of NW_004949099.1, from coordinate 14,237,777 downwards.
AGGTTTCAAAAGCCTATGCCAATCCCAGGGTTTCTCTCTCTCTCTCTCTCTCTCTCTCTCTCTCTCTCTCTCTCTCTCTCTCTCTCTCTCTCTCCCTCTGCCTGTGGATCAGGATGTAGCTCCAGTGCCTGCCTGCATGCTACCATGCTCCCCTCCATTATGACAATGGACTAACCTCTAAAACTGTATCAGAGCAAATGCCTGCCCGGGAAAGAGGCAGGAGAGGCTACAGTGAGGGTGGATGTCCCTTCTCTTCCCTTCAAAGGTGACTTCTGAAGCTGGGCAGGGTGGCCTATGCCTATTATCCCAGCAGTGATAAAGCTGAGGCAAGAAGACGCCTCTGAGTTCAAGGCCAGCTATGGCTTTTAAGTGAGTTCCAGGTCAGTCTGAACTACATTGTGAAGACCCCGCCTCAACAAAAACACAAACCACTACCACTAAAACCCAAATTAAATCAAACAAGCAAATGAAAACCTCAAAAATTGAATCGTAACGTGTGGCTTGTTTTTCTTTTCACTGGCCATTGCTCAGACACTGGCTTGCATGGACTCCACTGTTTATCTGGCTTCCTCTACAGTGTGGTGACTCAAACCTGGGCTCGCTGCCAAGAGTTCTGTCAGCTAAAAGTGAGCTGTGCACCGAGCTTCGAGCTATAGTGAAGCAGTAAACAGTGGAGAGTTGGCTTTTCTCTCCTCAATTCCATTGTCAAGTAGAACATCCTGCATTTGGGGACCCTCACTTGCTGAAGGTGTGTGTGTGTGTGTGTGTGTGTGTGTGTGTGTGTGTGTGTGTGATGAGGTTGGCCTTGCCATGTAGGAGCATGGGAGGAGGAGCTGGGAAGTACTTATCATTATTTCTGGAGCCTATGACAAGACAGGCAAGATTCTAAACATATTATATCCAGCAGTTCATTTAATCTCCATGACAACACACTAAGAAACCTGTGTCCAATGCACACTACCACTTTTCATGGTCAACAGTGGCTCCAGAACTCCTGCCCCTCAGCTCTGTGAAGGTGACTAGTGGGACCTTCAAATTGATTTGACTGACTGCAAATACAGCCTATCTTCTCCCTTTGGCCCTGTGCTCAACTACATGTGACCCTCTCTCATGGAGGTCTCACTAAAAGCACACAGCTGACTTACCTATCACATCTTGGGATGCTCTCTGGACAACTTCTTTAGGCAAACATGATAGTCTGACTGTTGAGGAATATTCCTTTACAATGTGTGAAGACATGCCATTGTGATTCGTTTAATAACGAGCTAAATGGCCAGTAGATAAGGCTGGAAGAGGTTAGGCAGGACTTCTGGGGACAGAAAGCACTCGAAGAGGAAAAGTGGGATCTCAAGCTAGACACAGAGGAAGCCGGACATGTAGAAGGAGAGGTAAAAGCCATGAGTCACATGTCAGCACATAGATGAATAGAAATGGGTTAATTTAAGCTATAAGAGCTGGTTAGAAGGAAGCCTAAGCTAAGGCCGAGCTTTCATAATTAATAAGACGTTCCTCTGTGTCATTATTTGGGAGATGACTGGCGGGACAGAGAAAGACTCATTACATGTGACAGCTTGATGGGAATTAGAACCATCATGGAACGGAATTCTGGTGTGTCTAGGTGTCTAGGAGGGCATTTCTACTCAAAGACTCAGCCTGTGCTGGTTAGTGTTTTTGTTTACTTGGCACAAGCTAGGGTCTTCTGGGAAGAGGCAACCTCAACCGAGAAAATACCTCCATCAGATTGTCCTTGACGGGTCTGTGAGGCATTTTCTCAGATGATGATTCATGTCAGAGGGCCCAGTTACAGTGGATGTTGTTACCTCTAGGCATTCAGTCTTGGGAGGAATAAGAAAGGTAGCTGAATGTGAGCCTCAGAGCAGGCTAGGAAGCAGGTTTTCATTGTGGTTCCTGCCCGTCCCTCCTTCATGTGTGTCCTGACTTCCCTCAATGATGGACCGTGGTCAGGACATGTAAGCTGAATAAACTGTGTTCTCCGTGAGTGGCTTCTAGTCACAGCAATAGAAAGCAAATTAAGACACGTTAGAATGTGGACACCATTCCATGCAGATCTCCCGCTGCAGGGAAGAAAGGATATGAGCTGAGCACTGGCTTGCATTCCTCTGCTTCCTGGTTGCAATGCTGCCTCACTGCTGCCATGCCCTCCCCTTACATGACAGGCTGCACCCCCAAACTGCGAGCCAAGAGAAACCCTTCCTTCCTAAAGTCGTTTTCAGCCGGTATTTTGTCATAGCGTAAGGAAAAGGAGAGACACTGCAGGCTTGGTTTGCCTTCATGTGTCACAGGTGAGGAAACAGACTCCCCAGGCTCATCCACTGGGTGGGGGCCTCCCAGGTAAAGAAGAACTAGAGTCAAATCCACATCTGGGTGATAGGTGACCCCTGACCTCACACGACAGGTTATTGAACTTTTTGTCTCAAAGGTTCCCGGTCAAACCTCCGTCATATGGGATCTTTTCAGCCTTGTAGGAGAAGTCGGAGTTTTTATTTTCAGTCCCTAAAGCATGTCAGCAATTTAGGAATAGGCTATTATGAAACCCCTAAGGTCCTGGCTTTTGCCCTGGATGGAAGTTCTCTAGTGATTGAGGACACCCAGTTCTCTAGTGATTGAGGACATCCAGTAGATGTGTGTGTGTGTCTCACACTGGCTTCTATTTCCCTCCCCTCCTGCTGTCCCTGCTGTCTTCAGTCTCTTCCACTATTTGCTCTGCATTTGGAGGAGCTCCAAACCCACACCCACATCCAGGGCTTATCGCTGGCCTTTGTTGTGTATCCGTGTTTTCCCAGCAGGGCCCTGCATAGGCCCCTCAGGTCCTCCTCCCTGTTTCCTATCTGCTACCTGTGTGGTCACAGCTAAAGATTCACACCTACAGCCTTCCCCAGAGAAGGCCCTGGGCCCCAGCAGCTACCCTACTGGGAGACAGATGCCAGCTAATGACCTCTTCCACCTGTCCTCAGGCACCCGTGTGTCTGTCCCCAGCAGATTACTAGTGTGGGGCAGGCTCCTTCTATAAAAGCCATCTGTGATGGTTTCATTCACCCCTGCAGCCCTGGCTGGGGCTCCCTCTGCTTGCCTGCCTCAGTGTCTTCACTCACTGTGGTTCAGCATGGAGCACTGTGTCCCCCAATCACCTGTCACAATTTGTCCTTCATTCCTAGGCCATGGCCACTTCTGCTTTGTCGAAGAAAAGTGTTTAACCTTTGCTTGAATGCATGATGGTAAGTGTGACTCTAGTTTTCCCCTTCTCTTGAGCCCCAGGTTTCATTTGTCCTTACTGGGTGGGTGGTGTCTGGATCTGCCCCGCCCCTCAGCACTCTCAAGGTCACCAGTGAATGGGGTTCATCTCAGCCCTTGGAAAGATCTTTAGTTGTGACTCCCTGACAGGGTTCAGGTCCAAACCATAGGCCCAGGAGTGTGGTTGGATTAGGAGATAGTGTCTTTTCAGACATGGTTAAAAAGAGGTCATGAAAATAGGTCCTAATCTAGGAGAAACCTACAGCCACACACATGGGGACAGAGGATGATGGAGAGACACAGGGGGCATCTGGTCACCTCAGCCTGAGGCAAGGTGATCCCCACTTCTCCCAGGAGGGTTTATCTCACTCTGCTTAGGCACAGCTGAAGGAATTTCCCAAATGCAGTTTTGACTGAACTTAAATTTGACCTTTGTGAACATTTGACCCTGTTGTGTGCTAGGAGTTTTCTTTGTTTCTGTGATAAAATAAATAACTCAAGAGGAGAAAGTTTTCTTGTAGTTCATGCTTCTGGAAGGTTCTGACCAGCCTGGTAGGGAAGGCATGGCAACTGGGTTCAGTTCATGGTAAGATAGAGAGATAGGGCTGTAACAGAATTCTAAAGCAGGGATAATTCCAGCCTAGCCCCCACATCTAAAGTTTATACAACCTTTCCAAATACTACCACCAGCTGGAGACCACGTGTTCATACATGTGAGCCTGGGGAGCAAGGTAGGGGAGAGGTGAGGAGGCATTTCTATCCAAATCACAGCCATAACATCCCTGAATTAGATTACACCATAACAAACCTTTATCGAAGCACACGAAGAAACTGAGTGTGTATGTGTGTGTATGTATGTATGTATGTATGTGCATATATGTGCATGTGTGTGTAAGTGTATGTATGTGTGCATGTGTGTGTGTGGTTTTTGCTCAAAATCTGTCCTATCTGGAGATCAAGTGATGAGTTGAGGCTCAATATTTAAAAGCCATATGATAACTTGCTTCCGTAGTGGTTGGAATCCAACTCCCCTGTAGATGCCTCTCCTCTGGGTACTGTGAATGATATACACATCTAGATGCCTTACGATGGCCGTGTGGGGAAAATAATCCTCTCAGCCCAGTTTTTCAGGCAGCATTGATCCCACCAAACAAACTTTCAACACAGACACAGCACCGTGAGAGGTGTTGCTTGTGGCTGGCTGTTCTGTGTACGGTGGGTGCTTGCTGTTCTCCTGGCCCCGTGGTACTTTTTAACTAGGATGAGTTTTATTTGGTCTGATTTCCTGAAATAGAATGTAATTCCTCGCTCAGATAGTCTATCATCCCAGAGAGAAAGCTGCCCCGGCACTTGTGGCTTAGCTGTTTCGGGGGGAGACTGTGGTGGAGTTGGGGGAGGATCGGCATTTCAGATCTGATATTGGAGCCTCGGGTGTATGTTTAGAGAGAAACCACAAATTTGACATGCTGTCTCCACCCCAAACCCCAAACCAAACCAAGCCCTTTCTAACAGTCATTTCTAAAGTGCTGCAGAGTGGCTGTTTCTTCCTATCTGCTCCTCCTCCCAGAGTGAGCTATTTTTCAAGAGGACAGCAGTGTCTGTTAGCATCTAGATAGCCAAGTGGATCTGACTGGCGTTCCTTCCTTGTCCTGGTTCCTTTTGACCAAAGACCACTTTGAGCTGACAACCGGGCAAGCAGGGCCTGTGTCGGGGACAGTCCCCCTGAGGTGGGGTGTGAGCAGGGATTTCGGAGCGAAGGGATTTTAAAACGTAGCTAGCCAAGTTGTCCTTTTGTGAAAGGAATGAACTCAGCTCTCGCTCACCGCAAATGGGCTCTGTTTCCTACTGAGTAATGGCACAAAAGGAAGGCTTGTTAGAAGCCTTGGCGCCGGCAGGTAGGGCAGAGCAAGTGCTTGCCAGAATGTGTGCCCATGGGACTCTTCAAGGGGAGGATGGCCAGGAAACATGTAAAGCTGCAACACAGAGGAACCTACTGCCCTGTTCTTATTGTGGTTTTTCTCATTCAGTGGAGCCCACCTTGGATTTCTTCCCTTCGTTGATTGATTTGTTTGTTTGTCTTGAGACGTCATCTCCCTCCTAGCCCAGGCTGGCCTGGAACTCCTAATCCTCTTGCCTCAGCCTCCCCCGTACAGAGATTCCAGATGTGCACATCTCCTCTCATCTCCTCTCTGTCTGATTGACTGCTTTCCTTGTCATCATCTTGCTGCTTAACGATCTCAGCCCCAGGCTTCCAAGGCAACTGGCCAAGAAGATGAAGTTGACGGTCGAAGCTGAGCACTCTCTTCCCTCGTGCCTCTCCCTACTCTTCTCCCTTCACATCCCATGACCTCAGAATTGAGGGCACGCAGCACCAATTTTTCAACCCACTCAAGTCTGTCGTTTCTAAAATCCTAATGCTTCTTGAGTTTTGATTCTGAGCCAGTCACCAACAAGCATTTTTTTTTTTTCCTGGAGGGTTGGACAGAGAGGAGTCTCAGCTTGTGAGCCACGCTGTTTCTCTCAAAGCCCTTCTCTCCTGTTATCCTGTCAACAACACAGTAACAACAAAGCAGTAACAAGCAGGCGTGCCTATGTTTCAATAAAACTTTATCGATAAAAAGAAGTACTAGGCCCATTATGGCTTGAAGGATAAATATACTGTGTTTGTGTGATGTATGCACTGGAGACCCAAAAGGCTTTCAAGAATGTGATACCAGTAGAACCCGCCCACTTGCACTGAAGGAGGAGGGGACAAAAGGAGCGGAGGCAGTCAGATTCCAAAGTTCTACACACACGAGAACCAAGCAGGCTGGTGGAACAACCCAACTGCAAACAAGAGTGATCGTGCAGGTGACTTTTGTCAAGCTGGCACAGACCCAAGTCACCTGGGAAGAGGGGACCTCAACTGAGAGATTGCCTCAATCAGATTTGTCTGTGGGCATGTCCTGTGGGACATTTTCTTGATTGACTGTTGATGTGGATAGTGTGGGTAGTGCCACCCTTAGGCAGGTAATCCTGGGTTCCATGAGAACGTTACCTGAGCGAGCCATGGGGAGCTTGTAAGCAGCCCTCTTCCGGTTCCTGCCCTTCCCACTTGAGTTCCTGCCCTGACTTCTGTCAAAGGTGGACTGTGAGCCCAATAATCTCTCTACTCCCTAAATTGCCTTTTATCCGTGTTTTATCATGGAAACAGAAAGTCATCAGGACTGCCACCCTTCCTGACAAAGGAAGGGAGACTCAGGGAATGAGTCATGGACCCAGAGGGTAGAGCCAGGTCTTGAACCTGCCTGGGTTTTGCTAGATTGAGAACCTGCTTGGGACTAATCACTTGCCCCTTCCTTCCACACCCCTGCCTGTTGGAGTAGGTGTGGCTGTGACTGCTATATCACGTTTCATAATCACTTCCTCCAAATCGAAACCTTTTCTCTTGTAGGCGACAGAGGAACTCACCTAACTTACCAGGCCTAGGAAGTCACAAGGTCACAAGCACCCAAGTCTCCCTGATGTTAGATAAGCGCCACTCTTAGAGAGATGAACACTTAAAGTGTTCCCAGCTGCCAGAGCTGTGCTAGAGACCCAGCATTGCGGCTTTCCTGAGTGGATGGATGCCCATGTCTGGGTGGGCTCCCAGGGATACAGTTGTCTGTGCACCACCCCAGCAAACTTACTGATTGTTAAGCTGGACCTGGATGGAATGGTTTCTTGGATCCATCACTGGTACCCTGTCTGGGGTGCATGGGTGTTTACACCTCTTCACTCTATCTAGGAGCAAGTGACTACTCTTCTCACAGGTACACAGATGACAAGCATGGGTACCCCACGCTGGATCCTACCTGAATCTTAATCCCATCCGAATGCGGTGAGATGATGCTATTTGAGCATTTACTGATGAGATCATGGTGAGACTTTGGACTTGAACCAGTACTGTAATGTGCTAAGAGTTTGGAGGAGTTGTACCAGTGAGGCTGAGACACACATAAACCTTGGGAATAAGGGGTGAGTTTATTATTTTTTTATTACTTTATAAATAATACCAATCAAAATTTCCACTTCCTCCCCTCCTCCCATTTCCCTCCCTTTCCTCCACACACCCTTCCTCCTCCCCTTCCAGTCCTGAGAGAGGGCAAGGTACCCTGCCCTGTGGGAAGTCCAAGGCCCTCCCGCTATATCCAGGCTTAGGAAGGTATGCATCCAAATAGAATAGGATCCCAATGATCCAGTACATTCAGTAGAGACAAACCCCAGTGCCATTATCATTGGCTTCTTAGTCTGGCCCAATTGTCAGCCACATTCAGAGGGTCCAGTTTGAGCCCATGCTCGTTCAGTCCCAGTCCAGCTGGATTTGGTGATCTCCTATTAGCTCAGGCATACCAACTCAGTAGATGGACCAACCCCTCGTGGTCCTGACTTCCTTGCTCATAATTCTCCCTCCTTCCGCTCTTCAACTAGACCTTGGGAGCTCAGTCCAGTGCTCCGATGTGGGCCTCTGTCTCTGGCTTTATCCGTCACTGGATCGAGGTTCTATGGTGATATTCAAGGTAGTCATCAGTCTGACTATGGGACAAGGCCAGTTCAGGCACCCTCTCCTCTGCTGCCCAGGGTCCTAATTGGGGTCATCCCCATGGACTTCTGGGAACCCCTGCAGAGCCAAGCCTCTTGCCAAGCCCAAAATGGCTCCCTTAATTAAGATATCTCCTTCTCTGCTCCCATATCCATCCTTCCTCCATCTCAACCATCCTATTCCCCGAAGCTCTCCCCAACCCTCCCCTTCTCCCCTCTCTCTTCTCCTCTCCCCTTCTCCCCACGCCACCCAGGGTGAGTTTATTCTAAGCTACATGATGGCCCAAAAGATGTCCCCAATTGGAATCTTTAGAACTTGTGAGCAGAATACCTTGTATAGCTCTTGAGATGGGAGATGGCCCTAGTGCACCCAATATTACCAGTATGCTTGCAAGAGCAAGGCATGGGCATTCAACTTAGAGAGTAGAGAGAAGGTGCCGCCGGAGGAGAAAGAAGTTGTACACCTGACTTCTGGCTTGCCAGGATGAAGTGGGATGCAGGAGGCCTCTGGATCTTGGAAGAGCAAGGACTGATTCTCCCTGTTTTCCCAAGGAAAGCCAAGCCAGGCAAGGACTTCACATGAGCTATAATGATAATGACTCTATAATGATAATATGTGTGTTTGTTGTGCATTCATATGATTTTATTCTTGCTACAATTTTAAATTTTATTTCCTTATTTGTTTGTGTGTGTGTGTGTGTGTGTGTGTGTGCATGTGGAGGTCAGAGGACAGCTTGTAGGGGTCAGTTCTTTCCTTTCCCCACATGGGTTCCAAGACTCCAAGTCAGCGTGTCAGGGTGGGCAGCAAGCGCCTGTACATGCTTGATGTGGGAGTGTCTTCTATCTATCTGTTGCTTTCATTGGTTAATTAATAAAGAAAACTGCTTGGCCTGGTAGGGTAGAATTTAGATAGGTGGAGTAGACCAAACAGAATACCAGGAAGAAGGGAAGTGAGACACACGCCATAGCTCTCCTCTTTGAGATGGATGCAGATTAAGGTCTTTCCTGGTAAGCCACCACCTCGTGGTGCTACGCAGATTATTAGAAATGGGCTAATCAAGATGTGAGAATTAGCCAATAAGAGGTTGGAACTAATGGGCCAGGCAGTGTTTAAAAGAATACAATTTATGTGTTGTTATTTTGGGTGTAAAGCTAGTCGTGCAGGAGCTGGGCGGGAATGCAGCCCGCAGCTCCTTCTACACATGCTGAGCCATCTCACTGGCCCTAATCCCACTAAGTTTGCTGTGCTTTGCAATGGCAGAAGACAAGGCTGCCCCACAGGTTTTGCCAATCATTACTCTAGACACAATCTATGTGCAGGCTTCCTGGCATGTCTCCCCCAGTCTTCACTATGGCCCTTTGGGGCAGGTGTGAAATCCTCACAAGTATTTTGGAAAATGTTGCTTTCAGAGTTAGGCTCAGCAGTCAAGTTTCTCATGCTCCAGAGCTCATGTTTCTCTGCTGTATTGCCGTCTTTGGAGACAGCCCTGTTGGGATCACTCAGAGGCCTCCGCAGATCCTGTTCAGCGTGCTTCCTTCTCCTGGATCTGTACCAAGCTCTGGAAGCTTCCCATTGCTTCTCTCACTCCATTTTACATTTACTCAGCTTCTAGACTCTGAGTTGAAACAAGTGGTGAGATTTGCTTTGCATTTGAAGGTCAGTGTTTTTTTTTTTTAAAAAGGTGCCAAGTCCAGAAGAATCAACATCTCCTTCTCCAAAGAAGAAGACACTTCCTTTGATGAAATACACACCTCCGTCTATGTTGTAGACTGAATCTCTCTCTCTCTCTCTCTCTCTCTCTCTCTCTCTCTCTCTCTCTCCCTCTTCCTCTCTCCCTCCCTCCCTTCTCCCCCTCTCTCTTTCATATGCAATTGATCATAGAAGGAAGCCATCTGCAAGAAAGCCATTCGGAAGAGCCCCTTAGCAGAAAAAGAAAAGCCAGTGGACCTTCATCTTGGGTCTCCCTGCTTCTGTAACTATGAGATGTAATTGTCTGCGATTTATGTGACCCAGTCTTTGGTGTTTAACTATAACAGTCAACCCGACCAAGGCCATATACAGAATAAAACCTATATCCCAAAACAGTGTTTGAAGCTACAGCTGCAGCCAGGAGATAAGGCAACACAAACTGCCTCAGTGATCCTCCTCTGCTGGTACCCATGGCCATGAGATCCTCTCTTCTTGAATATGGCTGAGCTAGGCATTTGCTTTCAATCAATGAAATGGAGCCAAGGTGAAGGCATGTCACTTCCATAGTTCCTTTGCAGCAGACTCCCCGCCTTGGCAGCTTTGCTGGGACCAGTTGCCACGCTGAGAGCTGCTTAACGCTCATCTGACGAGAACTGAATGTGAGATCCAGATGACAAAAAGGAGGACCTGACACACTCAGTGCTCAGAGAACCAGATTGCACCAACGGCTATGTAAACTTGAAAAGTGCCTCTTTCCCAGTCAAATCTCTTGAGCCCTCCAGTTCAATACACAGTCTGAAACACAGTCCTGCACAGGACCTCAGAAGCCATGAGCAAACCTAAAACTTATAGAAGCTGGGAAATCACAGTTGGGTGGCATTGTCAGCAGCGAACATGTACTGCCACGGATAGACAACACAGCTAACATGTACTGCCACAGAGAGATAGCACAGCTAACATGTACTGCACAGATAGACAGCACAGCTAACATGTACCGCCACAGAGAGATAACATAGCTAACATGTACCGCCACACATAGACAACACAAGTTGAGTGGGTGGATTTAGAATCCTCTGACAATAATCCTGGGTTTGTAGCTTACCTAGTCCCCTTCGAATCACCCTGGGTACACCACTCACCTATGAGGTGCTTGTGCTTTCTTAGGTCCAGAATGAAATGACGTCAGAGCGGACCTGCATGCTCCTGCTATGACCAAATCACTGACAAGCAGCAATGTTAGGGAGGAAGGATTGATTATGGCTCATGCTTTGAGGAGATACAGTCCACCATGATGAAGAAAGCATGTGGGCGGGCAGGAAGTGGCTGGTCACATTGCTCCTGCAGTCACGAAGCAGAGAGGCACCAGGAAGTCGAGTCAGGCTGCAAAATCTCAGCCCCCACCCCACACCGTATCCTCCAAGGACCAGCTTCCTCTACCCAAAAGTTCTACAACCTTTTAATACAGCATCATTAGTGAGGGAGTAAGTGTTTAAGCGCACAAGCCTATGAAATATATTTCAAACCATAAAATGAAAAGTATTCTGTTACTTATAGCAATTAATATTTTCTTGAGACAGAGTCTCTAGCCCACACTGGCCTCTAACTCGGTGTGTAGCTGAGGAAGACCTTGAACTTCTCATTCTCCTCCCTCTCTCTCTCAAGTGCTGGGATTATAGGATTACACCCTGCTTGGTGGAGATCAGACCCAGGGCTTCATACATGCTGGGCAAGCACACAACCAACTGAGCTATTTCCTTGGCCTGCAGTTAATATATTTTAAGTGTCAAAGGATCTCAAAGGGGAAACTCAATTTTCCTTAGAATTTAAAGCAAAATAATTTAAAATTACCCCTGTGCAGGGCTTTTAACTCTCTGAGAGCCCACAAAAGAATGATTGAGTTTGACAGCTATGGCAGAGATGCCTAACTACAGACAATTTTGTCCCTCTGGAGCCGTTTCTGGTTGGCACCACTGATAGGAGGCATCGTGTGCAGGAGCCAAAAGTATGGCTTCTGTTTTGAAGTATACAGGGTACTGTGGTGGTACACAGTACACAGGGTTGTGTCAACCACACTGAAGTCAAAGGATGGTGTCTTATTCTATGCGGCAGACTTCAGTTATCATATGTCATAGACTTGATTGTCAGCTTGACAGGATTCAGAGTCACCAAGGAGACAAGCTTCTGAGCATGTCCAGGAGGATTAGCTAAATTAAGTTCCTAAGTTAATTAGGGTTGGACAAGCCACCCTAAATATTGGCAGCACTATCCCATGACCTGGGCCTACCAGCTCAGTAAAAAGAAGAGAGAGCAAGCAGAGGACTGGCATTTGTCTCTCTGCCTCCTGACCTGGATGCCGTGTGACAGACCCACTGACATAGGCTCCTGCCATCGTAAGTTTTCCACCATGTTGGGCTGGCCCCTCAAACCGTGAGCAAAATAATCCTTCTTCCTAAGTGACTTTTATTGCGTGTTTTATTATAGCCCCAGGAGAGGCAGCTTAAGTATCACACCTACATCAAGAAAAACCCATAGGTGAGAAGGGCTGGATTGCAGGGTGTTGGGTGCAAAGTCAAACACTGCTTCCCCCCACCCCCGCCCCACCTTTACTCGCTGTGCAGGTCTACAGACTTCCTTCATTTCGGCCCAGATTAAAGGGCCGGGGTTGGTGGGGGCAGTCCTTTAGTGGGGGCAGCATGGCGGGAAGCTCTGGTGCTAGAGCAGGCTGGCATCGAGCTCGCTTGGGCACAGAGATGGCCAGTCCCACTTGGTAGAAGAGACGACTGTCAGGCGGGTGCCCTGTCCCATCCATAGCCACAGGCACTCTTTCCAATATCCAAGATGTATATTCTCATCTAGAAAATTCCTCATGCTCTTTTCCAGCCCTTGAGAGGATTGTAAATGAGTTCAGATGTTCATTCCAACACTGTTTTGGCTAAGGTCTGCTTCATCAAGATCTCAGAGGACCATATACACAAGTCTCTCAGGGTCCTCTCTGTGTCCCCATTTGATGACAAAGAAACAGCTTCAGAGTGCAGTAAGATGGGTTATCAGGGGGCACACAGTTTGCTGTGGCCAGAGCTGGGCTTCAAAGCAGTTCTTTTAACCTCGGTTCAGGTTAATCTCTACCCTGGCTGGCACTAAGCCTCTGGTAAACAAAGGCTCCTTTCGGAAATGGGAGATATTTGCCATCCGGGAAAAGGCAGCCTGCCTCGCAGGTGTGTCCTGCGAGGCAGGCTAGTGTTTAATCCCTCTGCACAGCACAGCTCTAGGAGTAGGCAGGGAAAGCTAGAAAGGTTCTGGGGGTGGGGCTGGGGGAAGGCAGTCAGAAGGCTGGAAATAGTGGGGAAGAAGTGTCACATGAGCTGGGCTCAGGTGTTGGCAGAACAAAAGGCTAGTTGCCTCTAATCAAACAATGGATTCACTTGTTGGAGCTTCTGGCTCCAGATGCTAAGAAGGAAAAAGGACCCAGGCTCAGCACCAAGTTCAACACAAGTTCAGCATGGAGTGGTCCTGGGTGACGGTTTCAGGGTAGGTGGTGGCTTACCTATTGTGCCTTTCCCCTCCTCCCAGCAGAGCTGGCAGGCTTCTGATTGAGGCTGGAGACTGGTGGGAGGGTCTTCATACCTCCACCCTCTGTGAGGAGATTTCAGGTTGCTGAGACAAGTCTATCACTGTCATAACATGCCCGGTTCTCGTCTTCTGCTCATTTACGTAATACGACAGAAGCTGAGCGCTCTCAACACTCAAGCAATCGCAGCAATCATACAGAGCCAAAGTGAGTATCTCGTCCAAACACCACAAACACGGATGCCTTATTTCACCATTTGTTTATTTGCTTTAAAGTTTTCTTTATATTTATGTGTTTGTGTCTGTATGATTTGTGTGTCCCACATGTGTAGATACCTACAGAAGCCAGAGGGTGTCAGATCCTGTGGAGCTGGCATTAACATGGTCATGGGATGCCCGGTGGGTTCTGGGAACCAGACTTTGGTCCTCTGGAAGAGCAGCCACTGTTCTTAACCTTTGAATTATCTCCCCATCCCCATTTTTCTTTTTTAAATAAAAAGACAGTGTCTCATGTAGCCTAGCTTGGCTTTGGATCCACTATGTAGCTAAGGCTCGCTTTGAACTTCTGATCTTGTTGCTCCCCTGTCCCAAGCACAGGAATTATCAGAGTGCACCACCACATCCAGCACCAGCCCTGTTTTGTACATCCGTAGGATGACTTGGGGTTCTGAATGCAGCAAGTTTGTATGCAGATGATGTAACTACATTCATTGATTCATCCACTCCACAAATCCCCAGTAAGCCCCGGCTCTGTTATTAGGAACTGTTTTGGGACCTGGGGAAACGGTCATGAACATGGCACAATGTCTCCTGTGCTCATTGGGCTCACTGACTAGATCGGGAGCCAGGCCAGAAACAAGCAGCTGAAGAAGAAATAAGTTGAAATTGCAGGAAGATCAGAGATAGGACAGTCAATTATATTTGGATTTCAGATAAACTACAAGTACTTTAGAAAAATCTCTATCCTCCAAATATTATATTATATCCTGGATTCTTTTCTATTTTATTTTATGTGGTTGAGTGCTTTGCCCATACGTATGCTTGGGTACCACGTGCTTGCAGTGCTTGGGGATGTCAGAAGAAGATGTCAATGGGATAAAACCGGACT
>NW_004949099.1:14207227-14223190 GCF_000317375.1 Microtus ochrogaster | reverse complement strand
CAGCCAGTGCTCTTAACTACTGAGTTGTCTCTCCAGCCCACACCCTAGATTCTTCTTTGCTAAATCAGAAGCCCTAAAGCAACCTACAGAAGACTGGGATGGTGGGATGCTGTGCCACTTGGAGAAAGTATCAGAAAGACATGAACACTGTGTGTTTTACTGCAAGGATTGGTTCCTACAATGACTGGGGATTTGGTCATCCAGCATCTTTAGAGTTGGCTGTCAGGAAGGTGATCTGGAAACTTCCAGGTGCAATGGGAGCCATGCTCCAAAGGCAGATTTGTCTTCTTCCTGGCATCTCAGCTGTTGGTAAGGCTGTTTCTCTAGTTGGGCTCCTAACTCCAGTTATGGACTGGGTCACTGAAAGTAGCTGCATATGGACTTTAATCATATCTACAAATCCCCTTTCCAGCAGTGTCTAGACTAGTGCTCCACCGACTAAATCGGGACCAGATGCTACTAGCCAAGTTCACACACGAAACAGAGATCATACGGGGACGGGTGTCTACAGGGACAGCTTCTGAAGTGTGGGTGTTTGAATTGAGACTTGAACGGTGAGCCATGGAACATTAAACTGCCATTCTAAAACTGTTCCAGATGGCAAGAAAACCAGGTGGCTTCTCCCTTGGGCAGGGTCCCTGCGATGGACCCAAGACAAGGATTAGGTACAGGCAGGCCATTTATCTACAAGGCCTGGGAGGCTCTGGGGAGGAAGGAGAGATACAGGCCAGGAGAGAGAGGGAAGTCAGGCAAGAGGGCCAGCCACCATCCTGCCAAGGGATGGTTGGACCTTTCTCCTATTTCAGTACTCTGGGAAATGGCACACATGTACCACTTAGAGTGCTATTCTCTCCTTTCCCCGTGCACCGCGCGCTTCAGTGGAGAACTGTACTGGTTAGCCCAAGAGAGAAGTCAGTGCAGGCCTGGAACTCTGAAGCACTGTGGAAAACCAAGGTCCTTACTCTTTTGTCTGTGTTAAAGGGATGCACCATGCTTGGTTTTTAATTTGGAGTTAAGTTTACAGTCTCTTAATCTTTCTTTCTTTCTTTCTTTCTTTCTTTCTTTCTTTCTTTCTTTCCTTCCTTCCTTCCTTCCTTTCCTTCCTTCCTTCCTTCCTTTCCTTCCTTCCTTCCTTCCTTCCTTCCTTCTCTTTCTTCTTTCTTTCCTCATATCTCCTTTCCTTTCCTCTATCTCTCCCTTTCTACTACCCAAATGCATGCTGCCTTGAAAAAGATTAAAATGAGGTAGAATTATAAGTTTTTCACAGATGGATGTAGATGCATGATAATCTACAAAGAAATATGACTAAAGAAGGACCCATACACACTGATTTTAATGAAATGAGGCCCCATGAGAACTATTAAGACCTCTCTCTGATCCTGCCCTCACGAGGATGTATATTTCAAAACGGGATGGATGGATAGATATATAGACACATACATACATACGTGCATACATACATATAACATGTATACAGTTAAGTGGATATATAGATAGGTAGAAGGGGATACAAACCTATCTCCATAGATAATGGGAGCCTGTTGGGCCCTCCTCATGTGACAGACCGCCCCCACAGTCAGCTCTGCTCTCAACACAGAGATGCCAAGAAATAGCTCAACACTGGAGCTGGAGTCTGTCTGCCCAGTCGGGCTTGGCTTGTCAAGCTGGAAACCACAGGAAGGGAAAAAGCAGGACTCCAATGTTCTCCAGGAGCCTGGCTTTCCTGCTGTGCCTACAGTCAGCCAACAGTCACAAACAGAGAGTAAGTTTGGGTCAGACATTTCCAGGAATCCACTCAAAGGCGCTTGTGGGTCACAGTCTGGAACAAGTCACTCTATGGGACAACCGCCTGAAACTGAGCTCCCTCCAACTTTGTTCTGCATGATACTTGGCCTAAAGTGAGTAGGGTGGCTCTGAAGGCATGCCAGAGGCAGAGGCAGAGCCGCCAGTCTCCTGGTTTGGTCAAAGTCACCTGCACAGACACTGCCATGTCCCAAATATGCTCGTCTTGATACCGCCTCAGTACCCACTGACCTGGTTGTGCATTGCAGTAACCCCTTTTCCCTGCCTGGGAGTTGCCTTTTGCTGGTTTCCCTGTGAGCAGCCCTGCACAGATTGCTGAGAGAAGTGGGCGTGTAAATACACCCCTCCCCTCCCTTGGGACAGAGCATCTCAGAGGTACATTGCGGTACAGTCTTCAAGAGTTTCTTAAGTAGGATCAGCACCCATCGGTCACAGCATTGGTGGCTTGAAAACATTTTTTCTTACTTCTGTCCATCCTTACTTACCTCCGGATGCCTCCTTCCTTTTTAAACGAGCTTCCCACACTGCTGTTCTGATTTCAGAGACCCATGGTTGGGAAGGCTAGGAAAAAGATGACTGGCCTCCTATCCATCAACGTTCCTTCCGTCCTCCTGTGTACCAGAGTTGTGTTCATACAGGTGACACGGACCTTTATATAAGTACCATACGCCTGTCAATCACACCACTGGGGCTTTTATACCATAGAGACTTTTAAACTGCACTTGGCTCCACCTGGTGCCTTCCCAACCTCTGGTTTCTGCATGTGAGCAGGCTGGGGAGGAGGAATCCCGCTGAGACCGAGTTAGCATCCCTGGGCCTGCCTGGCAGCTGGCACAGATTCACTTACTGCAAGTTCACAGCTTGGCATTCTGATTTGTGCCTCAGACTCCCAGGAGCAGGGTTGGGAGGGAGTGGGGTGGGGTGGGGACTCAGAGAATGTGAGCCACTCTCTAAGCTTGGTTCAGCTCTCAATGCAGCGGTTCTAGGCAGACACAGAAGTTCTTGGGCCCTGCACCAGGCCATCCCTCAGTGCCTACTAACCCGATCGCTCACTGCCAGCCTCTCTGCTCCCGTGCTTAGGAGTTTCCTTTTGTTGGTTGAAGCCCCCTCCCCACACACAACTTCTCTGAGCATCTTTTCTCTTCGTTGCTCACTAAGCAATACAGTGTAATAACTATTAACACGGCATTTACATCCCATTAGGTGTGATCAGTAGTGATGATTCTAAGTACACAGACAGATGTGCTTGGGCTCTGGGCAAATGTCACGCTGTCTTGCACGAGGGACTGGAACAGTTGTCAGGGAAGGCTGGAATCCAATCCTTGTGTATATTGAGGGGTTGACCATGCAAAAAGCATCTGCACTAGATGCCATGTCCCCGAACTCCTGGGTGCATTTAAAGACACAGAGAGACAGCCAAAGAGTCCAGGCCACTGCTCAGCTGGAGCTTCATGGTGGAATGGCTTGGTGTGACTCCCTGACCTTTTCTGACTCCCTAGGACCTCTCCAGGGGACATGCATCGTGAGCTGACCAGATTTGAAGAGTAGTTCACATTATCCAAGTCACACCCCCTCCCAACCCTGCTCCTGGGGAGTCTGCTGCACAAATCAGAATGTCAAGCTGTGAACTTGCAGTAAGTGAATCTGCGAATCCGCGCCAGCTGCCAGGCAGGCCCAGGGATGCTAACTCGGTCTCAGCGGGATTCCTCCTCCCCAGCCTGCTCACATGCAGAAACCAGAGGTTGGGAAGGCACCAGGTGGAGCCAAGTGCAGACGCTTGAGACATACAGAGATTTTTTGAGGCTGAGAAGAGACAAATGGGGGACCTTGTTAGGTGCCTCCCTCAGCAGGGGAAGCATTTGGGGGCCATGTCACCAGTCTGGAGAGCAGTGGTCTATGGGTATGAAACACACAGTAGCAGGTGTGTACAAGCTGTGGCCTGTGGGGCAAATGAGGCCAACAATAGCTAGGAATGTGCTCCAGATAAAACGGTAAACTTACTTAAAGCATTGCGAGATTTTAGATTCTTGTCCCCTTTGTGTGTGTAGCTGGGTCACACAGCTTTCCAAGCTGAACATTATAGATAATGGTACAATTTCTCAGTGTAAGAGGTTGGACACACCATCTAGAGTCTGGGAAGACGATACAAAGAGATAACACAAAATGTCACAATACGTTCTGTTTAGATGTAGGACAGTGCAGGCTTCGTGAATCATGTCACCAACGTTATATCTTTGGGTTTTCTTTTTAAATTAAAAAAAAAATGGTTGCATTGTGGCTTACATGAAGCTGCTATTGGATAAGCATTGGCCTAGAAAGAACTTCTGGCTTCCGCTCTCTTTGCATCTGCCCAAAACCCATCCTCAACTATTCCAGTGGAGCCCTGGGGAAAACTGGAGCCTGGAGAAGTTCATTGCTCTGAGCAGGAACAAGCAGGCCCAGGGAGACTTTGGGAGGAAGAAGGCAGGAACATGCCAGATTATTCCTTGCAAGAGCAGAGCTATTACTAGGGGGCCAGCTGGGCAGCCTGCATCCCTGAGATGCCAGCCCGCTGTGGCCCAGCGCCTTCTGTCTGGGTCTCTTCAGTTCTTTCTCTGCTTCCCGCCCCACTCTTGGCGACAGGTGATTAGCAGAGCCAGTTGGCAGCCTCTGCTGGGCACTGTCGCCAGAGAGCCGGGAGTCAGCCAGCAATGGCTCCAGCCCTGCCTGGCTCTCCACAGAGAGCTCTATTCAGTACCTCTGTGAGCTGGTTCTTCTAGACAGCTGTGACCCCACCATTCTCTTGGTGTCTCTTGGCAGGGACATAGAGTTGCAGAAGAAAGTCTGCAGTGTGTAGTGTATTTAGTGTATTACTTACTGTAGACTCCCCTCCACAAATACCTGGGCCACTGGGCACAGGCACGGCTTGTTGGTAGTATGGAGATGAGGATGTGAAAGGCCTTCGCCTCCTCCAAGCCAAACACTCTTCACACTTAATTTTCATTTTTAAAGTTTTTCATTAGCGTGCACACTGGTTAGGGTTATCACTGCTATAATGAAACACCATGACCAAAAGCAAGTTGGGGAGGAAGGGGGTTAATTTCACCCACAGTTCTAAATAACAGTTCCTCATCAAAAGCAATGAGGGCAGGAACTCAAACAGGGCAGGGACCTTGAGGCAGGAGCGGATGCAGAGGCCATTGAGGGATGCTCATTACTGGCTCGTTTCCTTGGTTTGCCCAACCTGCTTTCTTATAAATAGGACCCAGGACCATCAGCCCAGGGATGGGCTTGGCCCACCCACAATGGGCTATCCCCCCATGAATGACTAATTAAGAAAATGCTCTACATTCCAATCTTATGGAGACAATTTCTCAACTGAGGCTCCTTCCTCGCTGATGACTCTAGCTTTTGCCAAAAAGTCATAAAACCATAAAACCAGCCAGTACAGCATTTAATAACTATGTATAATGATAATTTTTGTTATGACATTTTTATTCAGGTGTGTGGTGTGTGTGTGTGTGTGTGTGTGTGTGTGTGTGTGAGGGAGAGAGAGAGAGAGAGAGAGAGAGAGAGAGAGAGAGAGAGAGAGAGAGAGAGTCAGTTAGTCTCCCTTTCCACCTTGTTGAGGCCAGCTCTCGCTTATTTTTGCTGCTGGGTTTCGTGCTCCAGACTACCTGGCTTACATTTTCTAGATGACTCCCTCATCTCCACCTGCCATCTCCCAGGATGCACAGCACGGCTACTGTATCAGCTCCCACCTTTTTTTTTGATGTGGGTTCTAGGGATTGAACTTGGATCATGAGGCTTTTGGGCTAGGCCCTTTTACCCACTGAGCCATCTCCCTCGCCCTCATTATAACGTTTACATAGTGTATATAATATATTTTCACCATATTCATCCTTAATTACCTTCTCTTGACCCTCCTCCCACTGATTCTTTTCCTCTTCCTAACTAGCCCCCCCCCCCGTACTTCTATATCCATTACCCCTTTTTTTTTGAACCAATGAGTTTAATTAGAGTTATTTAGGAGAACATGGGCAACTTCCCAGTGGCTATACCTCTGAAGAAAATGTCTCCTCCCCCAACCATCGATTAGTGCCCATAAGCCCCCTGGAGGTGTGGGGCCTCCCTGTTTCACTCCTGTATATACAGTCTCTTTAACAGAGTGAGCTACCCGGAGTCAATATTTGTCTGAAGTGATCAACACACATCTCTAGTGCCTAGAGTAATTCTGCTCTTGTAGGAGACTTTGCACTGTGTGTACTAGCTGATGGGAGGGAGGGAAGAAAGAGAAGGAAGGAAGAAGGAACCATAGAAAGAACAAATGAAGGGCGGTTGGGGAGGAAAGATGGAAGGAAAGACGTTTTCTTTTAAACAACTTCTGCAATTTCTCCCAATTGTGACTTCATCGTTTGCCTCTTTCCTTGAAGGCTGGAGCTGGAAGCTGAGCCCTGGTTTCCCATGGTGGGTCTTACACAGAGGAAATCAAAGCACAAGCATAGGAAAGGTTGGTGGATGTGTGTGCTGAGGAGAGGGGGTGAGAGCCAGAGCTGCTGTTCACCTCACCTTGTCCCAGTGGGCCCAGGGATCGTAGCTCTTCCCACAGTCTGCAACCCCATACTCAACTGCAGGAGGCTGTGGCTCAGGGGCCCCAGAAAGACAGACAGGGTCTGAGGCAAACACTGGCATGGGCGAACCACACACATCCTTCTGTGATTGGCTGGCAATGTGGCCATGAGTGTCTCCCAGCAGATGGCCATGAGAAAGACGCCTGGGCACAGCCTGGCTGCCATGTGGCTGCCTGGCACAGGATGGATGGCAGCCTTCCCAGAGACCTGGAGCCCCTTGTCTCGCTTGGATCTAGCCCCATGGTCCTATGATTCCCTCTCTTCCCAAGGGCCGGGTCTTTCTCTGTATCTGAGACTAGGGAGAGTGTGTTTATTCTTCATGTATACACACATCTAGCTTGCCTTAAAATCAAACTGTAAATTTTACACCTCCTTTGCACTGTCTCCTCATTCCAGGGTGGTTGCTTCCCCCAGAGCAGTGGGAGTCTGTCTGGCTGATGAGAGAGAAGCCTGGGCTGGAGTCTGCGTCTCCAGCTTTTGCATGTGGCTCCATCCTCTCAGGTGTCACCAGCTTTAGACTCCACCAGTGTGCAGCAAGGTCAAAGTTCACTCGGGGAAGGAAGGGAAGGAGGAGGCAGCAGAGAGGGAATGCAAGAGAGGAGGGAAGAAGGGAAGGAAGGCAGGAGGAAGGGAGACAATGAAGGAAAGAGAAATCAAGTTGTGTAGGAGGAGGATGGAAGAGACGCACAGAGGGAGCAAGGGAGGGAGGAGAAAGGAGGGAAGGGGAAAAGAGAAAAGAGAGAAATGGGGAGGGGAGAGCTGGGAGAGGAGAAGGGATGAAGGAAGGAGGGAAGAGCAAGGGAGGGACAGGAGAGGAAAAGGAGGAGGGAGAGAGGGGAGAAGGAAGCAAGAGAGGAGAGGAGGGAGGGGCCTTGAACAGGAAGGGCAAGGAAGAACAGCCACACAAAAATCATTAATTCAAAACATTCTCATCAAGCCCCTGTTCTAGGAACAAGTTTGGGAGTGGGATGTAGCCAACTGGTCCACTCCTCTACTTTTTTTATTCCAAAGTGAGGGTGAACCCCAGGCCTTGAAGAGCGTCTGTTGCCAGCAATCATTTGCCCAGCTGGAGAAGTCAGTCTGAGGGAGGGAGGGAGAGAGGGAGAAAGGGAGGGAGGGAGGGAGGGAGAGAGGGAGGGAGGGATGGGGAAGACTTCTCCCCTATTGCCCCTCCCTACCCGCCAAACACTGTGAATGTCCCTCAGAGATGTGGTGGAAGGGAACACACAGGGTCCCCTTCCCTGGCCATCAGTCCCTGGTTACAGGGCAACCCAGCCATCCTGCCACTCCCACGCAGCCCTTTCCCCAGAGCTTCCAGTGGGGAGATGGCTATGGACTTGAAGTGGCATTTCCCTCCTCAGCAGAGATCCAGGGCCCAGAGCTCATTGGGGGGCACAGAAGAAGGCAAGGGGGCTCTTGAGTGCCTGGCTCTTACCATGCAAAGCATCAGGTGGGTTTGGACATTGGGGTCACCGAGGGACAGGCCTTGTGTTGTCCACTGTATTTTGAAGAGGGGAAGCAACAGCAGCCCCAAGTGGATCAGAAGCTCAAGAGCTCCTCTTGGCCACCGTCCTTGCCTATCAGGGTCTTCACATCCACAAGAGTCTTTGTGCGTTTCCTTTCAAGCCAATGCCAGCCAGTCCTGTGAATTCTCCAAGGAGAAAAGCAGAGGGCTCGGGAGGAGACATGCATAGCCTGCTCACGAGTGGCATCGGCTTGCCTGCATAGTTTTGTGCCACAAGCGGGTTTGCCTTGCTTTTTAGGATAAGAGCAGGAAGCCCAAGAGCACTGGAGTGGCACGGAAAGACACTGGAGCCAGCAGGGCTGGACAGAAGATAACAGAACAGCAAAGTGGCAGCCTCCGATAGTGGCTTGTGTGTAGTTGGGGATCTGTATTTCTCAGACTTAGGCTTTGGGGGACGTTCTAAGACTATCTGTTTTAAGTTGTAATGATGGTAGGCTTTCTAAGGAGGTAGCACGTGTCAGGTACACTTAGTGTGTTCTCCCTTCTTTGTCTCTTACCGTGACCTTGTAGGGAGGGTCTTCAGAAGTCCCCTTTATCTATAGGGACGTATTTCTATGTCCACCCCCAAAATATTTGAAATCACAGGTAGGACTGAAGCCAGTTTATGTCTATTCTTTCCATATGCATTCCAAACTGTTCGGCATATAAATAAGACTCAGGAAGAGATTAGCAATATAAAATCGAACAATTATAATGATGTACATAATGAAAGCTGTGTGAATGTCCCCCACCTCAAAATATCTTATTTAACTTTCACATTTTCTGCTTTAAGGTAGTATTTCCCACTTCTCTTTTAAAGATTCAAATTGCTCTCATGGCTATTATTGTGTTTTATGGTACAAAAAGGGATGTGAATACTTATAGTTGACTACTGTATTGTACTTACTGTACTATACTGTAGTGTAATATAGTGTACTGTCTGATATTATACTGTATGCGATAGTGTATATTATATATTACTATATATGACATATTATATGTAATATATGTCATATATTATAGTATATATTATACTATACTGTAGTGTGCTATACTGCACAGCACTGTACTATATTATAGTTTACTATACTGTACTGTATTATTATACTACACTGTACTGTACCATACTGTACTATAGTATACTATACTGTACTATATGATGCTGTGGTGTGCTATACTGTAATGTACTATACTATAGTGTACTGTACTATACTGTAGTGTACTGTACTATACTGTATTATATTATGCTGCAGTATACTATACTTTGCTATAGTACATGTACTGCACTGTATATAGTGTACTGTACTATACTTTGCTATACTATAGTGTACTATACTGTACTGTGCAATACTACACTATAATGTACCACACTGTATTATACTATATTGTACTGCACTACACTATATGTACTATATGCTTCACTGTACTATACTATACTATACTATACTATACTATACTATACTACTATACTATACATGGGGCAAAGGTATGTCTCTGGCAAGGCAGGATAGAGCAGGATTGAATGAGATTCAGAAGAGAACACAATTCAAAACTTAAGAATTATTAACTTCTGGAATCTCCCATTTAATATCTCAAGTTACCACAGGTGGCTGAATCCATAGAAGAGTGGAACTTAGGGTATGGGGACTGAGATGATTAATTTATCTTGATTGTCAAGTCAACAGGATTTAAAATCACCATAGAAACAAACCTCTGAGCATACTCATGAGAGATTTCTAGATTAGGTTAGCTGAGTAGGGAACCTTGGTTATGCCCTAGGCTGGGCTCTTCAACTGAATAAAAACAAGAAAGGGAAGCCAGGCAGGTAGTGACACATGTCTTTAATCTTAGCACTTAGGGGGTAGAGGTAGGTGGATCTCTGAGTTCTAAGCCAGCCTGCGCTACAGAGTGAGTTCAGGACAGCCAGGGTTACACAGAAAACAGGGATGGGCAGTGCTCCTCTCTGCTTCCCCACTGAGGATGCCATGGGACCAGCTGCCTCAAGCTCCTGTGTTGGAGAATATTATTTTAACTGGACAAAGATGTGTTAGATTTGTTTATGCTGCAGAACACCAACTATGTGAAGATGTGTTTCATTTATTTCTGCTGCCTTTGGTAACGATGTAAAGATGTGTTACATTTGTGTGTGCTGCATCTGTTTAGGTAAAGATGTGCTGCGTTTGTTTCACCTTGCCTGCCTAAGGTCTAATAAAAAGGTGAACCGCCAATAGCTAAGCAGGAGAGGGATAGACAGGGCTGCCTGTAAATAGAAGAGAAGAAAGAAGAAAACAAGAAAAAGAGGGAGAAGCCTGGGGCCAGAAACCATACAGCCCTCAGCCAGCCAGCCTCTGGAGGAAGCAGGAAAGTTCCAAGGCCAGGGTAGATAAAGAGAAACAGGTTAAGTTAAAAGAGCTAGCCAGAAATGAGGATAAGCTAGGCAGAGAACTCATAACTAAGAAGAAATCTCCATGTCATGATTTGGGAGCTGGTTGGTGGCCCAGAACAGAGAGCCTGCTACACTTCTGCTGCCCTGAGGATGGGGCAGTGACCAGCTGCCTATGCTCCTGCTGCCAGACTTCCCGACTGAGGTGCCATGACACAGTGTTGGATTGGACCCTCATACTGTGCATCAAAATTATGTTTCCTTTCTTAAGTTACTTCGTTGGGTGTTTCATCACAGCCATGAGAACCAAAGAACCAATACAGGGCCCCACTATGCACCCATTCCCAGTTCGCAGGGAGGAGACCCAGCTCCAACTCACTTAGCCACTGAAGGGGCAGAGCTGGGATTTGAGGCTAGGAAGGATGGCTTGAACTCCATGTCCCACAGCTGCCCTGAGAAATTTCTGGATTATTTTTTTATGGTCATACTTGATTTACTAGAAAATAAATGTCTCTGTGTGACCAATTAGCACAAACAACATCGGGCTAACAGCTCAGTGCTTGGCAGATCAGAAGTTCAAGTGTGTTCATCAGGGCTCTCTAGGCAACTTGCCAGGCCAAAGGTGAGGTGGCTCTAAGTAAGACTCAGCTTCCAGACCATTTGCTTATTGGTCTTGCAGTTCTCAGACTCGGTTCCGGTTCCTAATTGGCAGATACTCACATGCGATTCCAGCATACACAAGAATGCCTGATTGAGCAGCCATGAGTCAAGAGTCCCGAGAGCCCAGGTTTCACGGTTTGCCTATCTCAGCATTTAACGAAAAAGTTAAGTTCATCATGCTGTGTTCTGATGCATTAACGGCCGGGCAAGGCCTGTTGTTAGCTTCTCTTCCTTCATTCAACAAATCTACATCAAACTCAGCCCCAAGGCTGTAGGAATATAGCCACTGTGGTGGTTTGAAAGAAAATGACCTCCCATTGGAGTGGCACTGTTAGGAGGTGTGGCTTTGCTGGAGCAGGTGTGGCCTTGTTGGAAGAAGTGTATCACCTCGAGGCAGGCTTTGGGGTCTCATATATGCCCAGGCTTTGCTCAGTGTGATACTCAGACCGCTTTTGTTGCCTGCAATACATAGGACTCTCAGCTATCTCTTCAGCACCATGACTGCCTGCATGCTGTGTCCCACCATGATGATAACATCATGATAACACAAATTAATGTTTTCCTTTATAAGAGTTGCCGCGGTCATGGCGTCTCTTCATGGTGCTGGAAACCCTAACAAGTTTCCCACCGTGCGCCACCAAGCAGTCACCAAGCCAGCCAAGCTTCTAGTCTCCATCTCCCAGTGCCTGCAGAGGGGGTGTCTGCCGAGTGACTGGCAACAGGGACTCCCTCAGAGAGTTTGTCTTCGGTTTGTGCTCCGCTGTCCCTGATTACCCTAGTCCTGCCCCCTGGGTAGTCATGATTGTAGACAGCTGTTTGCCCAGTTTCCCACATGAGCTACCTTTAAAGAGACCATCTCAAACTTTTTTTTTTTGTCTTGGCCAAAACAGAATGGTGGAAGAACAGAGGCCTGCTACATTCCTGGTCCTGGGTGACAGCTGTCAAACTGATGGGCAACCTCAGCAGGATCCCACATGGAGGGTCGCCCTGGGCTGGCAAAGGGAAACTGGCATTCATATGCTTTAAGATGTCAGGCTCGTCTTCTGAAAGCAGAGCATCTTCACCCCCTCCTTTGGGGCTTAAAATTCTCAAGAGCATCACATTACCGGCAGCTCAAAGATGATTATGTATAGGCAACGGCCCGATCCAATATGCGCAGCCTATGGCTTCATTTTCTAATTAGTGTGATTTCCTTAGTATTTCCTCAGCCGCTTGATGTGAGCGCTTTAGGAACTGAGGTGGTTTCCTCGCCCTCTCACCTGCCCACTCTTGTCGGTGTACATCCCCCCCCCCCCCCCCCCCGTACATCCCCCCCCCCCCCCCCAGTGTAGCAGCCTTGTAGAGCAGGAGCTTTTAAAAAGTCAATCCGAATTCTCCTGTGTGTGCACATGCGTATATAGGGAAGACAACTTCAGTGTCGGTCCTTCCCGTCTTGTTTGAGATCTGTTCGCTGTCTGCTGCTGCTGTGTCTGCCATCCCGTCTGGTCTTCAAGCTTCTTTTGTTTGTTTCCTTCACCCCATCTTTCCCATCTCACCACAGGGTTGCTGAGTTCCGACACTTGTCGTAAGGTATGGACTCTACTTGGGTTTGGGGGAGCCTGAACTCAGGTCCTTGTGCTTGATTGTCAACTGCTTTATCCACTAAAGCCATCTCCCGGGCCTGAATCTGTGCATCTTGAAGAATGCACTCACCTGTCAGGGCCCCTCAGAGTACAACATCCAGGGAGCACACATGTTGGTGTCAGGAGGGACTTCTTATCTCTTCAGCTCACACTCCTTTTAACACTGACTCTCAGATCTGGGACGCATTCGGTGATAAACCGTAGACGTTGTGCAGTTCTGCTTGACTGAGTGTTTGTCCCTCACTTGGTTCCTGGGAAAAGTCTCCAGGCCTGGTGTAATAGCAGACACCTGTGGTCCCGAACTGCACAGAGAGTTCAAGCTGTCTAAGCTACACATGAAAACCCTACCTCCCCCAAACCAAAATGAGCAAACAAACAAGCAAACAAAATGTGTTAGCAGGCTCCTCTTTGGCAACTCTGACCACAGGGTGGGAGCTGGACAGTGGAGTTTTATCTGCTTAAAGGCTTAATAGACACTGGGGAGCATCAGTGACTGATTCTGGGTGGGAGTTACAGGCCTAGGGATAGAAAACTTTTCACTTCCATATGGGCAAAGCCCTATACACGCAACTCTCTCTCTCTCTCTCTCTCTCTCTCTCTCTCTCTCTCTCTCTCTCTCTCTCTCTCTCCTCCCCCTCAGTCTCCCAGGTGTCTGCTATTACACCAAGCCTGGAGTGAAGGGGGCTAAGACTCCAGCATGACAAACACAAACACAGCAGCAACAGGCTTTGCCCTTTACCCTTCTTTCTGCCTTGCTAGAAACCACTAGATTGCACTTCTAAAACTTGTCCCCCAAGGTCCATTTCCTTATTTGGCCACTGACTCATTTCTGAGACAAAACACCAAGCTCCAACAACCAAAATTCATTATTTGGTTAACATGTTCAACCAAGACTTACCAACTTATTCTAAAAGCACCCTCTGCTTGCTGTCTGCCTTTGCCCAATCCAGAGTCAGGCCCCTACCTCCCATCCTGGAACTTGCCCCTCTGGGGTAGTAAAGCCTCTTTGTGGTAATAACTTGGTGTGTGGGTGTGTCCTGTACCAACTCCTAGGGATTACATTCTCTTACATGGAGTCTTTTTCCAGGAATTAAGGGACAGACAGACAGTCAGATAGAAGTGTGCAATGTCTACGTTTATCACCAAATGAATCCCAGATTTGGGAGTCCGTGTTAAAAGGAATGTGAATGGAAGAGAGTAATTCCAAGGAGGGGAGATGCTGAGTCCCCCCTGCCTCCTCTAGGGTGGGGGTTCAGACCTAATATAATTATGCTGTTTTCCCCCATGTGTGCACTGTGCACAGTGCACGCCTATACGATCTCTTTTCATTCCCATAATAGCATCAAGAGCTGCAATCAGCAGTCACCAACAGCGTCAGCAGAGCCAAGTGAGGTCTACAGGAATTTTGTACCTGCCCAGGTTATACAGGTGATAAGGTGGGAGAGAATGCAGACACAAGGCATGGCTTCCTATCAGCAAAGAGACATCATCCAGAACTCTGGGGGGACCAAATCCACCTCCCTTCTCACCCCAGCCTATAAGCCCAGTGGTCCAGCAGTAGAGATTTTTCAACACTGAAAAAATAAAGCTTTTTCTATTTTAAATTTCAATATTAGCACTGAAGTGCTTCCTGGGAACAGAGAAATGGGTTGTGAACCTCTCCTGGGAGAAAGTGGCTCATGGTTTTATTTGTTTTAATTTTCTCTCCTGATGAAAAATGACATGGTGAGAGAGACACAGAATACACAGAACAGGGGCTGGTGCTTTCCAGTTTCCGCAGTGGATTTCCCATCGTGTGTTGAGTTCCATCAATATTTCAATGGTTCCGACAGGGCTCTTCCTCTCAGAAGCTGGGGCAGAGCCAGGTTCCCTAGTGCCCTCCTTCTGCTCCCATGTCGCCACAGCTGGGCTCTATCCAGGTCAGAGACTACAGGAGTTTTTCTGGGAAGGGGGTCAATGGTAGGACTCTGTGGCTGGATGTATATACCGACCCCAGAGCAGGACAAGACGGATTTAAAACTCTACATGACAGCCCTCTCCATATGGATAAATGAACTTGTGCCCAGGCACGTGTCCTCTGTTGGGACTCAGATCATTTCCAGAATTCACCTTCCATAGGCTACCTCGATAGAGCATGAAACTGCCCCTCCCTCATCTCTATTTCACGTTTTCGCTCCCTTGAGTTTCTGTTCATACACAGCTTGTACACCATCTTCACTCACGGACTGCTCACGGGAAGCCCCAGGCTAAGATCTCAAAGAGGAGTCTCAAGCCAGGGAGCTCCAAAAGGGGAAATCCAGATTACATACCAAGGTTCAGAAACCCAGCTGAAAGTTGTGTCAGTAGCATGGGGTGGGGGAAGGTGCAGAAAAGATGTATCATGGCAAGGGATGCTAGAGGTAGACTGTGTACTTGGTGTGCAGGGAAACCCCAGGCTGCATCTGCAAGAAAAACAAAACAAAAAACACCTCCCAGAAACAAAGTGCCTGGTGATATGGACCTTGATGTGGACCCTTGCCTGCATCCTGCCAGAAGTCAGGAGCCCCTCATCAGCAATGCACTACGGTTTGCCTCCAGTGTTCCTCTTCAGGCAGCTCTTCAGGAACACAGTGAGAGAGGTGGAGAGTCTTTGACAGAATCATGCAGTCCACGTGAGCTGGAGTAGGGCTACACCAGAGCCCCCCAATCCAGGCCAAGCATTATTCCCATGGGACACACAAAGCAGAGAAACAGGGGCAGTGAGTCTGTACTGATGGCAGAGGCAGAATACATTTCTAGAATGTTCTTGAGCTCTATCATGCTTGGCAGCACATATCCGAGGTCCATTCATGATCTTCTGAACTTGAATGTGCCTGAATCCTCATTAGAAATGTGCTTTCCCCAACTCATGCCACGGGTTCAGCACTCCACCCCTCTCCTCCAGTGCCCCCAGCTCTTCCCCTGCTTTCCTAGTTAAAAACCCATCTGTCAAGGGCTTCCAGTGCGTCCAACACTAGTTCCCAGTATGGACGAGCCTCTGTAATGGCGTATCCTGTGCTAAGTGCTTTAAATCACCAGTATATTATATTCTTATTTACATATGAGAAAACAGGAGTGAGGGAGGGGACAGTTGCCCAGCTCCAGTGCCTGTTTGGGATCTGATTCCTGAACTTACTGCTTGGACCCTTAAACGCTCTGGTCTTTCAGTTTCTGGAGGCACATTGGATGGAGGTCTCAATACCTGAGGGAGTTAATAATTTGAAACAGATTTTGGACTTCTAAAAATGCACTTGACAGAATGACTAAAATCAAAAACACCAATGATAGCCTTTGCTGGAGAAGGTGTGGAGAAAGGGGTACACTCATCCATTGCTGGTGGGAATGCAAACTTGTGCAACCACT
>NW_004949099.1:14203071-14206749 GCF_000317375.1 Microtus ochrogaster | reverse complement strand
AAACATATAGGCATCCTCCTGAATATTAAGCTTCATCAGGCGATGAAAGGAGACAGAGACAGAGACCCACATTGGAGCACCGGACTGAAATCCCAAGGTCCAAATCAGGACAGAAGGAGAGAGAGCATGAGCAAGGAACTCAGGACCGTGAGGGGTGCACCCACACACTGAGACAATGGCGATGTTCTATCCGGAACTCACCAAGGACAGCTGGCCTGGGTCTGAAAAAGCCTGGGATAAAACCGGACTCACTGAACATAGTGGACAATGAGGACTACTGAAAACTCAAGAACAATGGCAATGGGTTTTGATCCTACTGGCACGTACTGGTTTTGTGGGAGCCTAGGCAGTTTGGATGCTCACCTTACTAGACCTGGATGGAGGTGGGTAGTCTTGGACTTCCCACAGGACAGGGAACCCTGATTGCTCTTTGGGACTTGATTGGGGGTGGGGGAGGGAAATGGGAGGTGGTGGCGGGGAGGAGGCCAAAATCTTCAATCAATAAATATAAAAATAAAATAAAATAAAAATGCACTTGACAGTTTACAAAGCCTTGGAATATACAATAGACAACAGAAACTTCCCTATAAGTCTGAGCCATACAGGGCAAGATATCCACATTAGTAAGCAGTGTTCAGAATAGTACATTCATGGCGAGCCAAGTGCTGTCCTCATTGGTCTTTTTACCTTGAGGAAAATAAGTCTCAGTGGACAGTCCAGAAGAGCCGCATCTTGTCACTGCTCACAGCTCACCAGCTGCTAGAACATCTTGCCGGACTCTCATCTTTAAGCTCACTGATTTTCTCTGGAATGCGCTGGCCTTTCCAAGAAGCTTTACTCAGTACTGGAAGCCCAGTGGGGAAATCAGAAACAGGATGTCAAAAAAAAAAAAAAATACAAAGGACTCAGGTTGCAATAATGCTGTTGGAAGGAGTAACCAGGAAACCTTCCCTCCTCCTCTGGGGAGCTTGCCTGGCCTTTGATGAAGCCAGAGAATGGGGTGAGGAAAAGCCCAAGAGTGCTCAGTGAGACCTAGGCTTGAGCCCCAGGATGATATGGAGACGTGGGCCATGCCTGTGGAGACGTAAATGCCAGGAAGTGTGAATGACCTCAGGCCTTAAGAGCAGAGACGTCTTGAGGCTGGGGAACGAGGGTCCTGTTTTCCTTTTTTTTTTTTTTTTCTAAGTTAAAACTTTTTCATTTTCCATCTTGAAAATGAATGGGCTCAATTATACCAGAGGAGGAGATTTTGCCCCGCCCAGGGATATTTTTGGCTGTCATGACTAGGGACTCAGGATGCTATTGGTGTCTACTGAGTAGAGGCCACGGGTGTTGCTAAACAAACTGTCCAACCAGACGTTGGGAGTGTCAGTTCAGAGTTACCTATGCTGAGCCCTCTGGAATGTTCCTACTGAATTAACCCCAGAAGCGTAGATCAGGGCTGAGGAAACCTTAGGTGTTTTGAAGGTGAAAGATGGCATCCCTTTGAATTGTCTTGGTGGAGAACTTCATAACATTACATTAAGCCCTGATCCACTCTTCTCCCCTCCCCTCCCCTCTTCTCCGCTCCCCTCTCCCTTCCCTTCCCCTCTCTCCTCCCCCTCCCACACCCATCACATTTGCTGAGCTTCTGACCTGACCCACAGCCACAGCGGACTCTGCTATTTTACTGCATCACCTGACCATTGCATTACAAGCTGTCACATCATGGCCACCGAGACACTTCCCTGCAACAGTACCACCCTCTCTCTTGTCACTCAGTCTCTTAAGCAATGTCTGTCTGCCCAGCCCTTAGACATTCCGTGATCCTTTCAGTTCATTGGAAGAGACAAGCAAGCTCTGTCCTAGAATGAGCCCTGGAGTGAGCTCTGGGCTATTTCATCAGATCATTTATTTGCTCGTTTGTGTTTGCTTCTGTGGTACTGGACTTGAACCCAGGTCCTTCTATGTGCTAGGCAAGCGCTCTGCCACTGAGCTACATCCCCCAGTCCTATTTTCTATTTTGTTTTTACTACATTTACTTATTGTCTGGGGGAGGGGGCACATGTGGCGGTCAGAGGTCAATTTTCAGGAGTTGGTTCTTTTCCTTCTACCATGTGGGTCCCAGGGATTGAACTCAGGATGCTCTCTTTCATGACAAGCCCTGTTACCCACTGAGCCATCTCTAGTCCTTCACTTTTGACTTTGAGACAGAGTCCTACAAAGTTGCCCAGGTTGGCTTTTAAATTTGCTCGACTGGGCCTTGTGACTTCTACGGGAGATAAGCCTTTGACTAAGCCATCAACACCTCCCTCTCCCCCGTTTCAGAATTTCTAGTCTACAGATTCACAGCTTTAATTCTCTCTTATCTGTGCCCCTGTCATTGCACTAGGAATGTCAAGGGTTTCCTCAAAACGTATCTAGACAGCAGTGTAGCTACCGTCAATGTCTACATCCCGTAAACCTGAAAAATGTTTTGACTTTTGCTCTCTACGGCCTAGTTATAAACCCTCAGCTCTTAGACACGAAAACACTGTCAATCACTAGAGAAAGGGTGGTCTCCAATAGTCACACTGCTGCTGGTAATAGTCAAAAGGCCTGGTGTCGGTGCCAGTGTTTGGGTGCTATTAATCGGTGTTAGTCTCTCTCACTGGAGCCTAAAACAGTGTGTGGGCTCACTGGGCTAGGGCCGTGTCTCCTGTTCTCTGTGAGGCCCTCATTCTTAAGATGGATGCACGTACATGCTGGGGAAGCATTAAATCAACTTGTATGCTGCAGACTGTTTGTTAATTTGTCCCTTGCAGCTCTGATTCCAAGAGATATTAATCGTCCTGCCTCAGCCTCCAAAGTAGCTGGGATTGCAGGCCTTGTCACCTAGCCCAGGGGTGCTAGCTCCTTTACCTCTGTTTTCCAAGGGAGAAAACAGAGGCTCTGGTTATTCATTAATTGTGGAATGAAGCAATAAACCAATAAAACACACACACACATACACACACACACCACACACACACACACACCCTCTCTGTAAGATGTGTTGTATGTATGGTGAGGCTCCTTTACTGTTTGATCCCGTAGCTCCCTCTGTAAGAGGTTTGAGAAATTAGCATTTTACCTGGGCTCCGGCTGGGCCCTCCAACTTCCTTCCACACAGGGAGATCCTTTCTTAAGTCCAGGGTACTCCTATTCCAGGAAAGCATAAGACAAACCAGGACAGTTGTTCTAGTTTGCTTTTAATTGTTCTGCTAAACAAGATGACCAAAGGCAACTTTGGGAGAAAAGGGCTTATTTCATGTAAGAGGTTACAGTCCATCACGAAGGGAAGTCCTGGCAGACACTCAAGGCAGGAACTTGGAGGCCAGAGAGAACATGAAGAAACTCTGCTCACTGGCTTTCTCAGCTTGCTTTACTTTTCATACAACCCGGGATCACTTGCTCAAGGGTGGCACTGCCCACAGTGGGATGGACTCTCCCACACCAACCACCAGTCAAGCAAATGCCTGACAGTCTGGCCTATAGCCAGTCTACTGAAAGCTTTTTCTCGGTTGCATTTTCCTCTTCCCAGATTACCCAGGTTTGGA
The DNA here is from genome assembly GCF_000317375.1 of Microtus ochrogaster. Taxonomy (NCBI): domain Eukaryota; kingdom Metazoa; phylum Chordata; class Mammalia; order Rodentia; family Cricetidae; genus Microtus; species Microtus ochrogaster. The sequence continues at coordinate 14,203,192 of NW_004949099.1, read as the reverse complement.
GCAAGTTGACAAAAATTTGACCATCACAATGGTATTGGGTCTGTTTGCTCAAACTATGTCCCTGCAGTACTGATTCCAAGAAATGTCATTCCATTTGCAACAGCCAAGTGATGAAAGGTCA
>NW_004949099.1:14190497-14202945 GCF_000317375.1 Microtus ochrogaster | reverse complement strand
AGAGAGACAGAGAGAGAGACAGAGAGAGAGACAGAGAGAGAGAGACAGAGAGAGAGAGACAGACAGAGAGACAGAGAGAGAGAGAAACAGAGACAGAGAGAGAGACAGAGAGAGAGAGAGAGCCTGAAGAAAACCTTGCGTGTTTTTTTTTTCAGAAGCTGTCTATCTTGCTTGTTCATCTGTTTGTTTTTGTGACCGAGTCCCTCATTGGCCTGAAGCTTGTCAAGTAGACAGCAAGCCCCAGAGATCCCCCTGACTTCACCTGTCCCAGTTTGCGTTCTATTGCTGTAATATAAACACTGACCCAAAGCAGCTTGGGGGAAGGAAACGGTTTCTTTGGCTTACACTTCTGCATTAGTCTGTTGCCGAGGGAAGTCAGGACAGGGACTCACAGTAGGAACATGGGGGCAGGAACTGAAGGCGAGAGCACGGAGGATGCTGCTTACCGGCTTGTTCCTCGTTCGTCTGCTCATACTCGGACCGCTTTCTTCTACAAGCCACATTCACCTGCCTAGGAGTGAAGCCACCCACAGTGGGCTGCGCCCGTCCACATCCATCATCAATTGCCTTGATAACGCCCCACAGATAATGCCCACATTAGGTCAATCTAATGGGGCATTGTTCAGTTGAAGTTCTCTGTTCCCAGTTGGGTTAAGTTGGCAGCCAAGATTAGACTTTATACCTCCTTCCCAGCACTGGGATTACAAGCCTGTACCCAGCTTTTCCTTGTGGGTTCTGGAGACTGAGCTCACTCCCTCAGGTTTGCAAGTCAAGCACTTTTGTTTGTTTATTTTTTGTTTTGTTTTGTTTTTGAGACAGGGTTTCTCTGTAGCTTTGGAGCCTGTCCTGGAACTCTCTCTTGTAGACCAGGCTGGCCTCGAACTCACAGACATCCACCTACCTCCGCCTCCCGAGTGCTGGGATTAAAGGCGTGCGCCACCACCACCCAGCAGTCAATCACTTTTTAAACTCTGCAATGTTTTAGATGAAGGAGATTTCGAACCCAAGATTTATCAGTTTAATACTGATAAATTTTAATACCAATAACATTTAATACCCACATTTCTCATGAATTCTGGGAGGAATAAGTCTTCATTGCATGTCAAACATATGTGTTCAAGAAAATCGTTTTCTGAGGATCCCGGATTCCTCAAATGTACCTTGGACAATGTCAGAAGACACAATGTCCAGTTCCCTGCCCCACTGCGGGTGTGTAGGAGCAGGTGCCTGTGGGAATACCTCGCTCTGGACATCTGTTATTGCCAACTGAGAATATGGGTGTGTCTGAGCCTCTTATTGAGGCCTCCTTGGCCTTGGATAGTCCCCATTTCTCACCATCGACTCCCCAGAGAAGGTTTGCTTTTTCCCTGAAGGCAGATGACTGCCAGTGGCCTGCTCTCTGGAAGCTTCCTTCTTGGCATTCCTCATGCATTCATCACTTCCCAGCCAGATGCTCAGAGGCAGGAGGATGTCTGAAAGCCATCGGGAACAGAGAGTTGTCAGGTGGAAGGGATCGGAGTCCCTGATGGGACCATGGCAGCATAGGACATCAGCTGGCCTCCATTGAGAGCCACTGAACCCGGGACTCGTTTGTTCCTGCATCTGGCCACCACTGCACATGGAAGGCAGATTCAGTTGTCCCTATGTCAGCATTAGATACACTCAGGAGGCAGAACAGACTCTGTCTCTGATTCAGTCCGCAAAGCTAGCGATGTCAGTAACGGGTTAGGAAAGATATGGCATGTGTAACGATGTCCCAGTGTCAGGACAGCTTTTAATCACGGTGCCTGCTGCTCAGAGAGACACTCCTTCACTTTTCTTCCTTGCTGGAACCAGGTTTTCCTTTTTAGAAAGCCTGAGTTTAAACCCTGCTATCTGGAGTCAGTGTGGGCTTCCTCTGGCTGAGTCTCTGGATGGCTGTAAGACCCTGGCACAGTCCACCTTTCTGGAGTGAGGATGCCTGCCGGTAGCTTCGGCCATCCAGGTGTACAGGCAGTGAACCGAGCAGGACTAAATCTCTATAAGCTGCTAGGACCACAGGGTGTCCCTGCCTGGTGCCAGCCAACTCTATACCCAGCCACAGAGCTTACCATGTTCCTGGCAGCCTGAGCTTCAGGAACTTGGCATCTGGGCTGCCCACGGGAGAGGAGGCAGGCCAGGCTGGGCTGGATTTGGCTCCGTCTGCCTCCAGCTTCTGTCTGGCCTTTTGGCTGTGAGGCAGCATGGGAGCCTATGCAGGTCCCTGCCTCTCTCAGCACCTGCCTAACAACTCTCCAGTGAGCAGGGAGGCAGTGGGGGTGGGGTGGGGCTTCCCCAGGAAACCATGGAGAGGGAGGAGCTACCGTGGCCAAGAGCCAGAAAGCAGGACATACCACACCCCCCAGGCCTGGCAGGCAAGTCTCATTTCCTCTCATGACTTCCTCCCTCAGCATGGCTGCCCCAGGCAGAGATGGATGTCCCGATGAACTCCACATGAAAACTCATAATCCCGACAGTCCCTGCCATTCCTGTCCATTCTCTTAAAGGTTAATCTGCTTTTCTCCTTATTAATGACGGGCCACGGCAATCCAGCCGGGTCTCTCTCGTGTTTGGGTAGATTTAGGCTAATAGGCTATTTTATTTCCATGGTAACAGCTTCCACTGTTACAGGAAGATAATTTTCCAGACAAAAGATTTGCAGATCTTATTATTCAGCATGGCTCTGATGGGGAAGGCAGGGAGGTTGGGCCTAGGGGCTGCCCGGGATGCTGAAGTCTCAGACACTGGGTACCTGTTTGCCTCCAGCTTTGGAGTCTCCCAGGCTTGTTAGGGAAGCATTGTCAGAAACTGGCAGAAGCTGAATGAAGATATTCTTCAGAAGACAATGCCATAAATGCATTTCCTTATCAACTAATGGGGCCAGAGTGACAAGTGGCTTGTGTTATATATAGTGATTGCCACCACAGCAGGGACCTCTGCCCTTTGCAGTGAGCTAAGGGATGACCTTAAAATAGTTCTTTCACTTCCCCAGCATGGGATAGGCAGGCTTGTGGTGTATGTGCCAATCAGATGTTCAATACCTGCTTCCACAGCCAACGGGAACTAGACTAGCCATAGGACAGCCCCTGCTCCTGGCGGGCTATTAGTGTGCTGGGAGATGGGTAGATTTAAATGGAGAAAAGAGAACTGGGGGGAGGCTCCACTGATAAAGGACTCGCTGTTCAAACACAAGGGCCTGAGTTCTGATCCCGGACACATATAAAAAACATTGGACCTGGGGGTGTGTGCTTGGAATCCCAGCAATACAGTGGCAGACTCAAGGAGCCCCTTGGGGATTGTTGGCAAGTCAGTCTAGCTAAACCAGTGAGTTCTAGGCAAGGGAGAGACCCTGGGAAGAGAGGAAGGAAACGAGGAAGAAAGGGAGAGATGAAGGGAGAAAGAATGAGTGACATGAACAAATAAGAGATGTGGAGATCCGTAGCCATATGATGTCCAGTGCTTTCCTGCTACCCAGTCTACCCCAAAACTGTGAGCTTCAGGTTTAGTGAAGGGCTCTGTCTCAAAAGGAAATCAAGCCTGTCCTGGAACTAGCTCTTGTAGACCAGGCTGGCCTCAAACTCACAGAGATCCACCTGCCTCTGCTTCCTAGGTGCTGGGATTAAAGGCGTGCACCACCACCGCCTGGCTCCTAATGCTGCAACTTTTTTTTTTTTTTAAAAAAAACCCACCCATAGAATTATTTCCATTACTACTTCATAACTGTAATTTTGCTACTGTTATAAATCAAAATAGAAATCTCTGACATGTAGGGTATCTGATAAAGGGTCCCGACCCACAGGTTGAGAACTGCTCAAATAGAGGAACAAAAGCAGGCAATGACAGTCCTTTATGATCCGTATTAAGGTAAAGATGGTCAGAATGCTAGGGGGCATGGTAAGTGGTTTGAATGAGATGTCCCTGTGGTAATTTGAATATAATTGGCTCCCATAAGCTCATAAGGAGTGGCACTATTGGAAGGTGTGACTTTGTTGAAGTGGGCGTGGCCTTGTTGAAGGACATGTCACTGTGGGGTTAGAGTTTAAGGTCTCTTTTGCTTAAGCTTACCGCAGTGTCGCGGTTCACTTGATGCTGCCTTCGGAACAAGATGTAGCCAGCACCATGTCTGCCTGCACGCTGCCGTGCTCCCCACCATGATGATAATGGACTGAACCTCTGAACTGTAAGCTACCACCCCTAATAAATGCTTTCCTTTATAAGTGTTGCCGTGGTCATGGTGTCTCTTCACAGCAGTAGAAACCCTAACTAAGACAGTTCCCTATAGTCCTGGGCGTTTGAATACTTGGTCCCTGGTTGGTGGCCCTCTTTGTAGAGACTTACGAGGTCTCTTGCTGAAGAAAGTGCATCACTGGGGGTGAGCTTTGATGTTTCAAAGGTCACATGTCATTCCCAGGGTGCTGTCGATTTGCTGTATGCTGCTCAAGGTGAGCACCCTCAGCTCTCAGCTTCCAGCTCCAGTCACTAGGCCTGTCTGCGGCCATGCTTCCCACCATGATGTCAGCAGACTCTCACTCCCCTGGAATTGTAATCCCCATACAGCGTCTTTCTTCTATAAACTGCCTTCCTTGGTCATGGTGTTTCATCAGAGGAATAGAAAAGTAAGACAGAGGTAAAAAGAGACACTTGGAAAGAATTCATTTTGAAAGGTCTGGAAGGCTGTGTAAGACAAGAAGCCATTCCCATGTTAACTAATCAACTACTGTGAATATTACCAAAAGCTTGGGGATTCAAATTGGAACCAAATAGACTGACTCTATATTTTGCCCTGATGGGGTAAAGATACACTAATTAATATTTAGCATATTAAATAAAGCATTCCCCAGGGAAGTTCCTCATGTAGCTAGAAGCAGAGATAGCAATGCTGTCACCATGGTTAGAAGACGTGTACTACACTGGAGGAAGCCAGTCTTATTATGGGTGTTGTAGATTTATACAGCTATTGTGCGTTTTCTGGTGGAGGAAGGTGGCATCCAAAAGATTTACAGGAAGGAATGCCATGCTATAAATTGCACAGAATTAACCCCATGGTCTGGTGGAGCTCTGAGTCTTTTCCCTCCCAAGACATGTGGTCTAGGTAGAGGCTTGAATGGTAAAGAGAGGCCAGGAAGGAGATCTAAATTCAGAGTGCATTGGGTGCTAGCTGGCTCAGTGGCGTCCCCGGGGCTGAAAAGAGGCCATGAGCCTGGCTCCAGGATAAAGAAGGAAGCAGAGTGCCTAAGGCAGCTGAGATGATGCAGCAGGGCCCCTCTCCTGGAATGGGGCTCACCAGGGACACAGGACAAGCGCAGGTGGATGCAGCAGCAGCAGCAGCTGTTGGGGGAGCCGTGGCTGGTGAGGGAACAAGGCAAACTGCTGCCCACAGTCAGCCCAGTGATGGAGATTGTGACACCCATGGCTGCTGTCAGAGAGGCACTCAGGATACAAACTAGAGGCCATCCACCAAAAACTGTCTGAAACAGCTCTGGGGTAGGGGCTGGGAATGTGCATTTTACCCAGCATGCCCCGGGACTGCTACATAGCAGGGTTAGGAGCAGTGTAGGAAGTAGCTGTGGCAGCTACACGTTGAGCCTTGTTCCTCCCTAGACGGGTGTGAGAGTAGGCGGTGGGCAAACTCAAGGCTTCCCTTACACCTGTCTCTTTACTAGTCCCCAGATTCCCATCAGCACTTTCGCTTCTCCCTTCTGCCCAGGTGCTCCTTGAGGGATGACTCCAAGGAGGTGAGAGAGTTTCTTTTCAACGCTGTGGAATTTCTGGGAAAGGAAGGATCCTGAGGCTGTAGAATGCACGTGGGAAGGCAGGTGACCGTGTATCGCGTCTCCATTGAGGGGGGTCACAGATGAGAAGTCGCAGAGCCTTCCAGACCCCCTAAGCCAGCACTTGGCCCCTCTCTCCCTGACCATAGGAGCACACACTACCCTCTGTGGCCCTCTTGTTCAATGTCTCTTTTGTCCTTGCCTCTGGTCTGCCTTGCTGATTCTAAGCTCACAGAGAAGAGCTTCATCTCAGTCCGTCACTGGCCCTATCTGTACTGGGCAGAATAGAGCTTTGCCTAGCAGAAGAGATATGTGGGTAGTTGCCAGAGAACGGAAGGGAGAGGTCAGGGGAGAGGGAGATTGATGTGGCTATGGGAAGGTGGCTCCATGGGCTCACATGTGCATGGAATTCCTGTCTTATACGTGCATGTGTGTCACTGTGTGTACGTATATATCTATAAATATACATACAGTGTATATATGTATATATGTGTGTGTATATACATGCACGCGCACACACACATATATATATATTGCTTTGACTGAAGGTGACTATGCTAGTCTACATGTATGACAAAATGGCAAAGAAGCAGGTACACAGACACCTACAGAGGTCAGGCCAACTGGGGCAAGTGGAATCAAGTGTTGGCCTGTGTCTGTCCCTGCCACTCCATGGTTTACATAATGCCGCAGCTGGGACCGCCTGGCAGGGTATGCCTTGCTGTCTCTTATCACTTCTGTAATTCCAAGTGAAGTTAGCTCAAAATCAGAAAGGGACATTAGAAGAAAACAACTTCGTATCATTCAATGTGGGGAGTAACAAGGCCACCATTCTTCTTCCCTCCCCCACTGCTGGGTGAGCTGTGCTGACAGTCCCTTCTCCCAGGAACTCCTGGCAGCCCATGGCACTGTACCTTTTGCAGCTCAGCAGAGTGTGACCCCAAGGCCTTCTCACCAGCTCCAGGTCACATTCAAGGACCTATAGGCCTCCAAGTAGCTTACAATGACACAGAGATGAGTAGGCGGGGAGTTCTGTAGTGAGGGGGCTGGAGACAGTCCTGGTGACTGTGCCATGGAAATCAGCAGGGGATGTTCAGTCCTGCAAGAGAGGCCAGCAGAGGCAGTGATGGGAGATATTTCCTGTCTTATGCCTCCCTTCTGTCTCCTAGGAGAGTCTCACTGACCACACCTACCCCCCCCCACACACACACACCTTCCACTAGCCACACCCACCTCAGTAGTTTTCATTGGCCACATCCACTCTGGTACCTCCTAGTGGCCACCATAATCTTCCCATGGACCCAGTACCATCTGTCAGCCACACTCAGCCAGGATCCTGAGAAGCATAGCCTGCAGGTGTCTACCTCCTGCCATAGGAGCAGGGCAGTGGGGATTAAGACCTGAGGTGGTTTTAACAGGCTGACGAGGGAGGGGGACTTGATGGGGAGGGGGAGGGAAATGGGAGGCGGTGGCGGGGAGGAGGCAGAAATCTTAAATAAATAAATAAATAAATAAATAAATAAATAAATAAGGCCCTTATCGGCTTATGTATTTGAATACTTAGTCATCAGGAAGTGGCACAGCAAGTGTCACCTTGTTGGAGGAAGTGCATCACTGGGGTGGGCACTGACATTTCTAAAGCCCAAGCCAGGCCCGAGTCTGTTTGTGCTGCCTGCAGACCTAGATGTAGAACTCTGTGCTCCTTCTCCAGCGTCATGCCTTCCTGTGGGCTGCCATGCCCCACAGTGTGTGGATAATGGACTAAACCTCAGCAGCTATGAGACAGCCCCAATGAACCGCGCTCCTTCGCCGTGGCCAGGGTGTCTTTTCCCAGCCGTGGAATACCTGCTAAGATAAGACCCAAGAGTAACTAGCTGAGGGCTGCACACTGATATCAGCCAGGAGCTGCCACCTCTAGATTTCCATATGTGGCAGTCCCCTCTCACTTAGAAAACAATCACTCCATAGGACCCCAAGTCCAGGGAGTCCCCCATACTCCTGCTAAGCCTAAAGTGGGGCAAGCACTTTAGAGCGCCGTCCAGCAGTTCTGCTCCCAGACCCTTCCTCAAGAGCAATGACCGTACCACACAAAAAGAATTCAATGAGAGCGTAGGTAGCTCTCTTTGCATAAGACCCAGAAACTGTATTCAGGAAAATGAAGAGCAGGATCCTGGGGAAGCAAGTGATGCAATGAAATAATACTCAGCGGTGAAAAGGAAAGGTGAAGCTGTGTGTCGTGCAAGTGATGAGTCTGGGAAGTCAGACATGAGGAAGGACTTCCTTCCTGTTCTCATTGCTTTTATACTGAATCCAAGAAAAGAACAATCTCATCGGTGGGGATAGAGATTAGATAGTGGTTCTAGGAGGTAGGGGTGGAGCCTGGCCTGGGAGGGACAGCAGGAAATCGGTGCTGTGAGAAAAGTCACCCCTATATTGCTCTGGTGGTCTCTCGGGGCCAAGTTTCCTTCCCTTCTAGTCAGGGTTTCAGACAAAGCTGGATGGGAGGGGTTTTTCTTTCATTTTTCTCTCTCTTTTTTCCTTGTATGTGTGTGTGTGTTTGGCTATCATTTACTGTGTTAGTCTCAAGTTAGTTAATCTGGACATGATGACATATTTCTAAATATTATAATTCATAGTTAGTGGCTGCTGAAAACAATAATCAGCTTTCAATAACAACACAGTCTTGCGAGCCCAGGCTGACCTGGAATTTGCCAGGTAACCAAGGAAAACTGACCTTGAGTTCTGGCTCCTTCGACCCTCACCTCCCCAGTGTTGGGATCGTAGATGTTTGCTGCAATGCCTGGTTTTATGCCCTGCTGCTACATAAACCAGGGTTTCGGTGCATGCCGGGCAATCCCTCAACCAACTGAGCCCCATCCCCAGTCCCAGCCAGAAGCTCAGACCAGTGGAGAGGATGCCAGCTGCAGTTCTGCACAGCAAAGCCGACTATTTCCCCAGCTTTCGGAGGAGGCCCAATGGCTCCCCCACCCCTACACCACCCTTCTTTGGCTTGAAGTGCTTAAGTGAGAGTGGAAGCCACTTCCTTATGAGTCACTCAGCCTCTCACCTCCTCACCAGGGCTACAGACTCAAACACTCTGCTCTACAGCGGTTGCTTTTGCTTTTCTCTTGTAAATCTGCTTTTCCTTTGGGAAGTTGCCTCTGGGAATTTAGAAGGCTGGAGGGAAATGTAACATTTTGACAACTTCAAATTAGTCATCCTAAAAGAAGAGGCAGGGCAGAGGGCAAATTCCATAGTTCTCACTGTCAAAAGAGCAGGATGGTTCCTGCTTGTCGGATTTCTTGTCTCCCCTTTCCTTGCGGTAGGATGTCACCCGGTAGAATGCAGCCTGAAGTCCTCCCGTGCACAGGACTCGTGGACACAAGACAGGTTCAACAGAGATAACTGATGGACGCTTTACATCAAACTAAGTGGTCGTAAATATTTAATAACATGGCCGCTACTTTTAAATACATCACCTGCTACTTTGCAGTGGTCTCGTCTGCCTTCATCTGGATGCCTTGTAAGAATCAACAGGAAAATGTAACGAGCACTCTGCAAATACTGCTGGGGCATTCATTCTGGCTGCCCTCCCCAGGTCCTGCTAATGCTCCCTATGGCCCCAGGAGAGATGACTCCTCCTACCTCAGCTGCCAGTCCCAAGTCTATGGCACAGGACTGTTGCATCCTCTTGCCGCTGACACCATGCTACCCTGGGGTGGGGGGCATGACTTTTCCTGGGACAGCTGAAGTGTGGAAGTGCAAAGCTGAGAGCCAGGGTAACCACGCTTCCTGTATGGGGCACGAATGGTGAGATACAGACCAAACAGGGGAGATGGGGGGCTGCAGAGAAGCTAGCCTTAGCCCTGTGGAGGACCTACCTGAGGTTGGTCTATTTTCAACCCTCGCCGCAATGCTTGTTTGGGCTGTACTTCTTGTAATGCCAGAGAGGGCCATCCTTACCACTGAGACTAGCCCAGCAGCCGCCCCACCAGGTGATAGTCTGTAAAGAATGAGCCTAGGCAGCCTCGGTGATAGATAGCTCAGTTGGTAAAGTGCTTACAGGGCAAGCAGGATCTGAGTTCAACCTCTGAGCCCACATTAAAAAGAATGTACTTGGAATTCCAGTGCTGGGGTGGCAGAGACAGGCAGATCCCAGGGCTTTCAAGAAAGCCAGACTATTTTAGACATAAAGCAAAGAAAACCAGCCTACAATTCACAATCCCAGAGAACCTAGACAACGAAGAGAGACATACATAAATCTAATCTACATGGGAAGCAGAAAAAGACAAGATCTTCTGAGTAAATTAGGAGTATGGGGATCATAGGAGAGGGTAGAAGGGATGGGGAAGGAAGAGGGGGAAGCCGAGAAAAAAATATATAAAACTTGCTATTGCTTAAAACAAAAGCAAAAGCTGGAAGCCAATCTAGCTAAGTGGGGTAAGGTCAGTGAGAGATCATGTCTAAAAGGGGGAGCACCTCTCTGTGAGGAACGACAATTGAGGTTGCCCTCAGTCCTCTAACGGACAAGTGGATATGTGTGCCATTGCTCCTGCCTCACACACTGGGATGTGCCTGCACACACAAGGGTATGCATGCATGTGTACACACAGGAAATCGGACTATGACTCAGAGACTTGGTCCCAGAGGGTTGAGCTGTCCCCATCCTAGCGAGGCCTTTAACTGGACAGATGAAGTTTTGGCCTCTGTATGGTAACTTCACAGATTGATCCTTTAGGTGGTTTTGTATCAAAGATAATGACGATAAGAAAGGCTCGTTAGGGCCACCTGCATGTGTGAGTCTGGGTTATTCTGAGGTTAGGTCAGCCGAGGGTATAGTTTGCAACACTGTTTAAAAGTTAGGCAAAGTTTAAAAGAAAAATACAAAAAAATAATAATTAAAAAACAGGTATATTTTTTTCTTTTATTTTTTGTATGAATGTGCCCCATGCCCAAGTTCTTGTATGTGGGGGAAGGTTACACAGTTATACACGTGTGCATGTGTGTGGATGCCTGAGGGTGACAGTAGATGTGTTCCTCAGCTTTTCTCCACCGTATGTTTTGAGACAGGGTGTCTCACTGAAACTGAAGCTCGTTGATTGGCTAGGCTGTCCAGTCAGCGAATTCAAGGATCCACCCAAGTCTCTCCTGGCAGCTCCTCCACCCAGTGTTGAGACTGCAAGCATTCACCACCACACGTGACTTTTTGCATGGGTGCTGGGAATCCGAACCAGGTTCTCCTGCTTGTATGGCAAGCACCCCACAGCTGGCCCATCCTCCAGTTTTACTTCGTTTTTCTAAAGAACTAGGTTTTGACAATAAAACTACAAGGTAGGTTATGAGGTTTAGATTTTGGGATGAGAGAAAACGTAGGCACAGTTAAACTCAAGAGAAAAAGCATTTTTGCCCAAAGATCAGAAAAGCTAAACTACTGACCTAAGGCTATTGTCACAGGCAAGTACCAGAACCAGGACCCACCTGGGGACACTTAGTCCCTTTGCTTTCCTGTTCACTTGTTTCACACTCACAGCTATCTCTGAAAGGAACTGGCCAAATTTCATTCCAATCCTTTTATCTCCTCACCATTCTCATTGCTGGTCAATGTCTTCAATAACCTGTCTCTTGCTGGTGTGGGAAGTCCTTTTGTTTGTTTGTTTGTTTGTTTTGGTTTTTTGAGACAGCGTTTCCCTCTAGCCTGTCCTTGAAACTAGAGAAGTCCTTCTGTACACGTGTTGCTTTTATTGGTTAACAAATAAAAAAGCTGCTTGGGCCTCTGATAGGGCAGAATAGAGCAAGGCAGGAATTCCAAGCAAAGATAGAGGAGAAAAGAAGACGGAGCCATGTAGCCGTGGGAGGAGACGGATGCTAAAGAACCTTACTGGTAAGCCACGAGTCTCGTGGCAATATATAGATGAATAGAAATGGGTTAATTTAAGATGTAAGAATTAGTTAATAAGAAGCCTAAGTTGTTGGTTAAGCAGGGTTGTAATTAATATAGTTTCTGTCTAATGATTTTGGGTGTGGGCGGCCGGGAAATGAGCGAGCAGTCTCCGCCTACATCTTACACTCTCAAATTCTCAGTCCTTGGCCCTTTGGGTCCTTGGTCTCGTGACCTCATGACTGCAAGATGGCTGTTGCAGTTTCTGGCATCACACAGGACATGACAGCAGGCATCTGGAACGGTGTCTTCTCCTGAGACTCTTGTTGATGGCTGAGAGTCTCTTTCTGAGGAGTCCCATCTCTAGGGACCTGGCCATCTGTGGATGCTCTGACTGATCCCGTGAAACACATCTGTGCCTTAATCCCTTCTTACCAGATGACTCCACTGAAAAGAAAGAAGTTGAAGAAAAGGCAATGGACAGACATACACCACTGTCTGCCATTCTCTTACAGACGCCTGCTCTTGTCTCCTGTGCTTAAGGGGAAACGGTTTGTTCTATCATCAGCCTCTCCATGACAGACCCCACAACGCTGTGTTCTCTGTGAAGGGCTGTTGATACCCACTAGACATGCATTAAACACTGGCAAGAGGCTAACCCCCTAATCAACCCTTTAAAGTAGATTCTTCTTTGGGCTGGAGATGGCCTGGCAGTTAAGAGCACCTACTGCTCTTCCAGAGGACCTGAGTTCAGTCCCCAGCCTCCATGTCAGGTGACATG
>NW_004949099.1:14180378-14190397 GCF_000317375.1 Microtus ochrogaster | reverse complement strand
ATGGCCTGGCAGTTAAGAGCACCTACTGCTCTTCCAGAGGACCTGAGTTCAGTCCCCAGCCTCCATGTCAGGTGACATGGCAGGTACCCACAAACAGCCTGAACCTCCAGATCCAGAAGGTCCAATGCCCTCTTCTAGCCTTCATAGGTACTTACACACATGAATAAAAATAAAATAAGCCTTTAAAATCAGTTCTTCCTGATGGATCCTACAATTTCAAAATCACAGAAGCATATCTGAGTCTACTGTGAGTCTCTTCTTTAGACACTGGAGACAGAACTCCATCCTCCCCGGGCCAGACGTCTGACTGCTCTGCAATCTACTCATCAGCCTGATCTCCACACCTGGAGCTCTTGCAGAGGAATCCCGGGTCTCTCAGTGATGTGGGTGTTGTCTTTCCAGTCGCAGTGTCTGGATCTGTTAGCCAGCCATGAAAGGTGTCACAGAAGACATGCCCCAATTTTTATTTTCAAAGCTCTGAAGTGTGTGTGTGTGTGTGTGTGTGTTGCTGAGTTTTGAATCCAGAACCTTATCTATGCTGAGTGCACGCTCTAGTCTCTAATCACCGAGCTCCTTCCCAGCCCCACCCCAAGGCCTTGTCTCAGCCTTACAGTTTCCAAAACTCTCCACCTAGCACTTACCACGGTGACAGCTGACACAGAGCCCCGCAGCATGAGAGAAGCACTCTGACACATTGGAGGATGCAGGCTGATGAGTTGGGACTATTCGGTCGCAAGAAATGGGAAGAACTGGCTCCATGGTAAGAGTGATGGAGGAGGGTTATTTGCCTAGTGTTACTTTCATTGGTTAATAAAGAAACTGCCTTGGCTTTTGATAGGACAGAAAATTAGATAGGCGGAGTAGACAGAACAGAATGCTGGGAGGAAAAAGGCAGTGGAACAGTCGCCATAGCTCTCCTTTCCAAGATGGATGCAGGTTAAGAATATTCCCCTTAAGACACCACCTCGTGGTGCTACACAGATAAGTGAGATATGAGAGCTAACCAAGAAGAGGCTAGATATAATGGGCCAGGCAGTGTTTAAAAGAATACAATTTGTGTGTTGTTATTTCGGGGCATAAAGCTAGCCTTGCCGGAGCTGGGAGCCAGGCTGCAGCCTGCCGCTCCTCTTCGCAACAGTAAGAGGGACTAGAAGAGGAAATCTCACCGATCTGGTACTGTGAGCAGTATCCTACAGCTACTGGGACAAAGAACCATTCACTGCCTGGCTGAAACAGCTGGAAGATTCGGCTTCACGGTGCTAGGAGCTGCTAGTGGAGGCCAAGGAGTGGATGTAGTGATTTCCTCTGATGCTTCTCTTCATGGTGTGGGGAAAGAGAGCATCTTTGCCTCTGTCCTTGTGTTATCCTCTGTGTGTAAGGTCTCCCTGGTGTCCTGGGGTCTTCCTCCCCCCCCCCTTAATCTTCCTTTCCTTTCCTGTCCTTTGCTTCTTCTCTTTCTTAACCCCTCCTTTCCCAATCTTCTCTCCTCAACAGGGTCTCACTGTGTAGCCCAGGTTATCTTCAAACTAGTGATCTTCCTGTGCCCAGCTCCCAAGTTCTGGGATTGCAGGTGCGTTCCCACATATCTGGGCATCTCCTCTTCTAATAAGACCTCAGTCATGTTGACCTCCCTATTGACCCCATTATCTCTTTAAGACTCAGTCTCTGAATACAGGGGCACCCTGAGGCCCTGGGGATTAGGGCTTCAGGAATTGGGGAGGGGCCAGTCCAGCCCACAGCAGCCCCACAGGTATCTTGTTGTTTCCATTAGCAGGGTGACCAAACAGGTCTTAAAGAATGGGTACTAGGGTGGCATCAATGTCCTTTCTGGGGTGGAACCCAGATCACACCATTCCCATGAATGAGGAAATGAGAAAATAAAGTCAGCAGGACTCAGAGGGGCTTAGAAGAGGGTGCTGGGAACTAGGGTGGCATCCATCAAGGGGCCGTAGCTCAACTCCTGCTAATCCTGGAATCTCGGTGGTCAGACCATCCAGTTTTCTGGGGGGAATACCTCTGGGATATTGGTAAAGTTCCAACTGTTTTATAAAACTGCACACACCATATGAACTCTGTCATTCAGAGATTCTGCTTAGGCACTATAGGAAAGGAGTATTCTACATTCCCCCTCCCATGGCGGGGTCCACAGTGGGTCTATGGAATCCTTGGGCACAGCAAGAGTCACACAGCCAGGAGGCAGATAGGCAGGTTAATTTTTAACATTCCATGCACACATATCCCAGAGGAGAAAGGCCAGTATCTTTAAGATTTGGGAGTTTATATAGTATCTTCATAAAGATGGGGAGAGGGACAAGAGACCCTTGAAAGAGGGTCTAACTGCATGTGGGCAAATATTAGGATGTGGCAAGCTTTGTCCGGGGGTGGTGCCACTGTCACTGGAGTCAATGGCCAGAAAGGAATCCTGAGAACAGTGAGATAGAAACTTTCACACTCTCTTCCCCTCCATCTCCCCAGCTTCTCCTGTGGAATAGGGAGAGAGAGGATAGACCACTAATGGAGAACCTCCCAGTCTGTCAGTCTCTCACCTGATTGGTCCTTACCTTTCGCATAGTTCGCATATGCACAGTAGCCAATCAGAGCCCACCAAAACCTTTGGATTCCCTGAACTAAACCTTCCCCAGCACCTGAGAGTTTTCTCTTCCATTCAATGCCATCCTTCTTTGCTTTCTGTGTACCCGGTTCACACAAAAGAGAAACCGCAACGTCCTGATAAGCGCCCACCTTCCCTGTCTGACAGGGAAAGGATTTAGAATGTGCGAATTCCTTTCGTCAGGACTGATTTTAATGAGATAGTTTGGAGAGAGCTGGTTGTAATTTGGCACCTTGCTCAAAATAATCATTGCACCAAAGAAACGTATCTTGAGGCTCGCCTTGCCTGAACTCTGAGCTCTGGAACCGAGTCTGTCTGCTTCCTCTTCTCCTCAGCGGGAAGGCTTCCCATTGGCCAGATGTAAGGAAGGAGGCTGAGTCAGCAGTTGTGCCCTGTGTGGGCAGAACCACAGAAAGCAGGCTCCTAGAAAGAGGAGCTGACAGAAACTGAAGATTCCCCGGAAGCAGTCAAGATAAAGCAATTTATGACTCTTCTGTGGGAAGTGTCAGTGAGAGGCAACTTGGGATGGGTCTGAACAGACAAGAACGAGATGAGAGAGGACAAAGCTGGAACCAAAGGAATTGACACAGACATCTGGGAAAACTTCCACGGGAGCAGCCAGACTCTGAGAATTTGCAAGTCAGTAGCAGATCCAATCAGATTCAATCACAGCATACCTGCCAAGGCTGGTCTTTGGGACTCCCTTGTCAGCCATTCATCTTGTCTCCCACCCTTTTTTTTAGGTCCCTAAGCCCACTGGACTTACACACACACACACACACACACACACACACACACACACACACACACACTACAGGCATTTACCAGCTTGCACCAGAATAGCTTGGCATTTCCTATCTGACCAGCTTGCAGATCAAAGTTTAATTTGAGCGGGGATCGTGGTGGGAGGTCCCTTCCTCTTACCTTCTTGTCTCAACCAAGAACCACCCAAGTCTCAGTGGACCGTTTGAAGTGGCTGCTTACATATTTAGGTGATGTCTTCACCTCTCGGATGAGCCGGCACCCCGGGAAACTAGCTTTATCACCCGTTACTGGAGACATCATGCTGGAGAGGAGAATAAATCACACGCATAACAACCAAGGAGAGGGTGAGCGCCCCCCTTCCTGTTTGGCTTATTTGGCACACACCTTCGTGCACGCCTACCTATTCACTTGTGGCTCTTTGAGGGATGCGATGCAATGAGAACCAAAGAGATTGGAGGGGACAGACAGACATGTGGGGGAAATGAATTACACTCCCTGCACTAGTGTACTGTCCAAACCCATTCTAAAGACACCGTGAGGCCCACGAGGGTTCTCTCCCCACCCACCAACCCCGCCAGGACTCCCAGAATGCTTGTGTCACGGGTCGTTCAGTGTCGGACTCAGAAGGCAGCAGTCGCAGAGGGGTGACTTCCAAGCTCAGACACTCCCCAGCTGCCAAACTCTGTGGGGACCTGTTTTCCTGAGTCTTTTATTTCCCTTTTCACTTTTATGATTCATTCATCCGATGCTTTACAATCTCTGTTATCTTCTGACCTTTCATTCAGTGGGATGGATTTATGAGACGCCTGTCTCATGCTGGGAAAGTCGAGCAGAGCAGGCAGCAGTCTTGCTTTCCAGGGGCCCTAGTGTTGCACTGTGGAGGAGGGGAGGCAGAAGAATGAGTAAAGACATCAATGAGCAAGTCACGGACAGTCACACACGGGCCCACCCAAGGAGCCGCATTAGAGGTGGGGCCTAAAGGTCAGGAAGGAGCTAGCTTTAGGACGGGGGAAGAAAGCATTCTATTAGCTTTCCACTGGGGCAGTTTTGCCCCTCCTTCTGGATATCTGGTATGTTTGCAGGTACCTTTGGATGTCACAACTGGGGACAAGAAGCGACCAATACTGGCATCTAGTGAATATGGCCCAGGGATGCTGACTAAGTTCCCTAAAGTGTACAGGACACAGGACGCCCACCTCCACC
This sequence comes from Microtus ochrogaster, assembly GCF_000317375.1. NCBI lineage: Eukaryota > Metazoa > Chordata > Mammalia > Rodentia > Cricetidae > Microtus > Microtus ochrogaster. The sequence continues at coordinate 14,185,818 of NW_004949099.1, read as the reverse complement.
CCATCACCCCTGCCTTTTACAGAAGTATCCAGCCCTGGCTTCCAAGAGAGCCAAGGTTGAGAGATTCTGTATTGGACAAGAAAAAAGAATCAAGTGGAATCAATAGGCAGAGAACTGCAGGAAATGAAGATGGGGTCTGAGCGTGCACATGATTGATCCCTTGGGATGACACCACATACCACGCCAAAACAGCAGATGAGGTCAATGAGTGCTTGCCCTTGGGGCTCCAAGCTCTGTAGTCCTCTGGCCTGACCCTTGGTGCATCCCTGCCCCCATGCTCCTTAAACAGACAGTTAACTGAGGTAGGTCCTGGTCCTGGTAGATCTGGAAGCAGGCAACTTACAGTACAGACCCCAGCGCTTCTCCTTCTCTGCCTGTGTCACAACCCTAAGGAAGAGACAACGAAGTCTCACAGCTAAGTTCTAAGTCCACACATAGGAAGTCCACTCCAGTGTGTAAAGCCAGAGCAGTGTCATTCTGGAAGGTGGAAAGAAGATGGATCCTAGAAACATTCTGGAAGGTGGAAAGAAGATTTCTAGGATCCATTCTCTGGGTGTGAGGATGAGACGGGCAGTGGGAGGGGAGACACAGGCTGGTGTGAAATCAGGGAGGGGTAGAGTGTGGATGGCATTGGAAGTGCATGGGAAGGAAAGCCATTGGGTGGGATCAAGCTAAAAAATTAACACAGTCAAGTTTACACGAGAGAACGACACAGTCCCATCGCACCTAGCCCTTACAAATAACTACTTTGTGAAGGGTGGGTTGCAGGAGCAAAGGGAAGACGGAGAGACCAGTTCAAACACTGCAGCTGACGAGTAGAGAAAGGTACCTGGAATCAGGATCCGCGCAATGGGCACAGACAAAGGCACAGGCGCAGCATTTCTTCCACGATAGACTCCTATAGGCAAGTATCCTGGTAGAGATGAGATTCAAGGAAAGACAAGTGGTGTGACCCCTCAGCCCTGGATGTCCCAGTGTCTACTCTCCTGGGTTAAATAAACCTTTGCTCTTTGTTTATTGGAGAGAGGGATTGAGACAGTCTGATTTTGTAGCCCAATATGGCCTGTCACTGTGGACCCTCCTACATTAACCTCCCAAGCTCTGGGATTACAGGCCTGTGCCATGATGTCTGGCCTGAACGTCTATTCTTTAAAGCCTCCTAGAGTGTAGCGTTCAATCACAGCAACAGGAAACAGACTAAAACACTTGACGAAGAATTTTCTTTTGACCTTGGCCGTGTTGTACTGTGCTAGATGCACTGAGGACCATTTTCTGAGTCAGACAACTAAAGTGCATGGATTTTGAGGGGTTTGGGTGCGGTGGGGCATATCCATCTTTTGTTCATTTAATTTAGCAGTGTCAATGACCCTGTCCAGAGGCACTGTCTGTGTTTGTTTTTAAAGCTCCTTTCCCCAGAAGAGGAAAGAGAAAGATAAAGAATTAGAGTGACTTCTCCTAGACAACGAATCAGCCAGTAGGAGAGGAAGTGGGCTTAACACCTAGTTAGTCTGTATCCAGACTACACCACTGGGAATTCACCCAGTCTCTCCCGACAGCTGGAGGCCACTTAAAAGCTTCTCTGTTTAGACTACATTGGGTTTTTTTTTTTCCTACATAGTTCTAGAATTAGCTGTTTACATACTAAGGTAATAGGATGCAGACATTGGGTTGAAAGCAGAAAATCTAGACGGGTTCCCCAACTTCTCTGCTAACGAGTGTGTGCGGTCTACTGCAGCTGAAAACATGCTCCCGAATGCTGGCTCTAGCCATTGGCTTCCTCCCTGAGGAGGCTGTAACTCCGTGTTCCCACCTTTCTCTTCCAGTTTTTAAGGTGCCAAGGAGTCACAAGTCTCTGATGCATGTAAGAAGAGTTGATAGGTTTGTATTTGTTCAGTCTTTGTTTCTTATGTGGGAAATGGTCAAGCTCTTTGTGTGCTGGATAAGAAGCCAACTTTGCCTTTTATGAAATTATTATTGCTATGTTTTACCTGCTCCCTTCCAGCCCATATACTGGCAGAGAGACTTTCCCCATTTCCCCTCTACCCAAGACCATAGAGCACCCTCTTGCACATGAAAAAGACCAAAATGCTGGATCACAAACGGACGTGAGAATGTGGGTTCAACACTTCGTGTTGATTTCATCACCTAGAAACGAAATGTATGATCTTGCAACAATCCCTTTAAGTACATAAACACCACAACAATGAAGCATGGAGAAACTTTCTGGGTTGTGTGACCTGAAGAATTATTCACCAAGCCACAAAGACCATTAACATATGTACAATGGTCCAACTCGTCAGCCATTCTCCTTTGGAGTTTCATACATACCAAGGGACCTCAGTTATTAAATGAAGGAGTCTTCCTAGGGACCAAGAAAGATAGGATGGGCAAGAACGTTTTCTTTAGTGTTTCTAGTAACAGCATATTCTATGCTTCCCCATTATTAGAATTTATTAATTTTGAATGGGCAGATGAGTTCATCACTGTTGCATGCACGCTGGTTTGTTTTGATGACATGAAAACAGAGCATTATTCAAAAGAAGAAAATTAACCAACTTCTTGGTGACATAAAAAAAAATGGGAAGAAGAAGACAAGAAACTCAGAAGGTGACATTGCTGGTTCCTCACACTGCTTTCTCATATAGTTCCCCTCAGCAAGTTAAAGCCTGTATTGTTTTCTTCTGAAATGTGTTGGCCCCTCTTCGGGGCCACATGCACTGAGACTTGGTGAGTGGCCTGCTCCCAGTCGCCTCATCATCAACCCAGTGACAGCATCCTTGTTTTCTATAGGGAAACTATGGCTCTCCGCTCCCATTCCTTGAAAATTGCATGGAATTAGCTTCGCCTTCTCAGCTTTCTAGCAAGCCAGTGGCCAGTCTGATCTACAGGCGTATGCCAACCCAGGTATTGGGAACGTAGCCAACCTCGAACACGTAATCAGGCTTGGGATTTGAAATGTCTGGGCGTGGAAGGGAGCTGTGCCCAGTGGGCAGGGTCCCAACCTTGGACATCTTACTGTGAAACATCTGGGCTGCCTTTGACTAGCTTCTGTGAGGAAGGGGAAGGAGCCAAGGAAGGTGTGAGTGCCAGGGCTTTGTTTCAATGGAGATACCAGAAAACTTGCATCAGAGCAAAGAAGTGAGACCAGGAAGAGGGGAGCAGAGCATGGTGCAGGAAGAGATGGGTGCTGCTGTGGGCGGCAGGCAGAGGCTTTGGCAAGCTGGAGACACGCAGAGAATGCAGACAGTGAGCAGCGATGCCCACCCAGAGGTAGTTATTCTTTTCTAAATCTACTAACTCTCTAACCCCCCGAGGGCACTCTCTCCAGCCTTCTGTAGACTGAACCAGATCCTGTTACAGGAGAAGCCTCAGGGTGGTGATCTTAGCAGCTGCTGCTGGGAGCCAGTGAGAGCCTCAGAAACCACTGGCACTGTGCTCAGAACCTGCCCCAGGATGCGCCTGGACAAAGATTCAGGGCACGAGGTGGAAAGAGAAGCCTCAAGACTTGGCTTATTTTGCAGCGTCTCTCCAGTCCTGTTGAGTGAAGGAAGTAATTTGGTCGAGAGATGTATGCAGTTTACTTAGCAAATGAAGCAAAGCGAATACTTCAAAGAGAGACTGGAGAGGGCTGCTGAAGGCAGTGAGCCGCTCAGTGGGTTCTGCATTAGATTTTAAAGACTTTTTCATGAATTGTTATGAGATGGGTGGCAATATTTATAGAGTAAGGGGACTCTTCCAAATCACGGTCAACTGGGTCTCCCTTTCAGGGTACTGCTTCCCATGAGCCCCACAAAGCAGGGAAAGTGTCAGAACCATAGTTCAAATGATGATGATGATGTCAGGGGTTTGGAAGGTGCAGGCCCTTTGCCAGTGCACGCATCCCGAGGATGTCCTGGTACCGTAGTTTCTGACACGTTCACAACAGCCTAAAACTTCAAGGATGCTTAACCACAAAGAGCATCCTGACCGTAGGAGACACCGCTACCAAGATGCAGCTACTGTTCCCAGTTACGTCCCATCTAATCCCTCGCCAGCCTGTGTCGCTGTGACTCAGCTTGTCTCAGCTCGGCCTGTGCCAGGAGATGCTTTGAGGCTGGATTTTGTCCCTGGCACTAAGAAGACTATGATGGTTGGATGGGGGCAGATTCTGTAATAAATGGGCTCTTGAGGCCTCCCTGGCATGAAACGAATACTGTTTTATAATCACAAAATGCATACTGTTTTCAGGAGATTGATGCTAGGAGAGTAAGTCCTGAAAATACCCACCATCAGCCCCATCGCAGAAGCTCCCATCAGGCGCATGGGTGGTGATTGTCAGGGGAAGACACAGTCAGACTTCCTGAGGCAACACCCTGCATGGGAGCGTATGGCTCCTCCCACTGGGGCATGCAAATAAAGACGTCCACGGGTTAGCTCCCACTCTCGGAAGCCTAGAGCTTCTCTGGTTCTTGCTTTTGTCCAAAGTCTCACGTTGGCCTTTCTGTCGCTGCTGAACTCTGTATCATAGCTCTTCAAGCATAGTTTATTATTCCTTTAAAAAAAAACAAACAAACAAAACAGGGTCTTACATAACCCAGGCTGGCTTTGAACTGACCGTGTAGCTAAAGATAGCTTTACACTCCAAATCCTCCTGATTCCACATCTCAAGGGCCAACACCACAAGTGTGCACCACCGCGTGCAGTCTGCACAGCGCTAAAGGTCAAGCCCTGATCTCTGCATGCCCGCTGGGCAAGGATGCCGCTGACTAAACCACAACACTAAGACGCTGGCCTGTTGCTGTTGTTTTGACTCATTCTCTGCACTGTCACCCAAGGGTCCTGGCTCGTGCAGAAGTGCAGAACAAGGCTGTCCTCCACAAACCGGTGTGGCATCCCTTCTTCTGACTTCCAGACTCTCTATCTTGCAAGTGGAGGCGCCAGGGAATTGTCACTAAGTTATATTTCCTCTCTGACGTCAACTTGAACAGTGAGAACTGTGCTTCCACGCCTCTCCTGAGTGAAATTCTAGCTCTTCCGTTCCTGGGCTGTGTTCTGACTCATGAAGCCCACTCCCAGGTTTATCTGTTTGAATTGCACAGTTCATTACCTCATGTTTTCAGTTCATGTTATAGACTGAGTTAGAAAGAGAAAGAAAGAAATACCGTGTGTCGTTTCCCACATGCGGTACAAATTGCCCAGGTATTAATGGCAATGCTAATTTGCAGCTAGCATCTGTGCACAGCTAAGTATAGAAGAGCCAAAGATCATGACAAGGGTGAAAAGCAGTTGGTGGGATGCTCCACTCTCTTTTATACCATTCGTTTCTTGCTTTGTTCACAGACTGTGACTATGTGCAAGGCTCTGTGGGAGAAATGGTGAAGGGTGAAGACAGAAGGCCGCCCCAGAGTTCCAATCTAACTGATGTAATGTGTGTACTCATTCAAAACAGGGGCTAAGGATG
>NW_004949099.1:14148786-14180254 GCF_000317375.1 Microtus ochrogaster | reverse complement strand
CACACACACACACACACACACACACACACACACACACACAAGCAGCTAGTCAATGATGGAGTTACAATACTGAGCAAGAAAGGATGTTATGTGCTGGAAGTAAATCTTGTGCCATCCATAGGAAGCAAATTCAGTCAGACAGATAAGATCCTTGGCCACAGGTGGGAGTCCTGTACACTATAAAGAAGGGTAGAAGAGATAGAAGGTAACGTTCATCCACAGTTGTGAAATGGCACCAGGAAAGGTGGGATATTCTGCCATTGTCACACCCAGTGTAAATGTCTAGTGGGCAGCTGGAAGTGGGCATTTGAGGGAGGATCAGCTGGAAACTGGGATTAGCCATCCAGACCTTTGAAGGTGTCCTGCTAAGTTGTCATAACGGAAACCAGCAATGACCGTTCTTTGGGAAGTGAATTTTGCATGTGTGCCATTAGGCCTTTTAATACCCGTGAAGGAAAGTGATTACATCACAAAGTCATTACCAAACCTAGCATGACAATTTTACACAGTTCTAAATGGATTAGGAAATCAAGGACCACCTGGCTGGGTGACTTAACTTGGAGTCTCTCAGGAGGTTCTAGACATGATATCTACCATCTTGCTGGAGCTGGAGGACCCACTTCCAGATAGCTCAGTCTTGTAACTGGTCACCTGTGGTCTGGGAGGTTTGGTTCTTCACTGGGTACTTGAATGTCCTTGGGACACACAAGAGGTAGAAAGTTCAGTGCCATTTATGACACAGCCCTGGAACTTCCGTTCTTAAATCTCTACAAGGCACCCTGCTCAGCGTGGAAGCAGAATCACAAAAAAGCAGATCTTGGGAGGCAGGGAGAGATGCCTTGGAGACAAAGTGTCTGACTCCGGATAGACCGGGCCCAGCACACCAGGCCCTGCTACCGGCCCCAGACCATCTATGGGCTCACGCGATGTAGCTAAATTCCTAATTGGTCTTTATAATAAAAACCCAGAGTCAGATATAGGGGTTAATGCTGAAAGATCAGAGAAGCAGAGCAGCCAGCCACTAGTTCTTACCTCTACTGAATCCTCAGACCAAAGGGACGGTCCTGTCCCTACAAATTCTCAGACTGAATGCCATCACTACAAACCCCCAGATAGAATCCTGAGCTCCTGCCTCCTCCTGCCTTATGTTCCTCTCTCTGCCCAGCCATGTCACCTCCCATCTCCATCTCTCTAGTACTGAGATTAAAGGCATGAACCTACCTCCTGGCTCTGTTTCTCTTTTAGACTGATTAGGGATCATAGGCCCCAAATACTGTCTAGAGTATCTCGGCACTATTGGGTAACTGACTGGGACACAGAAGCAGGGAGGCCGAGGAGCAGACTCAGGTGCCCCCAATCCCTTTCAGGGAGGACTGTAGGTTTTTGGATGTGAAGGTCAGAGATTGGACATCAGGCTTCTGCAGATGTTTTTTTTTTGTCTGAGTAGTGCCCTTTATTTGCTATGCTGGGCTGCACATTCCCTGCTCATAGCGTTTCACAGCTTCTGACGGTGGGACCTGGGAGGCATCATTTATTCTGGAAGAACTACAGACCTAAAGAAAATTGACCAGTCATGCTGCAATGGGAGGCCTCACACCCAGATGTATATGGGCAGTACAAATGGGACCTGATGGATAAAAACAAAAAGACACAAAGTTGGGTGGACAGGAAAGGCAGGGAGGAGGGAAAGGGATGTGGGGATCATTGAGGGGGGTGTGGATATGACCAAAATACATTGTACAAAATTGTCAAAAAAAAAAAAACTAATAAAAGTTATAGGGATGGAGTCCAAAACAACTTCCTGTTGTCTTTACCCAGATTTCCTGTTTATTTGTACTTTATAACATTTGCCTCTGGTTAGGAAAAGGAAGGAGACAGAAGGGGGGCAGGGCAGGGGATTAAGGTCTGTTATCTCTCAATCTTTCGATATTTATTTCCTAAGAACAAGTTAGCTCACATTAATAACAATCAGAAAACCAACTTTCAAGCACACTCTGCTATTCCAGTTGAGCCACCTCTCCCGTGCTGCTGTTTGTCCAGGTTCTGTGACCCTTTTGTGACACGCCTTGCTATTTGCAGTAGAACCAATCTTGTCCCCACACATACCCAGTACCCAAACACACATCCTGCTCTGGTTGTCAAGACTTTGCTCTGTGATCTGCGGATGGGTCTTTAGCATTCCCTCACCTTTTGCAATCTTGACATTTTTCAGGAATACACACAGGTCATTGTCACAGACACTCCCTTGCATATCTGCTCACAAGTACTTCCTCACAGTGAGTTCTGTGTCAGGCATTTGGGGGTGGAAAAGCCCCAGAGTGGTGTGTTTGAGGGCATGACCTCTAAAGCCAGGGGTCACCATAAGTTTGTTGACTTAGAGGAGTTTTGCTTCTTGTGGTGCTTAAGATGGACCCCAGGGTCATTGGATAGGCTGGGCAAGCCCCATACTGCTGAGCTACTCCCCAAGCCTGAGTTTTCTAACTGTGAAAGAGATTTTGAGACTCGGTGTCAGCAGTTTATTTGAGCAGCAATTTGAGGACAGACAGGTGGAGAGGCAGGCATGGTGACAAGTGCTAACCCCTAGCTCCCTGACAGCCTTAAGAAATACTGTTATTGGTAGCCCTGGGTGAGTTTCCTGCCAAAACAGGCTACTGTGGCCAAATGTAGTTCTCCTGACCTGGCTACACCCAAAGGAAAGAGAAGCAGCCATGGTCCTCACGTCCTGTGTAAGTCAATAGCAGATGGCAGTGAGTGAGTTGTGCTGGGCAATCCAGACTGTGGACAGATGAACACTTGACCAGTACCCCAGCAAGCTCCCAAACACAATCGTCCTGTGCCCAAGGCAGGCCTGGGTCTTCAGGTGAGAGGCTGCCAGCTTTCTGGAAAAGGCCTTTACTGCAGCTGTTAGGTTGGCCCAAACAGCAGCACGGGTGGTGGGAACAGCTAAGCTCATGAGGGTGGCACCAACACGAACTATTTTAGGCTTTGTGTGCTCCATAGTCTTCATCGCACGCTCTTCTTTTGTTTTTGCTTGCTTTGTTGGTTGCTTTAAATACTTGTAAGGGAAGCAAAATTAGACCAGTGTTCTCAATTGCTGACCCCTGCCCCACAGAGCAGAATCGGAAGCAGCCAAGAACTATGAGAAAATGCAGGCTCCCAAGCCCTTCATCCACACTGAACGACAGTGTGGGGGACAGCTGGAGAACCCTGATGCTACTATCCTACAGACAAGGACCCTGGCTCCTCAGAGAGGCTGAGCCTCTTGATAAGAGTCATACTGACTGCATATGTGGATCTGTGGTAGAGAGCTTGCTGAGCATGCATAAGGTCCAGGTCCATTCTCTAGTCTGTCTCTAGCACCGTATAAACCAGGTGTGCTGGCACACACCTGAACTCCAGCCTTCTGGAGATGGAGGCTGGAGAAACAGTGATTGAGGCTATCTCCATGAGACTGTTCTCTAGGCCATCCTTCTCCTCTCCCAATGTTGTACAAAATCAGGACTCAAACCGAGGCCTGACTAATTCAGGCCACTCTCTGTGTAGATCTGGATATAATAGTGAGTGATCTCAAAATGAAAAATGAATTTCATGGTCATTTAATTTCCACGCTTAAAGTAATGTGCCTATCCCGTAATGTCCTAGGAGAGATTTAGTGCTCTCTGGAAGGTTAGATGTTCCAGGGAACTGGGTGGTGCACAGTTGTGAGGGTCTCTTCCCTACATCAGACCTCAGGGGATCCAATAGCTCAAGGACTCAGTACACTGCAGTCTCCTGGATAGCAGGCTTTCTTTGACCTCCTAAAGATCACCAAGGGTAGTGGAATACAGACAAGAGAGGGCTAGGCTCCTACAATGTCCTGAGTTCAGTCACACCTTTTCAGGTGTGCCAGGTGACAACAAACAGCTCCAACCTCGGGACTGACTCTTTAGCAGGCCAGGCCTGATGGAGGCTATCCCTAGCTCTAGACAGTGCTGTCCATGCTGAGACACCAGACGCGTTGGTCTCTGAGATGGCTTCCAGGCAGCTGGTCTGTGTTTTTCTTTGAAGGGTTCTACGTGTACTGGAGTCCACGGACCTGCTGCCATTCCTCCTCTTCTACCGCCATCCCTTCATCTTTTCCCGCAGACGGCTGAGAGGAATTCTTCACTTCCTTCTTGTCTGTTTCTTTCGGGACAGTCTCACTACGTAGCCTATGCTGGCCACAAACTTGCAATCTTCTTGCCTCAGCTTCCCTGGGTGCTAAGATTACAGACACGAGTCACCATGCCACCATACCCAGTTTAGGTCTGTTCTTTGGTCCCCTGATGTCAGTTTCTAAAACATCCCAGCAGAGACACCTGTGATGTGTTTAACTGTCACACCCATCAGTTCTATCTCCTCTCTTTATCAAATCTCATTTTGATAGCCATAGTATGCCCTTAAGTTATGTAATAATACCAGTGATAAATTGTCCATTTTCCATATGGTTATCTCTCACGAGAAGACTTTTGCGGAGGGTTCAGGTCGGTCCTTTTTGTGTTCCCACAATGAACTCTGTTTGATTTCATATTCATATGGCAAATGAGGTATCTATGACTTACTGGCATCCAGAACAGTTTCTCAAAGCTTCTGTTTGCCCATGTCTCCATTACTGATACTAGGATGAGAGAAAAGTGACTTGAAGCTGGAGTTGTTGCAGCCTGGGCTTTGGGGCCAGACTGCCTGGGTTCAAGCCCCGACTCTGCCACTTCCTCGTCATGCAGTTTGGAGAAAGGTATTTAATGACACTGAGCCTCAGGCTCCTCATCTATGTAATGGGGGTATTAATACTACTCACCTAAATATGTCCTAGCGATGACACATGCGACTGAACTCTTGCATGAAAGTACGTGTGGTCCTCTCTGAGAACCTGTTAGTGGTGACAATGACAATGACCACCATGATTTTGCACTCAGGCTGAGCTGGATTTTCAATCTCTTCTTACTCTATTTTGTAGAAGTTCTTAGGCTACAGGGATATGAGTGACTTTCCTGGTATAATTACATGATAAAATTACTACTTTTTTCAGAGTGATAGAAGAAAAGCCTGCTTCTCTAGGGAGATTTTTTTTAGCCTGTTTTCAATGGAAACGGAATTTGACTGTGGACTTAATATTTATTGTCCACTTGGCAGGATCTACAATAACCCAGACAACACACATCTGGACACGTCTGTGAGAGCATGTGACGGTTAGTTTCCGCTGTCAAAGGTGCTCAGTGAGGGAGTGTCATGATCAGGTTACCATGTGGGCATAATGGGGAATTGTCCTGGTTATGTCATTAATGTCGGATGACCAGGTCTTAAAGTGGATGTCACCATTCACTGGGTTTGGGTTATAAACTGCATGAGGGTAGAGAAGTGAGCTGAGCACCGAGTATGTGCAGAGCCTTCCTCTCCCTGCTCTGGCCTGTGCAATGACCAGCGGCTTCTACTTCCTACCTTGATTTCCCTGCAATGGTGAACCTGAAATCGAAAGCTGAATAAACCCTTTTCCTCTTCACGTTGCATTTTGGAGGGTGTTACAGTGACAGAAATGAACTTGGGACATGAGGTTTCTAGACTAACTGAGGTGAGAAGTTCCACCCTTACTGTGAACAGCACCATCCATGACCTGGGGGTGCCATAGTAAATGAAAAGGAAAAAGTGAATTGAGCACCAGCACCCGTCTGTTTCCTGACCGCAGCTGCCTCATGTTCCTGCCACCTTCCCCACCACTAGGGCACTGTGGCCTCCAACTGTGACCAAATACAAACCTTTCCTTACACTGACTTGGCCAGCAACGGGGGAGTAATGAATTCACTGAGGTACCGGTCAGGTGTTCATCTGTCCACCGTCGCAACTGCCCAGCACAACTCACTCACCTGACAATGTGTATAGAGAGATACAGCTCCAGGCTGCAATAGGACTGAAGAAATCATCAAAAACAGAGAGGAAGGACTACCAGCAGCCAGAACAAGAGCAAGCTGGCCCCAGCTTCCCAGTGATAGACAACAGGTCACTTGATCCCTTTGAACTGAGGGCAGGAGGCTTCAGGGTAAAGGGGGACTCCATGAAAGGAACAGAACACAAAGGAAGGTCGCCATGGCAAGCTGAGTCAGAGCAGTGTGTTTCTGGATTGTGTTAGCCCCATAGAAGCAGCTGCTGAGGAAGATGAAGTCCATCCACACCACAAAGCATGATGCTTCTGCAGCTCTTGGGCCAGAAATGGTAGGAGAAGCTGGACCACGCATGAGCCAGGCTGGTCATGTCCCTTAGAGCAGGTGAGACCAGGGTCTTATGTAAAGGCTTTTGCCTTACTTCAGTGGACACTAAGGCTGCTACAGCGGTTAGGGTTTGTGGCCCAGCATATGGATATGGATCCCTTACGGATAGACCATGGGAGGGTATTCGCATTTTTCTCCAGGGCAGCCTATGCGCAGCTACCCAAGAAGCACGAGCATCCGCTGGGGATACTGAGGATGACTCAGCTCCTGGTGACTGAGGAACCTCACTCGGCCCAGCAGAGCTGAGCAGGCACCTGGAGGGAGATTGATGGGATCTTGCACTGCCTGAAGATATAAGGGAGTGGGACCGTGTATGTTCAACACGCTGTCATTCAAGAATTAAGTTCAAGGGGCTATTGGGTAGGAAGTTTGCACTGACAGACAAGAGTGGAACTTCACAAGCAATTAAGGGGACTAGGGGAGATGGGAGCCATCTATCTCCCTCAGAGGAACTTAGAGAGACAAGGTCTTCAGAGAACATTCCTTAAGACCTGTTTGGACTGACAGAGTTCTCACTCTTTTTCATTGCACGGAGTAGCAGCAAGGCCATGACCTTGAATAACTTGCAAAGTGGACAGAAGTGAGGAGGGACATCCGCCCAAGTGCTGACCTTGTAGGCACAGGATAAGCTGAGCATGGCTTTGAGGATTTTGCCTTCCTTGGCTCTCAGACTGATCGTGGCATGGAGCCGTCTGCCTTCCCTGACTCCTACAAGTGTCAGCTTCTGCCTGAACCAGTCCAGCTCTTGCTGTGAAATAGCAGAAACTGGCTCTCTGAAGTGGAAGGGAAACAGGGATGACTGGAGACCGGGGCTCTGGAGGCAGGCAGGCGCAAACACTTGAGGTAGTGAGCGGGCAGGGGAACACAGGGACTTTAACAGCAAGCATCTGTCTAGCATGCCACCGCTGCCACCACCAGGAATAAATTAACCACCCTGTGGTTTTTGTCTCGCTCCCTGCAGATTTAAAGCCCAATTAACTCAGCCCGCTCAGGCATGTGCACAGCCTGCTCGTCAAGGGCGGCCAGGGGACTGTGGTGCGAGGCAGGGAACAGTGTTCCCTAATACTGCACACGCAGGGCGTGAGGTGTTGGATTCAACTTGGAATTCCCTTCAGAGAAGGAGGGGGGCCATGGTTAACAGACTCTGGAATCATTTTGGAAACAAAACCGTGAGCAACCGTTTCCTCACTGAGTGGATTTTGGAAGGTCATTCTGAACTTCATTTCTCAGTTTTCTTGTCCACAAAAGAGCAAAATTAATTCTTACCTTAGAGTAACAGTAGAGAACTTAAGTGGTTACAGCCTTCAAAACATCATTTGCACCAAAAATTGTTGGTCCATATTTCTGTGGCTGCTGTAACAAATCAGCAGAAGCCACGCAGCTTATAACAGATAGTGCTCTCGCTGTCTACGGACCAGACACTGAAACCAAGGCACAGGCAGGGCTGCACTTGGACTGGGTGCTCTGATGGGTTCTGTTCCTTGCCTTTTCTGGTGTTTGAGAAATCCAGCATTTCTTGGCTTGTGATACAGCTCAATCTGTATACCTTTCTTCTCCTGGCCTTTCCCTCCTCTTCCTTCTTGCCTGGGTCTCATTTGCTACTCACCGAGTAATCCGGAATGACCTTCCCAGATTCTGACTTAGTCACATCTGCTGTACCCTTTCCTTGTGGTAAGGTCACATTCCCAAGGTCCAGGTGTACCTATTCTTTAGGAGGTTACTGTGAAAACCACTATGGCAATGCTTGCTTTTCCACCAAATAAATCATGGGGTTAGATGTTGTATATCCAGGCCAGTTGAGCTTTTCATGCTGTCTTCATCACCTTCATGGAAAACAGGTGTTGGGGAGTAGTGGTTGGTGCAGTCTGAGTCAGGCGGTGAACTGGTACCATCAATACAGTCTTGATCAGAGGCCCAAAGGGTATTTTGGAGCTGAAGCAAAACAGATCACACATGAGAAACGACACATCACTTCCAAAATATGTCATTCGCCTGCTGGCAATCTGAGCTGTCACCTGTGGAAGCAGCTGAATGATTGAAGGCTCTCCAACCTGAGAAAGACGGCTGAGGGACCAGGGTAGTGACTTCTGAGACATCCTCTTCAGCGAAGCATTAGTGGGCACAAGCCCTCCTGAGCTGCAGCTGGCTCCCCTGGGATGACCCTGGAAGAGCCTGAGGTGGGAAGAAACAGTTTAAAGGCCCACATTTTCTCCAGGATTTCCTTGGTGGTAGCAGGAGAGAGAGAATCTGAGACTGTTTAGCAGGCAGGCAACCAGAGGTGGTGTGGAGATCTGGATATGAAATGTCCACCTCGAAGGCTCCTATGTCAGAGATTTCTGGGTGGTGCCATTTTGAAAGTTCTAGAAACTTTCGGAGCTGAGGTCCAGCTGGAAGAAGTGGGTAATTAGGGGTGTGTCTCTGGGACCAGATCTGTTCTGTTCCTCCCACCATGCTTCCTGTCTACCACAGTGCAAAGATGGCCTTTCACCACACGCTTCTACCTCCAGGATATTCTGCCCAAGTCCATGGAGCCGAGTGATCATGGGCTGGGGAGTAGCAGGTATCTGTGGCTACCTCAGGCTTGTACCACAGAGGCTGGTCCTGCCTACCATCACACACACACACACACACACACACACACACAAACACACAGACACACAGACACACACACACAGAGTTGTGTGTGCACCAGCTCTGCCTACAGGTACACATAGCCCTGGGATTTTTCATTGTTTCTGTATTTGGATAAGTGTGAAATTTTTCCAGAATGAGAAAGTGACTCTGACTGGGGTGTTCCTCCCTCCTGCCCCAGGAGCAGGGCAGACTCTGAGACCCAGGACATGTAGATATTGTTGATTTGGGAGCTGACTCCAGGGAAGCTGGACAAGAGGACATAGCAGAGAAGGAAGCCAACTGTGGGTAGAGTGACATCTCAGGACTCGTAGTCTTGGTGTGAGCAGGAGAGAAGGGCTAAGGCTGAGAACCTCAGGTATGGGTAGAAGGTGCCCTGGGTGTGTCGGATAGCAAGGGTCAAGGAGGGTGTGCATGGTGTGTAAGTTCTTGGGCTTTGTACCCAGAAAGCCTGGATCTACCTAATCTCGGAATTCTGGCAAGTTCTTTCTGTCTCTGAAGTGCACTTTCCTCCATTGTAAAGGGGGAGAGGATGCTATCTGCCCTTAGCTGGATGTGAGACACTGGCACGCCCGGCACGTGAGATGCTCCATGGCCAGACCTTCTTGTGCTCTTCCAGGACCAGCGCTCCCCTGCTAGCTAAGATTCCAGTCAGTGGACTCAGAGAGAGGTCAGCAGGGCACTTTGTGTAATGCAGCCCTAGATGACACAGCCTGATCTTAGCGTGTTTGATGCATCGTTTGCTATATCCTGGAATCTAAAACCCATGAGATATCCAGCTGTAACTAAGAACAGAGTCGGATGTTGCAGCACGTTGGCCAGGGTGGTCAGAGGACTGTGGTGGCAGGCGAGGAATCCTGTCCCCTTGCTTTAGGCACAGGGCCAGAGGTGGTGGGTCCCACTTGACTTTCCCTGGAGAAGCAGAATACAGCTGTTAAGGGAGCAAGATCTGGGATCCCTCTGATTCCCAGGTTCTGGTCTCGGTGAGGAAACCAGAAGACAGAAGGGGAAGTATTCAGTAAGAGAGGCCAGGGAGAGAGAGTGACTACAGAGGACGCTGCCCTGTGGCCCTCTTACAGGGATCAAAGAGTAGCCGACATCTCCCCACGACTGCCGTAGATATGTCTAGCCAGCTGCATTTCAAGAGCAAAAGAGAGCAGCTATATGGGAAAAGCTTCTTAAAAATATCAGCTTGGATCATGATTCATTGAGGATCTTATGAAAATCCGTAGTCACACAAGGATTCCGCAGAGCAAAAAGGTCTTTAAACACCACATCCTTGGAATCCCAGGCTCCTTGGGGCATTTGGGAAGCTCAGCAGGCTTCCTTCAGGAAGCAGAGCTGGAGACAAACGCTCTATCCTATCGGAAGGTGCAATCCCCGGAAGGCTGAAGTAAGGACAATGGGATTGAGGTGTGAGTGAAGACGTGTGACAAGCAGGCCAGAGGGCGAGCATCTCCAGTCACTGGCCTCTGACAGGCTGACAAACTCCTCAGAGCCGAGTGCTGTCAGTGTAGCCGTTGTTCCTCAGCTCCGTCTTCAGGGGCGGAAGCATTGGTTCATAAAGCAGTAATGACTCCCTCACCCTTCAGGTTGAATTTGTTGGCATCCTGGGGCATCTTGTGTCCAGGTAGCGACAGGGGTTCCATTCTTCAGTGTGTCCTCAAGGGTCAAGCTTGCGGGGCTAGGAAAATGTTTCTGTGCTCACTTTATAAGAATAAGGACCCGAGTTTGAAACAAAAAAACAAAAAATAAGTCAGACGTGGTGGCTCCCACTTAAAACCTCAGGGAGCCAGCCTAATCTACTCTGTAAATTCCAAGGCAGTGAGAGACCCTTTGACAAACCGAGGTGAGTGGCTTCTGAGGAATGACACCAAGGTTGACCATTAGCTGCCACATATACGTGGACTCTTGTACACACATATATGTGAACATGTAAACACACGCATGAGCACATACATACAAACACGGCTGCCCATTGACATAAGAGAGGTCACAGGAAGAGGAGCAATCCAAGGTTGGTTTAAAGTTCTCATTCAAGTGAGGGATACAAAGGAACTCAGTGGACTTGCAGCTTCACCACCTACTGAAACCATCCTGAGGCTATTTCCAGAACGTCCTTATGGGAGTCTACACCACTCTCCTCTGTGCAGGGGAGCTGATTTTGCACAGCCATGCAGCAACAGTCCATAGATTACTGATTGGAGGAAGAAACAGTGGCACAGAAGTAAATGGCTCTGCCAAGTGGCGCTTACCCATGCAGCAAGACATTTAAAACTTTTAATCATATTTGAAAAAATTCTTTGTAGGAGGTATGTACCCTAGGCAGAAATAATTTGGTCACGAGTGACAAAAGCCTACTCAGATCAGCTTAACCAAAGTGGGAGAATTATGGAATAGACACAGAGGAGTCCAGGGTTAAAAAAAATCATTTTAAATTGCTCAGGTAGCTAATTGTCTCTGTCATATATTGCTCGCTTTGGAAGCTACTTGATTGTACTTTCTGCCTGCTCAAGTAATATTATCTGTCAGTGATGACGTATTTGATAGGTACACTAAAATAACCAGACCAGCTCAAAACAACAGATATAATTTAATAATTGAAAAACTGGGAAACTCATGTGACCAGAGTTAAAGTTCCGATATCCAAACGGGTCAGGTGAACACCGTGCCGAGTGCACTTGGATCTTCCCTGGGGACCAGGTTGCCACGCCCCCAGTTCAATGTGATTGGTTAACAGAGTTTCCCCGTCAATCATCTCCCTTCTCAGGCCTTTGATAGTGTTGAAGCTTAGATAATCATAGTTACTGTCCTCTTATGATCTAGTCAAGCCATCTTCAACACAAGACTTAGACTCCTTAGGATAGAATGTTTATTAAAACATTTAGCATATATTCCTTGCTTAATATTGTTTATGCTGATTGTAATTCTAATCTTATACTTGATATCTGTTCCTAGTGTATATTGTTTTGTTTTGGGTTTGGAACTCTTACTTAAACAAAAGGGGGAGGTGCTGCAGGAGCTACTTCTGCTTCTTCAGCCAATAGACTCTAAGATACCAGCCCACTTGGGCATGGTCCTTTTGTTTTAAAAAGCTGTGGTAGCCGTGAGCTCGCTCTCTTGCTTCCAGCTCCGCTTCCAGCTATTAGACTCCTTTCCTGATCGGGCAGAGGGCTGTTGTCTGGGGCAGAGGGCTGTTGTCTGAGATGGTGATCTGTTTTTTCCCTTTAAATAAATAACCATTTTATTAATCATAATTCCAAACTGGTGTGGGATTGTTTGTGACTTACGCCTTCATTAAATGGTCAGTTTCTTCCCCAAGGGACACTTACAGTCTCACGCAGTCACTGGTCCAGTTTGTACTCTTAGAAACCATGTAGTCATTGATCCTGTTTGTTGTTTCTTTGCTTTCCTGGAAGTACCGAGGCTGGAACTCAGGACATCATGTATGTTCAGCAAGCTCTCTACTACTGAGCCATAACACTAGCCCTCTCCTTGATTAACAAATTATTAGCAATATGCCTGGGGTTCCTGATTGATGATCTGCGAGGGAAGCTGTAATCATGTGCCAGATCTGACTCTAACACACTGTAAAATTCAACATTTGTTGGTTGCTTTGAGGCAGTGAGAGGTGAAGCCACCTCTGCCACAGGAGAGTAGATTAAGTAGTAGGTGATAGGACAGTGGCTTGCAGGAAGATCATTACTGACATTTAGCAAACAAGAGCTAGGGGTGCTTAAAGTCCTCCAGCACCACGTCCCATAAGCAAACAGTTCGTACGTTCAGTCCCGCCCTCCCCGAGTCCACCAAATGCCAGTGTAATTGTGCAATTCCTGTGGGTCTTCATTGTCACAGACGAATGGCCTTATCTTCTGGGACCACAGCTGCTTCTCTCTGCAGCCTATCTGTGGGCCAGCACTGTGTATTGCTGCACAGGCATTACCACCACCCCGTTTCTGGGTGCACAGAAACTTTGTCGCAGTGTGGCCAGAGATAGCCAATGAGTTGTGGACCAGGAGGCTTGGTGTTTCCGGGATGAACAAATAAGTCTTCATGAACTGCCTATGAGGCATTCTGGCCTCTGTGTCATAGCAAGAGACATGCTGAGAAATGATGGCAACTCTTGCAGCCCCGACACACACATACACACAGCACGCATGCCTGCACACATGCATGCGCACACACACACAAATGCACACACACACACATTAAATAAACTGTATGGTCAAGTATTTAAGAAGAGATCCTAACACGTAGCCATTCAGATACCCTGTACCAGTCAGGATTGGCTGGGTTGCTGAAGTAACAAATGACCCCCCAAATCTTCCCCACAATGAAGATTGCTTTCCTTCCAGACTCATGTGCACATGGTTTTGAAGGGGGTTCTGTTCCAAATTGTCAGGGTCTACACAGTGGGAATCCAGGCTGGAAGAGTTGCCACCACCTCTCCGGAGTGGTTGTTCAAGCACCACACACCCTATTTGGGGATAGGGATTCTTACGATCCTGGAGCTTGCTTAGGCTGGGTTGGCTGGCCTGTACGCCTCAGGCGCCAACCTGTCTCCACCTCCCCAGCAGTGTGTTTTCAAGCGTGTGCTATCACACCCTGCTGGGTTCTGGAGCTTGTACTCAGGTCCTCGTGCTTGTAAGGCAGCCACCATACTATGAAGCCAGTTTCCCAGCTCAAGAATATAACCAATGTAGCTGGGCGGTGGTGGCGCATGCCTTTAATCCCAGCACTAGGGAGGCAGAGACAGGCGGATCTCTGTGAGTTCGAGACCAGCCTGGTCTACAGAGCTAGTCCAGGACAGGCTCCAAAGCCACAGAGAAACCCTGTCTCTAAAAAAAAACCAAAAAAAAAAAAAAAGAATATAACCAATGTAATTCTCCCAACAACCTTGTGATGTAGATATACCCACCCCTGTCAAAATACAGACGAGAAAATCGAGGCCTAGTCTAATGACAGTAGGCGGTGGTGCTGGGATTCAAAGCCAGCCAGGTTTTCTCCCAGTGCTACTCTGCCCCTTGCATCTGGTCTCCATTTTCAGCATTTTCAGAAAGGGACCACTCTATGCTCCTGTTGGCTACCTCTTGTTGCTGCTGTCTGTACCTGCCGCTGGCTGGGCCCCTCCTCTCTTCTCTTCTAATATGCCGTTTCTAATCCATTATGGATGAGGCAACCAGATAATTAGGCTCGTTACGCATGTTATAATTTGTGACTAATTGAGCTTGGCCACCTTGATAGTTGCTCTGCTGCTACCCCCCACACACCAGACTCACTGTTGTAATTGTGTGGTTGGTGTCTGCTGTATCTGTCCCCCCCTCTGGACAGCACATGCTTTTGTGGGGTGCTAATGAGCTTAATTCACCTTTGTGTCTGTCTGTCCCCTTTCCCCAGCCTCTAGCACAAAGCTTCACATATGTCAGGTGACTGACAAGTATCTGCTAAGACTATTAAGAAATTAGGTCCAGAGTAACAGCCCAAGAGCTCCCTGTGCATTAATTAGATGGGCTTTGCTACTAGCCATTGGGACATCTGTTTTAGCTGTCTGGAGACCTTTGGGACTTTCTCAGTTGTGTCTGGGATGCTTGAGACTGGGGGATGAGACAATCCTCCATTAGGCCCCTGGTATGTTTGTTAAGATTTGGTACTATTAAAAATACCTGCAGATTAATCTTCCTGCCTATTCACCATATGCAAGATAATATTTGCGACACCTGTGGCCATTGATTCATATAAGACATACAGCCGTCCAATCAGATGAGATCTATTAGATCATCACCATGTTTGAACAATCTTTCCCAAGGCCTCGTGACTACAGAGAAGTGAAGTTCTTAGGCTGCCTAAGTACTGGGATGAAGAGGACGGGGAAGGAAGGTGTCCGCCCTTGGACGGCTCACGCTTCAGTGGGAAAGCCAGATAAGCTCTAAATGAGCATGCAAATGTGCAAACGATGGCTGAGAAGGGTAAACACAGGCTGTGCCAGTGGGGTGTCATCATGCGATAGCATGCCAGGTGTGGTGACCGGGCTCAGTTACCAATGTGTCGGATTTAGAACGGATGTAGGAAATGTGCCTCTCTGGGCATGTCTGTGAGGGCATCTGCAGCAAGGATGGAATGCAGGAGGAGGACTTACTCTGACTGTGCAACCGTTCCCGTGAGCTGGGGTCCGGGAAGGAACAAGTGAGCTGAGAACAGCATTCGCTTCTCCCTGCTTCCTACCAGCAGGGGCTTTGTGGCCAACTCCCTCACCCTCCTGCCTAATACACTGTACTCTAGAATATGAGTCAAAGCAATGCCTTCATTCCTTAGGCTGTGCTTGTTAGAATAATGGAAGACATAGGAACATGGGTGTGTGGTTCAGGAGAGCCCCTGGAAGTGCTTGCATGGCTCCATCTACAATGTGTCTATTGACCAAGGCGACTGTTTATAAAAGAAAGCTTTTAACGGGGGCTGGCTTACAGTTTCAGAGGTTTTGTCCATTATCGTCATAGCAGAGAGCATGGTGGTGGGCAGGCATAATGCTGAAGAAGGAGCTGAGAGCTGCATGCTGCTGCACATGCAGAGAGAGAGAGCATGCCCAGGCCTGGTGTAGGTTTTGGAAAAGTCAAAGCCCACCCCCAGTGACACACTTTCTCCAACAAGGCCACAGCTCCTAATCAGTTTTAAATAGTAGCACTCCCTGGATCACTAAGCATTCAGATAATATGAGTCCATGGGGGCCATTCTTGTTCAAACCACCAAATTATGAAAGCAAATTGCTGTGAAATGTAGTGTCTAAAATAACAAACACATCCTACTTTATGCTGTAGTTTCTGGGGTGGGGGTCAGGAGGTTGGATGGTTCTGGTTTGGTTTCTTACCAGGTGGTAACCAAGATGCTGTCTACTGTAATTGCCGTTGCCTGAGGCTTGGCTTGGGAGAGGGTCTGTGTCTGGGATGTTTTGATGTCTGGGATGGGGTTGAAAGAGAACAGTAGACCACTTGCAAGCCTGTCAGGGTTGGAACAGGCCTGGTTATAAAGCCTGTCAGGGTTGGAACAGGCCTGGTTATAAAGCCTGTCAGGGCCGAAGTCAGGGAAGAGAGAAGGAAGGCTGCCTTCAGGCTGAAACCCCAGGAGCACAAGCTACGATTCCACAAGACAGCTTGAAACTGATTTGCCCTGGATAACTTGGCCACCATGGGGAAGCTGGATCTCTTGTTACAAATCTAACTACATAAACCCTCTGTTACAGTTACTTTTCTACTGCTGTGAGAAAGCACTGTGACCAAGGCAACTTACAGAAGAGTTTGTTGGGTTTAGAGTTTCAGAGGGTGAGTCCATTATGTCGGGAAGCTTTGAGCTCTTGTCCAGCCTGCTCAAGGCTAACACCACTTGGAGATTCCGGTGTTTTACTCCAGTGGGGAACAGAGGACCATTCTTTAATCAGTGTATCTCTTGATGTAGTTGCTACGTAGTCTTCCAACAAAACTAATGATGACTAACAACCACTACATTGCTATGTGCAATGCTGTCCCATCACCATGACACTTCTGCAATTACCCATAACCACCCTGGCCATGAAGCATCAGTCAGCCTCAATACAGAGCCTAAGATGTGGGGTTTTATTTAAGTGGGATCTGGAGGGAGTGTTCCAAAAGTAACTACATAAAGAGGCAGGAGGGGGCAGGCAGTGCTCTTAGACAATCCCAGAAGCTATAAAGTATCACTTGTGATACAAAAATGGTCCTGCCCAGAGGAAGAGAGGTTGGCTGATGATACACAACACCATAGATCTGCCATTGGAGTTCTCTTGTTTAACAAGATTGGGAGGGTTCAAACAGCTGTAATCTGTTTATGCAAAGACGTTCAGGGCAGCATCATGGACAATAGCTAAAAGGGTACAAGCCACCCAAGTGTCTCATCAGGTGGGTAATCAGATAAAATAGGATATTGAAAGTTTTTCAGACTTCCACAGATGGGATCATGACTATTTTATATGCATGAACTTTGAAAGCATTGTGACAAGTGACATGAACTAGTCACACAAAGGCAACTGGTACATGATTCTGCTGTGTGAGTTACCTAGTGTCCCAGTTCAGAGAAATGGGAACCAGGGTGCAGGTTGTTGGTGTGGGGGGTTCTTCTGACTATGTGTTGCTTTTATTGGTTAATGCATAAAGAAACTGGCTTGGCCTGATAGGGTAGAACAGAGTTAGGCAGGGAAAACTAACTGAATGCTGAGAGGAAGAAGGCGGAGTCAGGGAGAAGCCATGGAGCCCCGCCAGAGACAGACACTGGATAGAACTTTACCTGGTAAGCCACAGCCATGTGGTGATACACAGATTAATAGAAATGGGTTCTGTTAATATGTAAGAGCTAGCCAATAAAAAGCTGGAGCTAATAGGCCAAACGGTGATTTAATTAATACAGTTTCTGTGTGATTATTTTGGGTCTGAGCTGCCAGGCAGCCAGGAAACAAACAAGCGGCCCTCCCACAACAGGTTGTCAAGGTCTAGAGGATGCGGAGGTAGGGAGCCTCTAATGGATATGAAGTCTCTGTCTTGCAAACTGAGAAAGTTTTAGAGAGTGAAGGCCCAGCACAGTGAATGAGCCTGTGCTACTGAACTATACATTAAACATGGGTAAAGTGGGGGCTGGTGAGATGGCTCAACAGGTAAAGACACTTGCTGCCATGACTTCAACCTCAGCTTGGATTTCTAGACCCCATATGGTGGAAGGACAGAATGGACTCCTCTGACCACCACACATGCACCATGGTATACTTGCCCGCACGCACACGCACACACACACACACACGCACGCACACACACACACACACACACAGAGAGAGAGAGAGAGAGAGAGAGAGAGAGAGAGAGAGAAAGAGGTTCCATGCTGAATGCTCTTTTCCAAATCCTGATTTTTCTCCCTCATCCTTAGCTCCTTCCTCTCTTTGGATCTTTTTGCTTAGAAGCAATGGGGCATGTGTGTGCATGCGTGCATTCAAGTGCACTCCTTGGGGCCTGGAAGCAGCAGGCAGGGGCACTATGACACTCTGAACAGTCATGGACTACCAGATGAAAAGCCCTTGATCTGACAGGTGTGCTTCCAACCATCAGACCGAACCTCTCGACAATCCAGCAGCCTCCAGCTGATGGATTTGCAGAAGTACTCAAAGATAATTGGCATTTTAATGGGAAAGTGCCATGTTCCCATGTGTCAGAATAGCAATAAGATACCCCAAGGGCCATTAACACAGCTCATGGGTAATGAAAGTTGCTCACCCATCAGTCCTGGGATCAGAACCCAGCCCACGCTTGAAGCTGAGCTTCCGAGGGTGCCCAATCCTTGCCAGCCACTAAATTGTAGATCTCATGATCAAATGACACTTCCCACCCAGACATGCACGCCAGAGGCACCAAAGAGAGTCTCACCTTTGCCTGTCACTGCTTTCATTCCCTCTTCTTTCCCACCTTGGTGGGGCTCAGGTGATTACTCTGAGAGTCACAAGCACGGAAGGAACAATCCCTGAGAAACTGGCAGAGCCCACAGTTCAATAGGCATTTAAGCCCGTGCATCTACCATGTGTGGAGTAGTTGTGGACATCTGTCGTGGTGTGTCTGGGACCCCGTGGCTACATGTCAGCCACCCTTTACCCTGTGGCAAGCATCTGGTGTCTATGTAATTGTGGGGCTGATCCCTTCTGATCTTAATGAGTTTGTTATGCATCCAAGTGTGACCTCACTCTGTCTTGACAACTGCTTCTTCCCCTCGTCACAGGGATCAGGGAGCTGAGGTGGAGAGGGAAAGTAGTTTCCCGAGGCCACTCAGAGATGAGGAATCATGTGTGTCCCTACTTACAGCAGAGCTCAAGGCTTTCCCCCCTGCTCTATTACGATGGCAGACACCGGGGCCAACTTGCCTGGGTTTAGGGAAGCTTAGGGAGCTGATAAAGCACTCCTTATTCTCAGTGCTCCTGTAGGCACTGAAGCATCCCTCGGGCGCTGGAAGGGAAGCAGATGGTTGGACATTTGACACTGATAATCAGTCCTAGGTGCATCTGGGTGCTGGGCATGGTGGTGGAGGAGATAGGCACGCGAGTCTCGGGAGTAGGAAGTTCTCCCCTTCTCCTTCACTGGCTGATGACACAGGTAGAGCATAGCAGGGATGAGGGAGGTGTGGACTCCTGTTATGTCCCTCCTAAGCCCAGGCTGTCCTTCTGCTGCCCTTGGACATCTCTACTCCAGGTCTTCTGGTCTTCAGATTCAGCTTCATGCCAGCAGATATAGACTTTCTCACACTGGGGCACTCACGCAGTACTGAGGTCTTCAGGACTGGGCTGTACCATGCTCTAGCCTCTGGTCTCAGCTTGCAGAAGTCTGTGGTAGACTTTCCTTCTCAACCTGTATAATCAGGAATGCTAGTCCCTCTACTAAATTCTTCTCATGTGTTTGTGTATCCTCTCAGCCATCTACTACCTATCTATCTAGATAATTCCTAACCAAATGCCTCTCCATTTATGCATTTCCTAAATACTAGGGATGTAGATACTTACATTTCTATACCTCCCATAGATGTTTAAGTATAATATCCCTAGCAAACTTTATCCCCCAAATAGATTTTTTTTAAATTGTGCATGTGAATGCGTGTGTGTGTGTGTGTGTGTGTGTGTGTGTGTGTGTGTGTGATGTTGAGGGTTGCACTCGATGCTTTTCAGTTACTAAGTTTCGAAAGGTTCAGGAATTCTTGCTTCTTGCTTCTACCAAAGAATCTGGCTGCCACCATTTCAGTCAGGGCATGAAGCTGAGGTAAAAGCCAGAAGACTGATAACAGATCTGAGGTGAAGGTGTGTGGAGGTGCCCTGTCACACCTGTCAGTGACAAGTCAGAAGAGCTAGCCTTGTGACAGGAACAGATGTCTCACTTAGCCAGGGCCCTGAGTGGACTGTGTAATGAAGAGACCATGTAAAACTGTAGGTCAGACATGGGAAGGCCAATAGGGGATGGGGAAACTCCTGTCAGGCAAAGCCAGATGTTGTAGCTTTTGTAGATTCAAAGGAAAATGTGAGGCATAGGTTTAACAACTGAGCCGCCTTCCCTGGAGGGACACAGCCATCTTGGTGAGTGCTCGTGACAGAAGCTAAGGGACACAGCGACAGGATACGCTCTTACCATTTCCTCTCCTGGTGCCTCCACCACCCAACCCAACCCAAACCCAAAGGTCAATGGAGCCTTGTTCCCAGGTGTGCAGTGCATGGGGACAGCCACCCCGGGCAAAGAGCATGGTCAAATGTGGAGAACAGTTTGGAACAGGAAACAGAAAATAGTTCAGCACAGCAGGCTAACAAAATGGCGGGGCATGCAATGCTGTCTGAAAACTAATTGGCGTCCTGAGAGCTTGGCTCTTGGGGGAAATGCCTTTTCCATATTTGTGTCTTGTTAAGTGAGGAGAGACTCGGCCTTCTTGTGCCCCTCATTTGCTGGGGTAGAGAGAGGAATTTGCTGGAAAGACAGTTTATGGTGACAGAGCATTGTAGCTCAGCCCCTTCACCAGCAATCGTCCTTGTATTTGCCCCCATGAAGCACAGGTTGAAGTCTGCTTATAGCACCATGGAGATCCTTATAAGAAATCCTTGACTGTTAGGAGTGAGACCCATGCTTTTCCAACGTTGCCGGAAGCATGGTACACATGGCACTTTCAGGGACACAGTATTAGCAAGCCTGTAATTGGACCTAAACATTTCTATTAATCTGGTTTGGTTAGATAAAATTTATAGTTTGATCCCTACCAGTTGTACACCCTTGTTATTGTCCAGTTTCTAGCCTTAAGGAGGAAAGAAAAGGCTGTACATATTTAACCTCAGACTTTGCCGAGATCGAAATATAAGACAAAGAGCTATTGGTCTCAGATAGGCAGAGCTGGCTGTCATTCAGCTGCCCCAGCCTCCTTCCCACCCACATTAGTTTGTATAGCAGAAGGTGAAGGATGGGACCACAAAGGTCTCTGGAGTCACCTAGGGACCAGTGTGGTTCCTTCCCCTCTCCCAGGATGGGAGGGGTTGCCTCATCCCACAGCCAAGCAGGGAGAACTTCAAAAAACTCTCTGTGGAACTGCTCAAGAGGAAAAATTCCGAAAGAAAAGATGGTGTTGGGCCACCTTCATGTCAATGAGTGTCTCAATTTGGGACACCTTGTCACTGATCACCCATTCCTCAGGGAGAGCTCTTGTCTCTGGCTGTATCGTGAGTTTCCCTCCCTGTGAACAGCACCGTAACGCAATGGCCATGTTATTGTATGTCATGATTTCACTGTGAGGCATCAGGCGGGGCTCTGCCGTGACTTTATCATCTTCAGGTGGCCCTGGTGGAGGACCTCTGGTGGCATGCAGGTGGGCCTGCTGCCTTGGCAGGAAGGTGCAGAGCAGGCTCAGCTGGTAGTAGTGATTGCAGCCTCTGCATCTGCCTTCCCAGGTCGGCTACCTGAGGAAAGACTCTTTATGTGGCATCTCTGGGACCCTTGGGAGCCCAGTGGGCCTGCAAGGGCTTTCAGGATCTCACCACGGAAGTCCCAGGACGCCCCTTCTGTCCTACATTCTGCGAGCTGAGCTTGAATGAGAAGGGAAGGCACTTTCTCCCCCTCCAGGGAAAGTGCAGCGGATGCCTCGTCCATCTTTATGCATCCCGGAGGCACTGGATGGATATTTTGGCAGAATGTTTGTTTGTGGTCAAGGAGGCCCTCTCTGAGGAACTCTGGAGTAACTTAGTTATCCGTCCCAGGAGAGGGAAGGCAGGTTGGCTGGCAGCCCAGCTGAAGGCATTGCCAGAGAATCCAGGAGGACCTCAGAAACAGCATCACCAACTGAGATGCCCCTACCTCTTCTTTCCCAGGCTGCCTCTCAACTCCGAAGTGCTAAGGACGACGACCAGGAGATGGAGAAAAGCAGGCTGGAGAACAGCCCTTCCTAGGTGCGGTCCCAGGGCTAGCAGATGAACATTAAATTGGGGTGTTGGATGTAGTTTAAACTTGCCTTGATTGGGCTTTTAAAACTAGGAAGTGATGGGGTTTCCTGGAGTCTCATTATGGGGGATCGGACAAGTCTGGGGAGATGGCTCAGCAGGTCAGTACTTTCTGTGGAAGTATAAGGACCCAAGTTCAGTCCCCAGGAGGTATAGAGGCATACATATAACCCTAGCACTGGGAAAGCAGAGACAGGAGGATCCCAGGGACTTGCTGGCCAGCCAATCCAGCTGGAATAGAAAGATCTAGGTTTAGTGAGAGTCCCTGTCTCAAAATACATGACAGAGAAGCAGTTAAGAAACAATACTGAACATCCACCTCCAACCTCCACACACATATGTACAGACAGCTAACACACAAGCATATTCCTCCCAACACACCATGCACACATACATATACTCCCCCAAACACACACACACACACACACACACACACACACACACACACACACCACACAGTGGAATTGGACACTGAGCAGCTGAGTACACTAGCTTGTGTCTTTGTTGACTTCAGAATGTTTGACACACAGGTAACAGTTGCATAACACATGTATTGATAGAGTGTGCCAGGAGACAGTCTTGCCATATTTGAAGGCTGAAGATGCTAATGTCGGAAATGTACAACTTACACTCTCCTGAATGCTCCACCATGACCCTCCTCCCCCGTCCCCTGAACCTTTCACTCTGCAATGCAGGCAGGGGCACAGGCACTGGGGAAGGGCAGCTTTTCCTGCCCTCTTAAGTTCACCTGCTGGAAGCCTAAGAATTCAGCTAACAAAAAGCAGGCTGGCAGGTGTACGGGCACACGGTTTTATTATTTACGTGCATGAGCATGCATAGAAAAGCAGTAAAAGTCTGGGGGGCATTGAGGGTTGGGGGCCTTTTATTCCCTTTTAACAGGGGGGGAAGTTTGGAGCTGAGGGATGAGAAACAGAGGAGTAAGTCTCGAGAGAGGGTGAGATGGGGAGTGCATTAGGTCTGTTGTGGGGCTCATTCGGCTTGAACCCCCTCATCCCTTCACTCTTCAGGATGTATGTGTTTGCGATCTGTCACAGAGAGGAATGTGGCCTTCTGGGCTGCACTCTGGTGTAGCCTCCCTCTGCTTCAGGCATCGCTGAGGGGTCGTGTCTGAGTCGCTGACCCTGTGTGAGGTTCCCGAGGCTTGTTCCTTCTTAAGGACAGATGTGGCCCAGGGGACTGGATGTTAGAAATGTCAGTCAAGGATCAGCTGGAGTCCTGGGGTAAAAAACTGTATTCTTAGTGTGGGTAGATACCTGGAAGCTGTGCGCAGGCAGAGAAATACAGTGGTGGGCAGACAGAAGCCCAGAGCTGGCACCAGGAGCCATGTCTGCACCCCATGCTTGAAGGAACACTTAGAGACAGGGTCACTTATGGGGACTTGGGGGCGACTGTGACCTTGAAGGTGTACAGCCAGTTTGGGATCACCCTAGAACAGGAGGAAGATGCGTTGACAGACCCCAAGTAAGGATGAAGCCTCCTGAGCGCTGAGCAGGGAGGATGGGGGACAGGAAGGAGAGGTCTGAGGAAATGGGGGCAGCTCCAGCGATACGGAGACAGTGATAGTGCAGAGTATCAGTTGCCACCAGATAAGCACATGCTGAGCTTGGATGTTGGGCTGAGTATCCCCAGATGCTTGTGCGCCTCATCCTCGGGGTGTGTCTGTGATCTCTGATAATTTTACCCCCCACTCACAGATGATAGCGTTACCCAGAAACACCTGCAACCATGACCTGTCCGGGACACATGGTTAGGAAGAGGCATGGCAGCATTGAGACAGGTGTGTAGGCTCCGATGCTGGCCCTTGACCCTAGGAGACAGAGCTCCAGTACCCAGAGGAACAGAGTCCTAAGCCTTGGGCTTAGCACAGGCTTGGCACCCCTGGACCTCCCACATCAGTTCTGAAGAGGGGAGATGCAATTGCTTCCCGTTTACTCCCAGGGGTGAGGGATGAGTGAACAGATGGAACACGTGGAGGAAAATATGTTTGAAAAGGTCAAATAACTAAACAAAAAAACAAATTAATGTGTCTCTCACTGAGACAGGCTCCAGAGGCAGCCATCGGCCGACATACTCACCGGTCCTTAAATCTTACACATACATGTGCCGATGTAGGTTTGAGTGTGCAGGTGCAGCTGTACGTGTGTGCCCTTGCATGTGGAGGTCAGAAGAGAACTTCTACCAACCTTTCTGCATGGGTTCTGAGACTTGAACTCGGGTCCTCAGACTTTCAGAAGAAGCACGTCACCAACCGAGCCCTCTCCCTAATCCTCCTTTGTTAACTTCTTAGAAACCTCTGTCCCCTGGAGACTCAGGGTCCTTTGTCCCTGTCATATCACTCTCTAAAACTTTCCAGGCCGTTGGTGGGGGCCCCCCGTAATGCTTGGGATCTCCTCATTTCCCTGGCTGCCTCTCCAGGTTCACAAGGGCCAAGGCAGGCAAAGCTGCTGTTGGTAAAGCTTCTGCAGGTTTCTGTCCTTGGCCACAAGTGCCTGGGTCAATAAGAACTTGGACAAGGTAGTGAGAAAACTTTTCTTCCTCTACAGAGGCAACACCACCCTCTTGTACAGGCACCCTCCCTGGACAAAACACATTTGTGGTGTTTCACTGCCCCTCCATACAGTTCTGAGATGATTCATAGAACAGTGGAAAGGACAGCCCTCCATGGACCAGAGACCATCCCCTGATAGGGTGTCTGGCGTTCCACTGAAGGACATCCCCCTGTATCAAAGACATCCCGTCATTCTCAGCAGTTATGGTGACAGTCATCTAGGGGCTTGCCACCCTTCCACAATGGGCAATTGGTGGCACCTGGTAGCTGAAGGAAAGAACCAGAAGTAGAAGCCACTCTCTGTGGGTACAGCCCACCCTTACCTTTGCCTCTCCAACCTTCCACTTCTGTAGGGAGAAGATAGTACCCCCCCCACGCATGTACACAGACACACACACACAGACAGAGACACACATATAGACACACACATGCACACAGACACACACAGACAAACACACACATGTACACACACAGACACACAAACATAGTCGGACACACACACATACACACAAAGACACACACAGAGACCTCTTTCTCTCTGAGGTGGCCCTTGATAAACCTTGATAACTAATCCATTGCCAAAGAAAATGACCCTCACTCCCTCTTCTCCTCCTGGACTGCATGAGAAAAAAAAATGTACAAGAGGCAGGGAGGAAAGTTCATTTTATTCTATTCTTTAAGGCGGCAGAGAAAATGAAAAGACACAAAAAATTGAATTTGTCCATTAAGTTAAATCTTATATCCAATTAATTGAGTAAAATTAAAATTCCATGCCCAAACTCTGACTCTATTCAAGTCTGGGCTCAATGTCACCTTCTCGACAAGTCCTGCCCTGCCTGCCTTGTTTCTGAGTCCGCCCCACCATCCCTCACAAGCTTCTCACTCTTTCTCTTCCAGCACACAGATGGCTTGATGATGGTCTCTTATCCATTTGTAGCCTGTTAACTCTCTGGAGATGGAGACTTTAGTCTCTCTTGTTCAACATCTTATCCTCAGCACCTATGATGCCTGTCACATAATCGGCACTCAGTAAAGAGCTGCAGGGTGGATGGATGGATGAAAACCTCCTGGACCATTGATAGCCTTCCCTGCTTGATTGTCCGGCAAAACGTCAGGGTGTCCCACTTACATTAGCTAACCTCGGAGGGCACCTTCTATTTTTTCCCTTCCTTTAATACCCCCTTTAGCCTCTCACTTTGAAGATTGCTAAAGTCAGAGTGCAGGAGATGGGCATGGAAAGTTCCAGAGCTCTGACAAATGAATCAAAATGCTGGCGTCCCTTACACTGAGAGCTAAATGGATTGGTGCTCAAACGTTCCCAGATGAGAAGTTCAGGTTTCATGAGACCCGAGGCCTATACATTGTTAGGGAGAGAAACCACCTTTATTGGGGGGAAATATCCCCAGAAAAGTAGGTATGAATGTTTTACCCAGAATGAGGTATTACATCAAGTCTCTCACTGAGCCTGGTGACTCCAGATCCCTTTCCTTCAGCATCTCTCTAGGCAGTTAGCCAGAGGGCTTGCATAGATGTGTCTATTGTTTACAACCAGGTCCTGAGGACCACAGCTCTGTACTACCTAGGAGCTAGTTACAAATGCAGAATCCCAGGCCCCCCGCACTAGACCCACGAAGCCAAAGTCTGTCTTTGCAGTAAGGTCCTAGGGCCTGACTCCCACCATAGAACGACCAAGACCCAGAACCTCATGGAGCCTCAAGAACACCTAGCAAGTGATCTTGAACCCTCAAAGTCCAGAGAATTGCAGCTCTCTTACTTCCCCTTGTGGGTGAATCTGCCTCTATCTTCCTAGCTGCTATAGTCCTGCCTGCATGCCTCTAGGGCTACAGGCTGTTAGTTTGAAAGGCCCAGACTAGGGCAGTCTTGAGAACAAGTCAGGGCCAGTAAACAGAAGGGAGCAGTCTGCGTAGGGTCCCTGAAGCAATCAGGAAGGCGGGAGGTGGACAGAGACCACCTGTGCCCTCCCACATCCCCTCTGACTCGCGATTTTGGCATGCTTGCCTGAGGACTTTGTACAACGGCTGGACCGTCTCTCCAGCAAGAAGTGCTGTCAGCAATGCTCCCCTTGAATCTCTCAACTGAAAACTAAGGACATCTGGAGGAGTGGCTCGTGGTCTGCGTGGCTCAGGAGCTTCCCAGCAGATCAAGCTCCCAGGGCGGTGACTTTCATGAGAACATCTTGTCTCTTATTCTTCAATCCCCGCTGTAAGTAGTTCCTGGAGTCCTTTCCAAACAGCATTTGTGCAAACTCTCTAACTGAGGCTATGCCACTGGGGAATAACGCCTTGGTCTAGATGGAGAAAGGGTGGCAGCAGCTGGTATCCCAAGCTGCCTTTCCTACTAGGAACCACAGTAACATCTTCCAAATCAGGCCAGTTTGGACCAACTTGCCTCCTCATGGACCAGAAGCTGAGGATGGTTCTGGAACCTGGACCACCAGCTCTCAGAGCCCTGGCTTAGCAATGCCAGGGCTGACCAGGGGTTTCGCAGCCCAGTGTTAGGAGCTAAGTGCTTTGCTAGAGCTGTATGGTGGGAAGGTGGCTGTATAACATTTGGTAGCATCTCCAGCTTCTACTCACTGTCAACTCAATGTTTGCAGGTGTTGCCCCATGCCCTCGGGGTAAAAGACACACAAATGACCCCCAGTTGAGAACCCATGGGCCAGAACTTGCTACCTCCTGAGTAATAACAAACAAAATTCAGGCTCCCCATGATCCAGCTGCAGGAAAGAATGAAGCCCCTGGCTCAGCTCCACCCCTCTTGCCAGCTGCCCTGCCTGGCTTCCCAACCTCATCTTAAAACTCACTTGTCTGCGCTCTCTCCGCAAGACGGGGGCCCAGATTGTTTGCTGATGACTAGCTGGGGATCACATGAGCTTTTTGGTAACTTTAAGAGAAAGAAAAAGGAAACAAGGAAGGGGGAAAGGGAAGGAGGGAAGGAGAGAGAGAGAGAGAGAGAGAGAGAGAGAGAGAGAGAGAGAGAGAAAGGAGAGTCAGAGTCACAAACATCCTGCTGCTTCTCGGGATTGCAGGGTGCCCTCTTGTGGCCAGAGATGTGTCCTCTCTGGCTCACTTCCAAATTCCAGGCTTATCTGGAAAGGTCTGGAGGGGCGTGGGGAAGAAGGTATACACGTACCTTCTAGAAAACCTGTCCTCTTCTGTTTTTTTTTTTTTTTGTTGTTGTTGTTGTTGTTGTTGTTTTCCCCAAAGTGAGAAAAACTCAGCGGGCTCTTCCAAGGCTGCTTCTCAAAGAAGCACATTTGTGAGAGCATCCGAGAAAGGTTTCTCCTGCATGTTGTGTGTACATGTCTATGTTTGTGTGTAAACGCATGTTTCTTTATGCGAATCTGTGTGTACATGTTTGTGTCTTTCAAAGTCAGACCAGCAAGGAGAATGTCAATGCAGCAGCCTCTGGGAAGGGGTCACCTGCTATACCAGTCCTCAGGAAGAAGCCATAGGGCAGGCCAGGGCCAGGGACCTGTCCAGACACAGTGGGTTATCCTCAGGACTGGGAAAGAGGCAGTGGCTGTTTTTGATGGTCTTGGTCCTTCCTCAAGTGTCTCTGATCATCTGGATTTCATCTTCTTTTGATTCAGCCATTTTGTTGCTGGGTGGTCTCTAGAGAGAAGCAACCTCAGGGTCTAAATTTTCCAGGCTTCCTATACTTCCCCAGGGAAGGGACATGGAGGCTCACACCAATCCTTCTCCTGTAGGCAGTGGAGGGGGGAAGCCCGCAGGTGTGTGCACACAGCAGGTTTGTGCACACAGGAGAGAATGGAAAGCTCAGGAGCTGTTCAGGCTGGAAGGAGGAATGACTGGCTGCAAACCTTCAGGCTATGCAGGAACCGGTAAGATTGCTAGCGTGGATAATAAGAGAAATAGGGAATGCTGGCAGAGAGCAACCCAGGAGATGGTGCTAGTGGAAGTTCTCTGCATGTATTAGTAGAAGCTTGCATACATACCAAAACTATGGAGGAGACATTTGTGTGCCTGTGTGTAGGAGAGGGATAGAGATGGGGCACTTGGGACGGTTGGCCTCTGATCCCTGGGCCTCGTGCTGGAATTCCCCACAGGCTGAGGTCCCCAGTCATATGGAGGCGTGCCTGAGCTGGTTTCACAGTCTTCATCCTTCCTAGGCGGCTCACACAACTGCATAGGAGCTGTCCCGCCATCACAGAGTACTTGACAGAAATCAGCTTCAAGGGAGGGATGACTTATTTTGGCGCCCAGTGTCAGAAGCTCCATTCCTGGTCAGCTGGCCCAGTATTCTGGAGGACGTGTTAAGACAGCATATCGTGGCAGGGAGGATGTGGTAGAGCAAGCTTCTCCTGGGGGGGGGGCGGGGGCAGGAAACAAAGGAGTCACCGGAAGGGGCCAAGGCTCCACCATCCCCTTCCAGAGCGTGGCCCCACCTCTGCGGGCTAACTTCTTCCCACCAGGCTCCACCTCTTCTCGGGTCTTCTGTGCATGGACCTTGAGGTCCAAACTGTAACAGTCCCACAACTGGGAGGTCCAGGCGAGCTGCGGTGGGAGGCTTCCGTTTTTGCCTGTGTAGACTTCCTGCAATGCCGCTAGAGTGTCCCCACAGCAAGGCCACTGGCTTCCCCAGAGGGAAATGAGGGGCACAGAGAACTGTTCTCTTCCTAAAGACTTAGTTACTCATGTATTTACTGAGGATGTGCAGCTGTATGTGCCTGTCTGTACCCACACAGGCCAGTTTCTCTCCTAGTCTCTCTGCCTACTCTTTTAAGACAGGGTCTCTAGACAGGAAGTCGCCAACCCCAGAAATCTATCTCCCCCACCTTCCTTGGAGCTGGGGTTACGGGCAGCGTGAGGGGGATACCCGGCTCTGAACTCTGGTCCTTATGTTTGTTCAGGAAGTGCTTTTAACCGCTGAGTCATCTCAGCGCCATTCTTTAAGGTGTACAGTCACCCTCCACTCTGGCCTCGAGCCCTGGGCACATCCGCCCATCACACATGCCAGGCTCCCTGTAGCGCAGCACCTTTGCGCCAGCTGTGGGCATCCAGTGTAATCTTTCTTCTCGTATCCCCGCTTCTCCATTTGCTTCTCACCATTGCCTCCTTTCTCCTTCCAGAGGCGTCGGATTCCCTCGGAGAGCGGCTTAATTAATTGGAGCATTTGTTGCAGTTTACTTTCAGGTTCGTGTGATCATTTGTTTGATTTCCGCTTCCTCGGCACAAACACGAGCTTAGCGCCGGCGGAGAAAAGAAAGAAGGGAGGAAAAGATAGAGGGAGACAGAAGGGAAGAAAATTTTTGCATCAGCCACAGAGCTGGGCAGCCTTGGGTCCCACAGCCAAGTTCAGTCTTCCCAGAGTGAGCAGCCCCATGTCTCATGTGAAAGAAGGAAGGAGTGGGAAGGGCCCGGTCGGTCCCTGTTGAAATATCCGGGAAGATATACATCTGGCGGCGCCCACGCATACATAAAGAGGCGTATTAGCTCCCTGGTTCGCAGCGAAGAGCCCCAGTTGCTAATGGTGGTGTTGCTAGGCTGTTCTGTCGGGCATGATTTTCTGTTTCAATTATGGCAGTGTCGGTGATTTAGCAGCCAGGCTGGCGCAGAGTCGCTCCTGAGAGGTTGGTTCTAACTGCCAATAGGAAAAAGACTGCCTGGGTTTCCTACCTCAATCTCCTGCTCTCCCTCCCTCCCTCCCTCTCTCCTCCTCATTACCTCTCTATCTTCCGGCTCACTTTCTCTTCCCACTCCTGACTCCCACTCCGACTCCAGGTCTCTGCACACCAGTCCGCTTTTCTTGTCCATTCAGACGCCCTGGTTTATGTTCTGACCCAAGCCTCACTGTGGGTGGACTGGGTTTTGGGGGTTGTGATGGCTATCCTTGATTGTCAACTTGACTACATCTGGATTTAACTAAAAATCCAAGTTTTGGGGCATACCTGGGAGGATTTTTTTTTTTTTCTAATTGGATCGTTTGAGGTAGGAAGACACACCTTAAATCCATATTATTTGATGTCATTTGACCCATCCTAAATCTAGGCCACACCTGCCTGGGGCAGGCTGTATAAGGGACAGGGAGGAAAAGCTCTTTAGCTTTTGTCTGCTTGTCCTTGCTCTAGCTTCACTGGTACCAGAGGCAACTTCTTCAGGTGTCATCTCATGTACAGAACTTTCCATTTGGAGACAGCCATTGTTGGGCTAGCTGGACCACAACCTGTAAGCCGCTGTAATAAATCCCCTTAGTATAGATATAGATATAGATATAGATTCATTCTACCAGTTCTGTTCCTCTAGAGAACCCCAATACAGGGGTTTGTGGAAGAATCTGGTAAACACTGGAGATTCACTGTTGGTCTAGAGCAGGACTTTTTATTCATATTTTATCTCTGCAAATAAGTGCCCAAGGAAAATCAACTTAAAGGGACAAAGGCTTGTGGCGTTCTGACCTTAGTGGCTTTGATTCTTGGTCACTTGACTCTGTTGCTTCTGCTCAGCATGGTGAGACAGGACATCACAGGGTGTATGTGGTGGGACCAGGTGGCTCACTTCATGGTTTGCAGAAGGCAGAGAGAAAAGCAGAGAGAGGGAGACAGGAAGGGTACAGGATCAGACAGAGGTTTCAGACATGCCCCATGACCTGCTTCCTCCAGGGAGGAATCCCCTCTGCAAGCTGAGGCTATCAATGGGCCCATCAATGGATGGGGTTAATGTCCTCATGGTCCAATCAACATTGCCACCATTTGAGATCAAAAGATTTCAACCACGATCCTTTGTAGAGACAGTTGATAGCCAGGCCACACCATGAGCTGGACTAGCCTACAGAACATATTATCATTGACATTACCCTGTAGAGAGCAACCATCGCATCAGGCAGTACTTAGGCTTCCTGCCAGATGGTCCCAGGGCAGTTTCATTGCAGCCTTGCAGAGCCCTGGTGCCTGCTAGTCTTTTTTTTTTTTTTTTTTTTTTTAGAAGACGGCATACGAGATTAAGCATG
>NW_004949099.1:14145701-14148686 GCF_000317375.1 Microtus ochrogaster | reverse complement strand
TTTTTTTTTGGTTTTTCGAGACAGGGTTTTTCTGTGGTTTTGGAGCCTGTCCTGGAACTAGCTCTTGTAGACCAGGCTGGTCTCGAACTCACAGAGATCTGCCTGCTAGTCTTATAATCACTCCCCTTTTGCAGCTGAGAGCAGAAGAGTCGCAGAGGTGCCTTTAGATCAGCTAATCAGCTATCTAACTAAAGTGAGAGAGTTGGCCCCAGGGAAGCACCGGCTTGGCCCAGATCCACCTGATGACCCAGTCTCTGCTCTGCGTGGCCTCCACGTCTGATGCATCATTCCCTCTATCCTTATCAGCACTCAATGGCTCTGCCTATAGTATACCTGTAAGCTTTGGGGTGAATGACAAGATGTCTGGATAATAAGGGGCATGGTGATGTTCTTCCGCCACCTGGAGAAACCTTCAGGCAAGCAGGAAGAGGCTGTTTCCACTTCACCTCACCTTGCATCTCTCACAGAGGCTATCTCTGGCATCTCCTGCTTGGTGGCCTAGAGAAGTCCTTGTGACTATTCTGGCATCAAACTTCTGCATGGACTTTTACACGAAAGGAGACTTAGTGATACCAAGCCTTTTCTTTGGAGGCCTCCAGACTCAATTTTCATTCTTTACTCCTGTGCTGGGCATTCTGAGTCCAGTAGCTTCATGGACATGAGTGGCAGTCATGATGACAGCAGTGGCAGGTCCTTAAGTCCTCTGCCCTCTGAACCCCATATTGGTAATGCCCTCGAACCGCAGGGTCAGCTATGTCCCCTAAGTACTTGTTCAGCCCTTGTTCAGCTCGTGGCATACATTTCTAGTTCCTGTGTTCAGTTCCTTCCTGATTGAGATGCCCAGGGTGGTTTCGTTTCTAGAACCCCTCAGTAGCACACCCACCTTCCAGTCCCTTACTCTGCGTTTTTCTTTCTAAAGTTTCACGTGTTCCGTTCCCAGCAGCATATAGAGAAGTCCCCCATTCCCTTTCTCTCTGTCCCTTTTCCCCCTTTGAGTTGGTGGCTTAAGTAGGATTTCTTTCTCTTGCAACTGAAGGTGCATGACCCATGGGTTAGTCTGACCCCAAATACCTTAGAGAGTGGCTATTGTTCACCCCATTTATAGATAAAGAAACGGAGGCTCTAGGCAGTGAAGGGGTGCTGCTAACTCTCAGGTTGTCTAGTGAACCAGATAGGGGCACCTCATCTGCAGAATGTGTCTCCAAATGTCTCCCACAGTGGGCGGATGAGTTCCTGAAGGCAGAAGGATACATTCCTCTTGGCTCTGGGAAAGAAGTCCCAGAGGACAGAGCATGGACGGTTTCAGCCCCTGTGCTTTCTAAGCCAGGAACCGAAGAGAAGAGGGAGAAAGAGCCTACCCGAGTCTACGCAGTCAGTTCTGTTCCCTCCTTAGGTCATAAAATTCTAGGTAGCCATAGGGATAGGATCTGGACCCAGCCCTTCCACTTCCTTTTCCCCTTCTTTCTCCTTCCTCTTCCATTCCCTTTCCCCTTCTTCAACACTGTACTATGTGACTAGACAATGAACATGCCTGCACCACTGCTTATTCAAGTGTCTATGTACGGATGCTGATGAATGTGTGCTCTTAGGACATTGTGCTGTGCCTGTGCTTTCAGTACCGGTGGATGGGACAAACGGATGAGCGAGTGAGTGAAAGAGCTGTTTTCTCAAATAGATTATTATAATCACGTGACACATAGGGGCTGTGTTTAACACTACTAAAACCCCTCTGTGTTCCTATTTATTTCAGTCACTCAGCAAAGATTCCTTGTCAATGGTGAGGGTGATTTTGCGCTCTAATTGCTGTCAGAGTTTGCCGTGTGTCACAGGGTTGTGTCGCGAAATTTCCATGGATGATGCAGAGCCTGGCTGAGCCTTGAAGAGTAACTGAAGGAAGGGCATCTCTCCTTAACTGAGGAATCTCTAGGTGAAAGGGGCATGGTGGGGTTTAAGACAGTCTGCAAATCAACCCTGACAGGGGAGTGGGTTCTAATGAGATTGGCAGGAAGTCATCCCTGCCCCGTGTCCAGCTCCATCAGAGGCAATGAACCCAGACCTCTGTTTACAGAGAGGAACTGGAAGCCAATGACACAAAACCAACTCAGCACAGCTCCCTGGGAATACAACGGCATGAGCCGCCGTCAGTGTCCTTCCAGGCTAGGAACTGGCAGGCCTGTCGGAGGCATCCTATCATTAAAACTGCCCCAGGGTGCAGCTCGTGTTCCAGGCTCAGTGAAAGCGTGGGGATGGAAGGAGTGGAAACAGAGCACGGGGTGCCTCGGTTCACAGACCAGCCTACCTCTAGCCTCTCCACTGCTATCTAGAGCTGTGACAGGAGGGGGGCAGGCCAGCAGTGGCCCTTTGGCCTTGTCACCTCCCAAGACAGTTTTACAACACTGTAATCCTAGTGTATTTACGAAGAAGCCTGAGTTTCCCTGGGCGATTGCAGATCAAACTCAAGCCAAAATGGAGTCCTGTACCCTCGTGCTCTGAATCGGGGAGGTGAAAAAAGTGCCTTCAGAAAGGGCTTCTTCTCCTGGCTGGCTCTATGGAGTAAGACCTGCTGGTCCCTGGCACCAGGCAAACTAGCTCCCTCTACATGGAGGAGAAAGGATGAGGCTTCCTCCCCTCCCCCCTCCCCCCACTGTGCCTGCCTGTTGATTTTATTATCCTAGTTGCTTTCTTTTTAACAAGGCATCATAACCTCTCAACCTGATTAGAAGATTAGCCTGTTGTTAAAGCAAAAGCAAACCCAATCCAGTCTATACTAGTTTAAGCAGGAAACAGGATTGTACTACGACAAAAAATGCCTGTGAGAATTCAGTGGGAAGTATACGTGTGGTCCTCTGAGGGGACCTGAAGTGGCGGGAAGAATGTCTAGGTTAGTTTTTATTTCTGCTCCACACTCCTCCAGTGCTGTTTGTGCGCTCTCTCTCTCTCTCTCTCTCTCTCTCTCTCTCTCTCTCTCTCTCTCTCTCTCTCTCT